>NW_011357368.1:8715247-8731176 GCF_000735185.1 Notothenia coriiceps
TCTCCAGGGATATTCGTCTGTGGGTCACTGCCCTCCCTGTTGTCATGGCCACAGCCTTAAGTGTCACCTTCGACCACCTCTACCCCTAAAAAAGTAGAAAATAACTTTACAGCAGGATATTATATACTACAGTGAGATTGTAAGGAATGGAATATTTAATTAAATACAAATGTAAAATGTACATTGTGAGTTTAAGTCCAGTTATCCAACATGTTGTGAAACAGATTTGAAACATAATGTGTGAATGCAGTGTTTTCAATGTGCTTGTCTTAACATCGGAGAGGGAAGATTGAGCATTTAATATGTATTAATACACTATATATATATATATATATTAGGGCATATATATACACTATATCCTGCTTACTTGAAGTAAACGGTTATTTTGTGGGTTTTTCGTAAATTATTGAGTGTTCATTTGCATTTGTTTGCATTTTAATGTGTGCGTTTTTTTTTATACCTCGGGACTGTGGGAAACAGTATTTCGATCTTTCTGTATGTACAAACATATTTTGAGGTTGACAATAAAGTTGACTTGACTTGAATTAAAAAAACTTTACCTGAAGCAAAACTTGGAGATGCATCAAAATAAGATCATTTTCTGATAGAAAAAGGGACTTTCTCCAGGGCTTCGTCTGTTGGTCACTGCCCTCCCTGTTGTCATGGTCACAGCTTTAAGTGTCGCCCTGGACAACGCAGCGGGCAGGGATTGAGTCTCGGGCTTCAGTGACTTCTTCAGTTTGCCGTGAGTTATAACCCGAGGCTCTGGGGGGTGAAGCTGCCTGGCAGCGGTTGAAATATGGCTGCGGTTTTGTTTGCTGTGATATATGGAGGCGGAGGGGTTGAGCCATGCTACGCTGCTCCGGTTGCACTTTATTTCTCAGCACAGAAATGACTGTGTTGTTTATGTAGAGAGAACGTGGGGCAGAGGTAATTACAATATAATGTTACATGGGGAGTGTTGCTGGTTGGGTGGAGATCAGGAGTTCATAACAACCAACCTTCAGGACACTTTTGATAAAGGAACGCAGAACGGTGCTCTAGTCCCTGAAGAGGCTGAGATGTTGTTAGGGCTGCATAATTAATTACAATTTGATCATAATCTCAATATGGATAGTGCAATTTTCTAATCGCAGGAAGCTGAATATTTGTTTAAATACCATTTAGTATAAAGAATGGTATTTATTATTGGCTACACAAAAACAGACTTGGTACGGATCATCTTTAAAAGTCACACCATAACCGTAGTAATATATTTTTTTAATGAGAAAATGGATGCAAAAATGGTGAATCACTCCTATATCGTGAATCAAATTGAAATTGTGATGTTAGCCAAAAGAATCCCATTCGTGCAGCCCTAAGATAAGATAAGATGTACTTTATTGATCCCAATTTGTGAAATGTATGCGCTGCAGAGATAGAAATAAAACGGCATTAAAAAAGTAGAAAATATACATGTTTAAATACCAATAAACTGTAAAGCAGGATATTATATACATACAAGTGTGTAAGGAATGGAATACAACATGAAATACAAATGTAAACTGTACATTGTGAGTTTAAGTCCAGTTATCCAACATGTGGTGAAACAGAATTGAAACATACAATAATGTGTGAATGCAGTGTTTTCAATGTGTTAGTCTTAACATTTGAAAGGGATAGTTTAGTTTTAAAAAACGTTACCCGAAGCAAACTTGGAGATGCATAAAAAAAGAGATAATTCTCTGATAAAAGGGGACTTTTTTGTATATTATGTAATTGTTATTTCCCGGTCTTAGAAGCTACATTGCAGAAGAATCATTAAGCTGTCTGTTCTGTGAAATGATCAGTGATTACCTGGTGGGTCGTCATATCAAGTTAGGATGAGGTTGTAAGAAAGCCAAGTTGAGATACACCAAATCATTCTCAGAGTTTGATCAGCGCTGGATATGAAGCTCAATACTTTACAGTTTTATTGACCAAACTGTTACATTGAGTTTTAAGGAAAAGTTTTGAAGCTTGGCTTTGTCAGATTCTATACTTTGGTTTCTTCTGCTGTGATCAGATAACTTCTTATCTAAATCAGAGAAGGGCCTGAAGCTAATGAACAACTTTTTCTGCTATAGGTGTCTGGATGAAATGGTAATAGTTTGGTCTAAAAATAAATGACAGAATATAATAGAAAATGTCCATCAACATTTCCAAAAGCCCAACGAGACGTCTTCCTGTCAAAGTGACAATCTCAAACCCAAGGATATTCAGTTTACTATCATTTAAGACAAGACGAAGCAGAAAACTATAACATTCAAAGAAAACAGTTTGGCATTGTTGTTTGCAAAATGATTGATAGAATAATAATTTGTTGTATAAGATATTATTAAATATCTGTCACAATGTCCTAGAGCTTGGCATGCTTATTTTGTCTGGCAGCAGTCCACTAAATGTTGAGTTTGCTGTCAAACACACAAATAAAGACTAAATGGCTGCTGATTAAAAAGGGGGTTTTGTAGAACAAATATATTGAGAGTGCTCTTATGTTTAATTAACCCTCCTGTTGTCTTCGGGTCAAATCTGACCGATTTACTACTTTCATCAATCATAACTGTTTTGTTTTGCATTCGATTGCATTAAGGCTTTATGATATCCTTCAAAGTAGACATTTGAACATGTAAAATTGCTGATCAACACTTTCATTGCATTTTGGATGATTTAGTCAACTTTGTAACACCATGGTGTTCCCGCTCAAAAATGACCGCCATAAAGAAAAGGAATTAGTAACCATCCAGATCAGATCAGACAACAAAATGACTCAGGGTGCATCTGAGATTAGAGAGGGTGCAGTGGTAAAGTGCTATTTTTTATAAGAGGGGAGTGGACCTAACACCCTCGAGGGGGATCCTCACCTCCTCTAGGGGGGTCCGGGGGCATGCTCCCCCAGGAAGATTTTTTTTTAAATATTGAAGTTAAAAGCATCAATCTGGTGCACTTTGAGAGCAACAGGAAGAGATCTATGTGCTCTTTGCTTGATTCATGTCACCTATAAGAGCATGGCGCCAGTTGTGGTGAAGGCATCTGACTTACTTGAACCGAAATGTCTACATGCATAGCAGAAGATGGCATATTTTTCACATGAATATTCCAGCCAATCTCTGTTTTGAAACCATGAGCTGCAAAATGAGCGCCTTACCCCACTGTACAGGAGAGTTGGGTACTTTTTTAAATATACCTGAGCAGGCTCTGTTTTGCCGATGTCATCTGGCACTTGTGGGCCACCGAGGGGTGGCGGTGTTTGGGGCAACGAAGACGGCTGCGGCTGCTCCGCCTCCGTGGGCAAGGCGGGCAAAGCCGGCGAGTCGGGCGGGAGGACGTTAGTGTCCACGACAGTGGCCGCGGGTAACGTAATGTCCCCATGATCTGAACTGTTATTACCTGCAGTAGATGCAGTGTTACTGCTGGCGATTAGGGCTGGTTGTTTTAACCATTTTCTGAGTTCCATCACTGACTGCTGTGTAAGCACCTTGCAGATGACGAATGCGCAGCGGCACAGGTCACGCGCACCTGACATAATAACGTTACTTACCGTTTAAATTGACCAAACAAATGCAGCAGACAATGTTATTCAACCATAATTACAATTTATTTATTTTGCAGTTTTTCATGTATACCAGTAGTCTGATACAATAGTTACAGTTTGAAAGGGTGTTAAATTAAATTTGGTGATGATTAATGGTTTTTGTGTTAATGTAATAGCAGTTAAAACAGGACCGGTCACATTTGAACGTGAACAGCAAAGTAAAGGGGGGGACGACGACGACGACGACGAAGACAATGGAGGGTTAAGCATATTAGATTATGAGCATTTTGGTAAAACAATAATGGTGCTGGGCTTCAAAACGAATCTCTTGTGAGCGTTTTTATAGACAATTCTGAATAACTGATACAGACTGTTGGTAGTTTGAGCCAAAAACACTCTAAAAATCAACTTCTTCAACATCAATCAGTTGTTACGCTAATTTAATAATTCAATGTTTGTGAAATAAAGAGGCTTTGGTCCATCAATCATCACGAAAACCAAGTTTTCTGCTTTCTGTTGATTACAAAGCATTTACCAAAAATCTGCAATATTTCAGATCGCATTCCAGTCTCTCATTTATCTAAATCAAAAAATCTCTAATTTGTTGTAAAATTCTTGCAAGTATAGCTTTTAAAGAATAAATGTCTTATTCTGGTTGAAAACTCTTTATTTGCTCTGGCAGCCTCAGTGTGACCCACCTCATCGGGCAGTGCTCCAGATAAGGAGAGTGTGTAAACACCATATAAGTGATGTGGGGTTACTGCTGTGTTCAGCACTATGATCTGTATCTAAGGAATGTGTCTGCCCATAGCGGTATATAATAAATATAAATATATATACTGAATATATAGACCTCCAATGACTGATATGCCAACAGATGCAGCTGCAGTGGCTTATGTAAGCTGAGTGAAGTACACCATCAGCACTATTATCTGCTCTCATGCTGCCAAGCTTATGGCTGCATAATATTAAGAATAGCTTATTTTCTTTCATCTTCTCCACCTCTTTTTAACTTTTCTGAATCTCTGCCCTTCTGTTAGACTTCCCTTTCCCCCTTTAGTCTCCTTTTTAATTCACTGTGGCCTTACAGCACACTTTTGGCCATAACTCACAAATTGACTTTTGTAATTATGACAATTTCATGCAAATGTCTAATGGGATTAAATGATGACTTTTCGGGCGGACATGGATGCAAATTGCAACTTGAATTTGGCCGAGGCGTACAAAAGAGAGGCGGTAATTATATGTCATCTCTTAGTCATTAACTTCAGTCTGAAATATCTCACATCTGCTGGATGGATTAATGTGACACTGGGGTACAGATGGGTTCCTAGTTAATGAATACTACTTACTTTACGGCTTGCGCTGTCGGCAGGTCAAAGTTTTCACTTATCCAGAGCAACATCTCAACATCGGAAAGATGAATCGTCACAAAGGTTTGCTCAGACATTTATGGCCCTCACACAATAAATGTTAGCGACCGAGGGATTCCCCGACTGCTCCTCCAGGGCAGAATGAGGCTGACATTTGTGCTTTTGAGCGAAATGTCTAGACGACTATTGAATGGATTGATATTAAAATTGGTATAGACTTATTCCAGCCAAAATGACTTATCATCCATTTACCTCCTGAGGGGGCGGTTTCACAAAGAAAGACTTAAAGGTCCCATGTCATGCTTTTCTGGTTATTACCCGTCCCCTTGTGTGTTATGAAGGTTTTTATGCATGTAAACGGTCTGCAGAGTCCCTCAAAGTACACCCTGTAGCGAGTAAAACTCTAACACAGAAAATACCTCCCCAAAACGCCTCGTTGGAGATACGTCACTGTACATTGATTCTTCCGGGTAACTCATGCGTTACCCGGAACCAAATGGACCAATCCGTGGAGCCGTTACGTTACGTCCGCGGAGCCGTTACGTTAAGCCCCCGCTGATTGGTCCAAATTGACCAATCCTCGGACTTCCTCACACACACACACTCAGTGCAGGCAGCTCTGCTGATCTCTCCTCCCTGGCTGCAGGCTGATAACAGACAGTTGGGATCGCGGCGAAATTCTCTCTGCAGACCCATTCTCACAGCGTTTATCAACCTTTTTTCTTACTCAATATCAAGCCACACTTATTGTTTTTACTTTGTGTGTGCTCAGGGTGAGTTTGGCTGTGTTTCGCTGTGTACCGCTAAACAAGGAAGCAACACCTCCACGGAGCTTAGCGCGATTCACGACGTCCCGACCAATCAGAGCACACTGTGCTCACAACAGAGTCCTGCATCGGGTCGGGTACCCGCATAAAAAGGTGATTCGCGGGTGGTATTTTTCAAACGTCTTTTTTCCGGGTTCGGTTCTGGGTAAAACAAGNATTAGCACATTTTACTTAAAAAAAACAAAAACACATTGATGTAACTACATACACATATCGATATGTTGTATACATATTGTAAATCAAAACCTTTATTGACCAATAACTACCAAAAATTGCATTTCTATCCTGTTATTAATGCATTCAAATCGTGATTCAAATGGCCCGCCACAAACTTCCGGGAACTTTCTGAGTCTCTCTGAACCACGTGACAATCAAGCATTTTGGACTTCCGCTGTCGCAACTCTTCTCTCTACATGGTGCTGGACCAGCCAATCAGAATTGACCTTCTCGAGTTCTCCGATTGGTTGGTTTCGTGGCACATTTGTAACGCTGTGACAACTTGAGCGAGCAGGCAGGCAAAGCTGAGCGCGCACAGGGTGGAGAGGTCGAGCGAGCGAGGGAGAGAGAGCGCGTGCAGCGGTCTGCTTGCGCACGGAGCAGGAGTTTTATGAGAGAAAATATATTTCTCTGTGCTCAAAAATGTTCAAGTGTGCGTTCAATCGCATTTTCTAGGCTCAACATGTTTCATTGCGTGCTCAGGATAGAGGCACAAATATAACGCCATAGGGTTGCACTGGCGCCGCTCTGCCTCTGCGCACGAACAGGCGTTGCCATGACGCTGAATGGAAACCACAGAAGGTGAACAGAGGAGATATACTGTAGCTGATAAAGTGAGCTAAAATGAGCAATTCTCACCTGATAAGCCCTGATTCTTTTAGTTCAGGTGGATTTAGTTAAAAATATCCGCGAGTCTGACGCAGGTTTAAAGGCACTCAACTTGAGTTTTGTAGTGTTGTCGCCGTGTTTCTGTTGAGGGGATATGAAGGCTCACAGCGGTGAGGTCGGAGTGTTTGTCCGGATCAGACCAACGGCAAACTTCTCCCAAGACATTATTGAATGTCTTCCTGACGGACAGGTAAACCCCCTTTTAGTCGGAATTAAAGTTTATTTAACTTCCCGTTGATTTTATTTTTTTAAAACATAAAGCGAGTCAAAGTTTTATTTGTATTGAGGTTAAAAATGTAACTTCAAATTATATTTTCCCAGCTAGCATGATTCTGGTTGTTTGCAAGTCAATCACGTGAAGCCGGCTAATTTAAACCGGTTGACGTTAATTCGGTAAATCCAAATAAAACGATAGTCTTATTAGCTAGGGTTTATTGGGGCCAAACCACAACTTTCACAAATATAACCACTGTAACTTTTGCCTTAGAGGCCTTTTTTATGTCAGTCATAACCAATGCCGATGTGTCAAAGCAAAAAAGGTTACAGGTGCTATCACTTTAATTAATGATGGCACCAATTCATAATGCTAGGTGTCAAGTTCCAAGGTCCTGATATGTGCTTGTTATGCATGATGCTTAGCAAGCAATTTAATGTAGGAAAGCATTCCATCACTGTTTTACTTGGAGCTGTTCCTGTCTTTCTATGACAACATTTCTAAAGTTATACTGAGTCAGTATGTTGCTTAAGGATAGTTGCTTTATTCATTTGCAACTGGTTTAATGTTTGTTTGTTTAATCGCTCAATCAGTCATTATTATGTTAGGCAGTAATGCCACTAGGTTCCATGTAATATCTCTAGGTTTTGGACTGTTGGTTAGGCAAAACAAGCCATTTCAAGACACCATGTTGCGCTAAGTGTATCTCCTAAAAATCTTATGGCATTTTATAGACTAACCAATTAATTGAAAATGGATAAAACAACAGATTCCTTTTGATAATAATGACGTTAACTATTGGTTGCAGCCCTGGATGCTCAACACACACACAGTCGGTTGCTAGTTGGATATACACCCATTTGAAACTACTGCAGTCTTTTATAACAATACTGCTATTAAGCCTGACTTCATTAATAATTTGTATTTCATTTGGCACTTCATCTTGTTTTCCTTACATTTCAAACCTCTATAAATGTTGTGGCATAATGTCATGAAAGTATTAGTTTAAATAATAATTATATGGACAATCTTGCACTAATATTTATTTGGACATTCGATGGACAATCTGCACTAATTTACATTCTCAAAATATTGAAGTGACTCTTATTTTGTATGACTGTTGTGTTTTTATTTAGGTCTAAATGTGTCTTTGATTTCTATGTATATAAATACATATTTGGACACATTTTTATATTCTAAATACATTTGTTTTTATATTCGGGATTGTGGGAAACAGTATTTCGATCTCTGTCTGTACACACAAACTGGAAGATTGACATTAAAGTTAACTTAGACTTTTTGATTTAGTTTGGTACACTCAAAACTTTTATTATGTTAAGACAGTGAATATTCATCACAAGAAAGACACCAGGAAGCCCCTCTGCCCCAGAAAGATTCAGCGGAGTTCCTGGTCATTCCGACTGGAGGGCGTCCTGCAGGATGTATCCCAGGAAGAGGTGTACACCAGAGTTTGCAGACGGGTGGTGCTGGGAGCACTGGATGGCTATAATGGTAAATCTGTTCATCTACCTAACACTGTGTTATGTGTAGTCGAGAGTTTATACCTGATAAGCAAGTTTAATGCATCCTTTTTTCTTTATTGAGCCAGAGAACAACACGGTCTAATAAACTCCCTGCGTGTCTTTCAGGTACTGTGCTGTGTTTTGGGCAGACGGGTGCAGGAAAGACATACACCATGACAGGCTCCACAGAATCATACAAGCAGAGAGGCGTCATTCCTCGGGCCATTCAGGAGGTAACTCGCACTATGTGAAAGTGCATCTGAAACATCCTGACTGCTCCACTTAAACCAGGGGTGTCCAAACTACGGCCCGGGGGCCATTTTGAATCGGCCCCCAACCGATTAAAAAACTATAATGAAATATGGCCCACAAATTAAACTTGTGCATGTCTTGTATTGTACATCTTAAATATATATGTGAACATATATTACACAGTAGTATTCATGTGTTAATGAGCCCATTTTTCAAAGAAATTCAGTCAATTAAAGTAGAATTCTTTTTTTTGTTGATAAGAAAAAAGCCCAATAACTTATTTGTATAACAAGCTTGAAATATACCCTTCCTATTTCCCCTTATTATAATCAATCTGAGGCTCCTCTTTTAAGGGATGAAACAAAAAAACAAAACAAATGAAACCCTCTGGAGAGCTGGGATGTAGGCAGTTTTTTCTTAAGGCATATTCAAGTAACAAGCATCATTTACCTACATTTTTACTAACTTATAACTTATATCATTTTTTGGTATTCAGGTGTTTCAGGAGGTGCAGAAAAGGACTGAGCACACTTTCTCTGTATACCTGTCCTACTTGGAGATCTACAATGAGACCCTGGTGGACCTGCTGGCCTCGTTGCAAAGCTCAGCACTCCCCAGTCCACGTAGTATGGTGGTTAGTGAGGAGCCAGGCAGAGGAGTATTCATCAGAGGTCTGTCCCTTCACCCGGTCCACAGTGAGGAGGAGGCTCTGAACCTGCTGTTCGAGGTACGTGTCTTCATTTGACCAGCAAACACAAAATGACATTTTGCCTTTGCATTGTGGTTCCGTCGCTTTGCCTCCGTTGCTCGCTTCAAAAGTTGAGAAAAGTTCAACTTTTCAAGCGTCGACGGAAGCGCCAGCCAATCAAATCATATGCCAGTACAAGTTCTAGCCAATCAAACTGCCTGCTTGTGTGTCCGGGGCGGGAGATTAATGTGATTGGTTGTTGGTCGCACACCAGACACGCCCACCGGCAAGCTTCAACGCGACGCTGCCGTGTGGACGTACCGCAACGGAGCGTCCACACAACAGCTTGCGTTGACGCTTGGCGGTGGGCGTGTCTGAAGCTTGGGGAGTCAACGCGAGCAACGCGACCAACAACCAATCACATGAATCTCCCGCCCCCGACATACAAAGCAAAATGCTAGCATTCCATGCTAGCTATATATACTGTCTATGCCTGCTAGCTGTCCATTCAATGTTTAAACGAGGTACACTGGATATAAACTCCCCAAACAGGCGAAAACCTACCAGTTTCACCCACTGTCTCTGCCACCTCCCTCCATGCCTGGCTCCTCCGGTTTGTATCCCGGTAGATGAACAGAGACTGATCATACAGCACCGGGTGATTCACTACTCGCAGCATACACGCGGTTTGATTGGCTAGCAACTTTATCTGCGCACTGAGATTTTAGGGTTGAGCTGTAGTGAAATAGTTCACCACATTTGTACAAATCTTCCACTCGTATAATAACGTTTTTGGTTGCTAAATCCGAAAGTTGTAATTTATACCTTGACCATTTCAGTCTTGGTCAGAGTCTGATGGGTCAGAAGGGGTCGGAGCGAGACTGGGGTCGATTTAGGTGGTCCAAAGTAACCTCCCCTGTATGAATCGTAGTCTGCTTAGGCGCTCGCTCTGACTCTAAACCCCTTTGTGTAAAAGGAAGACCGAAATTTTTGCTACGTCCTTTTTCCGTATAATTTGTTTTTTTGTGGTGTCTTTTGTGTTTGTTTTGTAATTTTATCTATAAGAAAATCCGTATTGGAGATTTACGGTTTCCTTCTATGTCACCCTGGACCTCCTCAAGGACAAGTTCCGTACTCTAGGTTAATTGCGCTTAGTAGAGTGGGACTTGTTTCTCTTTTGTCAAAACACTTCCGTTTATCATTTTACCCAAAGAGATAATTGTTTTTTGTTTTATTGTCGCAGGTGTAGGTTTGTGGGTAAAGTTTGTTGACGTATTTTTTATCCTAAGTTTATCTTATTTATGTCAATTATCATTATGTGAAAAAGTTTACAAAAGACACCGTACACAAGTCACCTTTGTGAATAGCCGGGCAGGTGTGCCCCCGCATCGCAACTCGAAGTTGCGAAGAGGGTAAGTGTAAACTTCCACTGGCAGTGCGAAACGCTTGACGGTAACACCAAGGCAACGAGGCGAACGAGCGCACGGGTGAAGTTTTCAACCTGTACAGTTGATAAACTTCGAAGCTGTTCGCGGTCGGTTTAAGTTTAGTTATACGGTCATTTCAGATCGGTTAGTTTGAGTACGACACACGCCTCGGCCTTAAGTACACTAACCAAAACAAGCTCAAGTCGTGTGCGGGTGTCCGTTCGAAAGTGCGTGCGAGCGACACACTGCGCGCAAATGGCGGGCAGGTATGTCGCCGCACCCTTCGGAGTTGCGAAAGACGGGTAAGTGAAACCTTACCCCACTGCAAGTGCGAAGCGGCTTGACGTAACCCCCTCGCATCGATGCGCAACGGCGCAGGTTTTCAACTTTTGGTACAAGTTGAAAACCTTCGAAGCTGCCTTCGCAGTTCGGTTAGTTTAGGGCAAATTACTTTTAGACNGTGTGTGTGTGTGTGTGTGTGTGTGTGTGTGTCTCTCTCTCTCTCTCTCTCTCTCTCTCTCTCGTGTGTGTCTCTCAGCTTGCCCACGCTTTCTTGCCTTGCAACAAAACTATTTAACTTTCCTCTTTTGTCATCCTTTCTTTACTTTAGTATTTTCCTCTTCCTTCACCTAAACTGATCCCATCGCTCTTTCTTCCTCCGGCTGTTTCTGCTTTACCCGCATCATCCTCTTCCTCTCCCCCAGCTCCATCTTTTTTAAGCATCTGTTTTATTCTTCTGCTCTGTCTTCTTTTTACCCAAGAAGCCTTGCTTTGCTGTTGTTCCCTGCCGACTTTGGAAACAGTATTTGCGGTATAAATCTGAAAGGGTCTCGCTGCCTCCTCTCTGATCTGTGCTCTCTCTCTCTCCTCTGTGCAGTCTCGCTGCTGTCAGAACATATTGCTCTACTTTGATGACAGTTCTCAGTGGCCAGCTGTGTACAAGAATAACGAAAAGGTGAGACACTGACACCCTCTGAATCATGTTTTCTCGACAAGCCATTATTCAAGAGAAATACAGCCCCTTTTACCTATTCACATTTCACAGTTCTAATAAAAAAAACAAGGGACTCCAATTGTAAGGGTGTTATACAACTTGTTGTGCATGTACATTGTCTGCAAAGGCTCTTTTTTAAAGTCCCGCCCCCCGCCTGTAACACCTCGATTTGGACTCCTTTGTTTAATCCGTAACATCATTATGTAACACTTTCACTTCTATAGGCTAGCGCTCCAACACATTGTACGTGATAGGCTAAGGGGCGGGACAGCTCTAAACGGTTGACCAATCACAACAAAGCCAACCAACTAACCAATCAGAGCAGACTGGGCCCTGGTTTCAGACAGAGGGTGAAAAGAGGTGCACAGGCAGTATGAGAAAAATAAAGGGCTTTTTGAACATTAAAGCATGGAGCAGCAGTAGAGGCACACAATACAAATATGAACCTGAAAATGGGAATAATATGTCCTCTTAAAAAACTAATTTTGAGCACTTAAAGGTGGGGTAGGTAATTCAATTCAGAAACACTTTTTGTTATATTCCATGGAATGCTCTTAACATCCCGATAGCAATGAATATATTAAATGCTTTGACAATAAATACATACAAAATATGATCTGTGGAAGCCGTGGCGCTGTAAAAAGCACGACCAATCATCTGAGCCGGCCCGGCTAAAATAACTGGATGGCCTACCTGCCTGTCAGCCTTCCATCTGTGCACAAACTTATCTCGTGCCCTCATTGGTCGTGTTCGTGTGTGTTGGAGGAGGGGCTCTGTAAGGAAGTCTGAAGTAGGGGAAGAAGATTTTTTTCGGCTGCGTCAAATTCTAGCGCACTCGAGCTGGTTTCTCCATTCTTACCTACCCCACCTTTAACCCTTTTAGTCATTGTTTTATTTCAAATCCAATCAGCTTTAGTAAAGTGCAGGAAAAATACAAAATGAATTTCTTTCTTCATACTTTAGGTGACTGCACTGTATGCATTTAGATGAATCCACACAGTTAGTGGGGTGACAGACGTATTCTCCCATCCTCGGTCCATGCAGTGTACATTTAACACCTTTGATTCCATAATTTAAGCCTTAGGCCTGAAAGTCTTTTGCTTTCAGAAAGAGTGGATTCATGGGCCTCATGTCTTGGAGTGGCATGCATGAATCCTTTATCTACGTTTGATCCCCATGTACATGTCAGCTGGAACTATGACATACAACATGATGCAACCTATAAAATGGACATTAAATTGCTTTCACAACCAATGAATAATGTATACTGCGACCATTTGCTGTAGGAAGACGTCGATACCTGCCGCTCTCCCATTTTAAAGCCTTGCTTAAACAACGAAGTGTTTTTTATCAGCACCCAGCATCTGATGGTTTCTTTTGTTGTTAAAGGAAGGTGAGCTTCTGAGTAAAAACTGTTATCAAGGTTAGCAGGCATATAGGAAAATCTGAGCTAAAATGGTCTAGCACTGTAAGAAAAAAGACCATAAATGACCCAATACCTTACATTTACAGGCCCACGTAGTTATTTGGGGGTATGCTATTCTTCTTGCTGACATCTGTTGACACCGATGTGACATTATGTTGAGGTATTTTCCACTCAGCTACAAGCAGTACACGGTTTCTCAGCTCTAAGACAGATTTCGGTGTCGGTTACCCTGAATTAAATAGTAAGACCTTGATTCTGCACTTACAATTTCCCAGCAGTCACGCAGGGAGAAATCCATCAAAGAAGCAACAAAAAAAATATCAATTTGAATTACTCTTACAGCAGCTTCAATAAACCACTCACAATTTCAATTGCTTTTTTCGATTAAACACACTTTCCACATTCTAGTCTTAAGTAAAGTGGTCTGGTCTCTTATGCTTTCAGAGCTCTCCTCTGTTGATACTTAGTATGCAAACAGCTGAGCGTAGGTATAACCCGCAGCTGCTTGCAACAAGTCTGGAGACTATTTCTAGGCTTAATTAAAACATATTTTGTGAAATATGTGGAATAAAAAGTCGATGAGAAAAGTAGATAAAACAGTTGGTGAAGTTTTAAAGAGGCCCTGTTATGCTTTCCCCTTGCCTGTAGCGTGTTATTTAGGTTTTTGTGCATATAAATAAGGGGTGTCCAAACTATGGCCCGGGGGCGAAATGCGGCCCGCAGGCCATTTTGAATCGGCCCTGAGCCAATTAAAAAAGTATAATAAAATATGGCCCATAAATTAAACTTGTGTTTGTCTTATGTTGTACTTCTTAAATATATAATGTACAAATATATAACACATTATTCATGTGTTAATAAGCCCATTTTCCAAATATATTCTGTCAATTAAAGTAGAAAACATGTTTCTAACAAATCTAAGTTGATAAGAAAAAAGCTCAATAACTCACTTACATAACACGCTTGAAATATACCCTTCATATTGCCAACAAAGTAAATTAAACCCTTTGGAGAGCTGTGATGTAGGCTGTTTTTTCAAGCATAATTTACCTGCATTTGATTGATTTTGCTAACTTTGAACTTAACCGATAAGGCAATATACAGTACCTCAGCTCTAGTGAGTGGCCCAGCCCTTCGTATATTGTTCCGTATGTGGTCCTCGGAGAAAAAAGTTTGGACACCCCTGATGTAAATGGTCTGCAAAGGCTAAAATCCCAAAGTTGGGACACTATTGGCTAGCGCTCCAACACATTGTACGTGATAGGCTAAGAGGTGAGACATCTATAAGTGGTTGACCAATCACAACAGGGCGTAAAATAAAGACCTTTTTGAACATTGAAGCATGTAAACAATGCACAAAATGCAAATATGAACCTGAAAATGAGCTTATCAGGACCCCTTTACATGTTTGAAATGTTGTTCCTATATTCTGATTCTGCTGTGTCATCTTCCTTCAGAACTGCTACCAGAAGGAAGCGGTGCTGAGGCCCGAAAACAATCAGGTCATCAACCTCACAACACACTACACCTGGTCAGGATGTGTGGTAAGAGCTCACGGTCACAAACACATACATATATTCATGCACTTGTACTAAGCGTACTCTCTGAGGAACACACAGAATCTAAAGCTAATGCTGATCTCCGACCTCTGTGTTGTGATATTGAGTGTAACATTATTCCTTTTTATCATCAAACAGATGAACTTATTTTCCCCTTTCATACTGCATGTTCTTTTGTGATGCAGAAAAAGCGACAGGAATATGGAAAAGAGGTAAACAAATCCACACAGAGGCGGTGAAAGCTAATGGCCTTTAATGTGTTTTTCTAACATTTTCCTGAATCACACATTTCCCTGGTTCATGATGCATCAACAAGAAAGGGCCTCGCTTTCCTTTAACACCTTTTTTAAAATAATATCCCTTTTGTTTTTGTTCACAACATGTTTGTTTATCACATTAGAAAGTGTGATTGCCAGCGTGACTCTGTTGTCGTGGTGCTTAGTGAATCTTGTTGCCACATCTCAAGCTATATCGGGGTGTGAAATATATGTTTTGTATCTCGACTCTGCTGTGATGATTCAGTGTGTCTCTGAGGTATAAAGCGCACCATGTCTTTTAGATAACGACATCCTGCTCAGACCCTCCTCTAAATGCGTCTCTTCTCTCTCAGGTGGAGGGCGACGGGAACGAGGAGGTCCTGAGCTGCGTGGGCGGGCGTAGCTTCCGCTCCGTGAGGGAAAGATGGTGGTACATCGCCCTCAGCAAGTGCGGGGTAAGCACTGACCCCCTGACCCCACCTCACTCAGGTGTATTACCAGGCGGTTGCCATGGTGACTCACCACCACCTCATCATGCAAATGGACTCGGGGCTTCAGGGCTTACGGGCTTACAAGCAGACACAATGGCTGTGTTTGTTTTCTGCAGCCCTTCAAGTAAACAGCCGTCATCTCTCTCATCATCGCCGACGTCAGCGTCATCCGTGCTCGAGAAATCCTCTTTTATTTATTTTCCCCTTTTTTTCAATTCTTTATTTAGAAGACAGTTGAGGACATTCCACCAGTTGCATTGAAATATACTTGCAGTTACAGGGAGTAGTAGACATTTGCAATAAGGGAACAGTATATATTGAAACCCTCACCTTCTGATTGTCCTCATGTGCGAGAAATCCTATTCTTTATAAATGTCACACACACACACACACACACACACACACACACACACACACACACACACACACACACACACACACACACACACACACACACACA
>NW_011357368.1:8731287-8755728 GCF_000735185.1 Notothenia coriiceps
CCTCTCCGTAGCAACTGCCCACAATACTAGTATCTCTTGTCTCACCTAGCTCATCATTGCCACGACAGCGTTTAAACACGTGTACCGCGCAATGACCCGGTAAAGCCAGAGTGAAGCTGTTACTCACCAAGACAGCCCCGGACGTGTACCCATGACAAAAGAAATTTGAATCATGTTTATGCACAAAAGTAACAAACAAAAATAACAAACCAACAAGCTCCCCTGAAGGAGATGTTGCTTATGCCTATCAGGAAAGGTAATTCCAAAGCTACTCCTTAATGCCCTACACCAGGAACAAACTGTCTAATAATCAAGGCAGACAAATCAAGTCAACACATATCACCTGGTTCTTATCCCGAACGAGCCCCCATATGTTACAAACTGGCTCTGCTTGTAACATAAGGACAACAGTTCCACACAGGAGTTGCCCAAAACAATCATTTATTTTAACTAACAGTGTCTACAACCAACAATAAAACAAACAGAAGAGAGGTGTCCTGCTGCACCGAGCAGGGCAGCTGAGAGAGAGCGAGAGCCTGTTCTGCAGCCCTCTTATATCCTGGAATCAAGGGCCACAGGTGAGTCCCATCACTGCTGATTACAAGAAACACACAGGTTACAGCAGCACCACCTGATGGACAACCACAGGGTTGTCACAATATACATTCACTACGCAGCTGCATATAATCAGCTCATCACAGGCGTTCTCTTTAACCTATTACATTTCACCTCATTCTCCAGCAGCCAATCAACATGCTGCAGCCAAACTTTAAAATGGTTCTCCTCTCTCTTGCTGTCAGCTGTGATTTCAGGTTTTAATGCTGCCGCCCGCCTCCTCCCCATCCACCTCCTTTCATCATACCCAGTGCCAGGAGAGCTAATCCAAAGACCTCATCTCATCCCCTCTTCATCCCACCTCCTCATCAAATCCAGATCTTCAGCATCATCACCAGTGTCTAGACCCCGGGGGGTTCCCTATATGCTCATGGCTGCATTTCCCCCTTTAGATATACGATTTCAGGATCAAGGTCTAATCGCCAAAGACTTAACATTTATCATATGACATGTGTCAATATATGTTCAAACAAAATGAAGCATTTGAAATAAACTACTGCAGTTCAAAATAAAAAAGTGAATTGCCTAACATTTTTGTTGTGGAATTAATTAATTTCTTTCTTTAAAGGCAAAAACATGAAAAGCTAAAAAAACAAAACAACTATTGAATACAATGTATTTGGAGCAACTTAATTTATAAATTGTTGTCAACTTAAAAACGTGTGTTCACAATGATGGTAATTAAGTACAACTTGAAATTTCTTTTAAATAATGTGGTAAAACTAGTTGGAACAACTTGGTCTTTGGAGTAATCAACTTAAAAACTTGTGTTTATAATTAAAAACACCTCTGATTGTAGAAGAAAAGCCTTCTCCCCTAACTCAAATAACTTTGTTGGTTTAACACAATTTCATTAGAAGTTGTCATAACTTGATAAACATTGATGCAAACTGTTTCGTTGATTTTTTTTGTTGAGCCAAAGCATTTGTTTTCAGAGTGTGGAGTTTGCTTGAAGAGATGTAGCATTTGTTCACAGACAGACTGTACACACACTACACAGCTATGACGTTTCTGCTGACTTCATAAGACGGGCTTGCAAAGCTCTAGTGGAAACCCCGGCAGAGTAACCAGCAGACACACTGACAACCTAAACTATTGGATGTGGTGGAGTCTTGCAGGGAAAAAGTGTCTGCATGTGTCCCAACAATGCATGCAACACGGCAGCTGCTAACTCTCCAGACAGGTGAACTGTCTGTGCTCTGCGCTCAGGCTGCAGCTGTTGATAAAAGAGGGATCAACCTGTTTGTACAAAGGTTATTGCTGCAGCTTGGCGGCTTGTTACGTAATTCAACCACTGCTGCAGACAATGTAATAATCCGGTTGGTTAAGGGTTAGTTCAGAATTCATTACATTTACCTATATCTTGGAGCTCACCTCACAATGTAAACAGCTCACTGGATAGCTTAATGTGATTGGGATTTGATATTAAGGGAGAATTGTTTCCAGTGATTTCTGTTCTGTTTTGACCTGATATGACATTTATGATTTACGTCAAAGGGGGTGTGGTATTTGGAATATTACTTCTCAGAACGGTTGTGCGTATGACTGGAAGAGTACAATGACTAAAAGTAGGAATGTAAATTAATACTGAGACAGATCAGGGCAGGCCAGGAATCAGCCAGAGGCAGGTGGAACAAATGCACACACGCAATTAACCAGTGTTCAGAATCCAAACTATTTTTTTGAATAGATTTATTGTACAATATCTACATGGTTCATTGCTTGCTTGGTATTGTGTCTTACTGTATAGCATGTTTAAATCTGCCTTTCAGTTCAGATTGCTGTGCATACATTAAAGGAAGACATTTTGACTTTTACTTAAATACTTTTCTTTTATAAATCAAACCTGCGTCAAGGTGTTAGTCAGTTCCTAGCAGAGCTGAAATATTACTGCAGTCAGACATTAGAGCAGTTTGCTTCTTGGCACAGTTCAAAGCTAGAATGGTGAATGTAAAATGAAAAGGCATTTCCGAGCTATTCTCGCTCGTACTGGCCATCCTCTCTTTATAAATAAATGTATTACTGAACTTTTTCTGTTCTCTCAATCCTCAAAAGTGTTGTCCAGGTCTACCCTAGTTAGGGGAAAACCGGTGGGACTCTTGATGCTTAAATTATCCATCAGCTTTCAGTCATTTTATATTAGCCTGCGTTTTCCTTCCCAGCCATCAGCTTAAGTTCTGCCTGTCTAATGCTAAAGCTACTGTAAGCCCTTTGAAAAAGCCAAATATTTACGTGCATGTGGTCACAGAGCAGGGTTTGTCGAATGACCAGACTATATCAAGCATTAACTTACATAATCCTCTTTGGAAATGCACACAGTTAGATCAGACAGAGGAATATAGAAATAATAAATCTGCTGCACATCCGGATTTGGCTAAGTTGTGGGTTAATACATCTTCTGCAGAGCAGCAGCAGCTTTTTTCTTGGAGAGCTGAAACTAAAGGATGCCCTTACTATTCATCGAGTTCTGTCCTGTCCAGTTCAAGACTTCACCGAAATCTGTGGAGCACATTTATCTCCATCACACATACTTGTCAGGAAAATGAATCCCATAAAGTTGCTAAGGCCCTTCCTACAATCAGGACATGGTAAGCCATACACTCATCATGTGCACTTTGCTCTATATCAGTCAATCGCGAGTGCGAGTGGGACCTGGTAGCGTAAATCATATTTCTATATGCTCCAAAATGGTGGAACGGGCTCCCCATTGACTTTAGGACAGTGGAAAGTCAACACATATTCGGCAGCAGAGTGGAAGAAAAAAACATTCCACCTTCTCTATCTATCACTGTTTGGCTTATTTGAAACTAAATGCAAAATGTTAGTTCAAATGGTTTGGCTTATTGAAAGCTAATGGACTTGCAGGGTCATTGCTGTTCCAGGTTTGTATGTTTATGAATGATTGCACTTATTGTAATGTGCTTTATGCTAAATTAATATAATGTAATTTGCATTTGATTGTACTGTATGTGTCGTGCACCACCCACAACTGAACGGTGGTATCACATTCAAATGAAGAAAACTCCCTGATCTTAAATCTTTAATTCATTTGATGTTACCACACACACACAATCCCAACCAGCAGGGCACATTAGTAAGACTTACCTCAGAAATGGCGACTCATGCAGTTTCCGGTGGCACATGGAGTTGTTTTAATTTGAAAATAACAAAGGAAAACATATTTAAGTACTGATTCAAAGCTAAACATATATGGGGCAATTTAAAGAGTGAAATATAGTTAGCAAGGAGAAGATTAGTTCAGACAGTTAATCCATAGGTCTTTGGACATTGGGGTATTTGCAGTTTGGCTAGTAAACTAAAAATAATAAGAGTACTAGATTATAATTAACTTGTCTAGCCACTACCACCTGTAGGTTAAGTCTGCTATAGTTTAGTTTATCCACCTTTATTTCCCTACTGATTGAGATTTAAAAAACACTCAAATATATAGTTCTTCCACTCTTATCTAAAGAAAGCTAGGTAAAATGTATTTATTTTTTGTTTGTTTTTTAGAATGGACAATGCAGTGTATCTGTAAGCAAGGCCTATACACAAAACCAGAAGTTCTAAAGACAAAAGATAAGTAACAGATGAACAATAGTAAGTTGCCAGTAAGGATCACATTTTACCAAGACACTACCAAAAAAGTTCTGTTAAAATTGTGAAAAACAAACAGAATTTACTACTTTTTCAGTGATTTGATGAGCAGACATTCACTACCTGTTCAAAATCATGGATGTGTCCACTGTCATGTCACATACTTGCCAACCCTCCCGATATTCGCGGGAGACTCCCGATTTCATACAAAATCAGATTTACTCACGACTGTTTCCACTCGGACTTTAATACAGCTACACCATTGTTTGGTTTCCATGGCAGCGCGTCTCTTTAGTAGCACGCGCAACTGAAAGTCTGAGAGGGTGTTCAGCATGGTGAGGAAAATAGTCACAGAAAACAGAACAAGAATCGACAACTCGACCCTCTGCTCACTCCTTTCCTGTAAAATACAGGTCCAGCCCACACATATGCTCCATGGTGCCTCAGGCCGCAAGGCATTGTAGGCTACTTACAACTAAGCATGTTAATTTTAATCTAACAGCTCCGGCGATCCACTACTGTTTATAAATCGTTATCCTTATTAATTTGATCTCTTCCTTCCAAGGTTTTTTCACATTCCACTATTTCCCACGCTTTCCCAATCCCTTTATTTGGATTGATTTATCTGCCCCTCTTCTTACTACAAACAGGATTTACTCCAATATTCCACGCTACCCTCACTTATCACTCCTCCCAAAGTGCTGGAATATCCAGTTCAATCAGGAGAGACGTGATGTATGAAATACATGTTTTTTATCCGGTCACATTATATAAATGAAACATAATGATGACAGTTTATAACAAGTGAATTAAATGGTGTTTGGCGATTAGGCCCAGGTTTTGTAGGATATCATTCGGGAAAGGGAAAGAACCGTTTCCAATGAACCCCTCTGGGTCTTGACACTGGTGGTGGTGATAAGTGGTTAGGTCCGGTTGGAAGGAAGAAGGTTAAGCTTGGCCCTGAGTTGGAAGCAGGAGGCGAAGGGTTGCGCGTTGACACCTATATAGAGGGATTAACAGGTGTGATAATTAGGCTTGTGAATGGAGGGAAGTGATAGGTTAGTTGAGGAGTGGCGCTCCCTATCATTTAGTGAAGGGAGCGAGTATTGCCATGACGTGCAATACGAAGTGATAGGTCTTCCTGCCTGAACTTGCGCTGAGCTTCATATGTATTCCAGTTTCCCTTGAACTTGGTCCCAAGGGCTCTCCATTATGTCCAATACATAAGCAACTTAATTAGCGTACAAGTGAATATATTGATGTAAAAATGGTGGCATTACCATATGCTGCTTCAGCCTTCAGCATGTATATCTTTTTTGGAGGATTATTCTTTTGGTCAGAATACCCCAAAAATAACAACTGATCAATGAGATAAAAGCAAACAGATCACACAACATGTAAAATTATTTTATAATCCATGTAACAATCATGTATTTAAGAGCTTTGAGTAAGGGTTAGGATCAGGTAAGTATAAACATTTCTCTCTCATCTAGAACAGAATCTGGCACAACATTTCCTTCCTTAAGTCCTTATGAATACATTACAAGTCCTAAATGGGCAGACACATGTTGCGATTTGTGTTGTATTGGAAATACAAGAGAAGTTACAGTCCAAGGAAACTGTCCTAAGGGTTTACAGCGTGTCGGCATTTAAACATTGAAACAAGAACTGGATTTGGTGTTCCAAGATGGCACACATTCATTTAAAAGACATTTGAAGTTGGGCCGCTCAGACTTAGCTGGATTTCACATACAAAGCCTGTATTATCTGTGGAAGTGAATGCATAAATCCCACTATTATTGTGATGGCAGTGTTAGATTCAATTCAAAAGTATGATTCCATTTCCTGACTAATTTCTTCACTTTACAGATGACTTAATTAGGGCTATGGACTCTATTGAAACATTAATGAAATAAGTTCAAAGCTGCTTGAATAAAAAGATATAGAAAACAACACGTTATAAAGATTTATACGATTAAAAATCATAAGATTAAAACTAAAACCAAGATTTTAAAACACAGCAGGAGCAACAGTGTAAAAACACTATTATAGAATGTTACTTCTATCAATACACGGTTGGAATAAAAATGTTCAAATAATAATACCTTTTATACCATTTCACCGCCAATACTGGTAAATTAAGCGACATTATATTTAGTGTAGCCGAGGCACTAAAAATGATTTGTAATATCCCTTTAATTCCAACAAACACACAGAAAATGAAGCCTCTGGGCTGCCATTGTTATTCATGATTTAGTCCCATCAGTGTTTAGAGCATTATGTTAATAAGGTAATAACTACTGTGTGTGCTTGTTGAAAAAAACAGGGGTGAATGTCTTGTATTAATGTTACAATAAGTAACGCTATCCTCTATCGTCCAATCCACTAGCAGAAGACAGACAAACGTTAGCTGCTGTATCGTTATAGCTTATATTTCCTTGCACAAAAAGTGAGGAGGATTTGAATATTAGTTTGACCTAACATGCAAAAGCTACTTGAGTTAAAAATTCTAATAAGAAGAAATGGATGGCTCACAAGTTATTTTATGAGGAACGCAACCTGTCTATTTGGGCAGTAGAAACCCACATGTTTTACTTACCTGCATGAGTATACAGTCTGACATTTTGAAAGAAGGATTGTTAATAAAAAATATAATTTCTCGCCATTCACAGTTTGTCATTTTGTTCTCAGTCTAGACAAGTGCATATGGCTGGGGGAAAAAAATGCTTCACAGATAATCAATTTCTTGGACTGTGGCTCAGTGGAAAGTGTGATGGACTTTGAATCAGGGGGTAGCAAGTTCGAGTCCCCCTGCAGTCAGCATGTCGTTGTGTCCCTGGGCAAGACACTTCACCCCAAATTGCTCCTGTGGGGATTGTCCACAGTACTGAATGTATGTAAGTCGCTTTGGATAAAAGCATCTAACAAAATGACATGTAATGTGTAATGTGTATGATCTAGGAGTGGCATGCAACAGGGTGCCACACATTGGCATCCGTAGAGCAGAATGTAGAGAAAAAACGACCAGCAGCTGACTAACACTACAACCCTAGTAACGTTTGAAAATGATCCAAGGGGATTCTTGAAGTCCATGAAGAAAAATTCCACTGGAACACAGAAGAGGACTTGCTCTCTTCGGAGGCTCCCGTGTGCTTTCAGTACTATGTATTTAATACAACAGGACAAGTGGAATGTTGCAGCTGCTACAAATTCTGATGAAAGGAACACTTAAGGAGCACATGAAGCAGGAAAGTTTCTAGAAATTTCGCCCGTGTCCATCCCTGAATCCGTCCATGAGTTCTTCCTTGACCTCACCTGCCAGCTTATGTATTATTTGATTGTTCAGCCTAACACTGTCATTATTGCTTATCTACGCTATGAAGCGAGTGCCTCGCTAAATCATGTTTTTGTTTTTTTTACCAAAACGTAAAAATGATATCACTTTATCAGATGAACAGTCGGGTAGGAACAACACAGACACATCAGTGTGGAACCACACTGAGACCAATGGGACGTGGTTATTTTCAATCCTAGCACTACTGTCTCAGACACAACAGGACAGAAAAGACAAAGACACGGACATCCATTGAGCAACATGTCATCCAGTCCAAGTTGCAGCACCCCTACGGATGTGTGTGTTACTCGTCAAACTGCCGTGTGTCTTGAATTCTCATTTTCATTCTTGGGAGACGGAGGAATGTTCCTGGTGAACTGGCTGAAGCTGGCAGCCCTGCACCTGGCCCTTGGCCCCCCTCCATCTCCTGAGCCCTGTGTGGGTCCTGGGGGGAGAGTACTGTAACGGCCCAGGAGGGGCAGGGCCTGGCCCGGGCTGCGGGGGTTGGTGCTCAGCTGGTGGGTGGCATCCTTGGAGAAGAGGCTCTGGATGAGCTGGAATTTCTCCTTTTCTTCCCGTAGGAAAACATCGACCAGGAGCTTCTTCTCCCGTTTGAACTGCTCCACGATAGTTTTGGGAACGTCAGGGATCCCCCAGGCCACCACGAGGCTGAGGAACATCACCAGATTCTGAAGGAAGGAGGAAGATTTAGGATCTAAAAAGGGTTCTCAACACAATATCTTTATAGTGTATGAAGCATTTGGATAGGACATTGTAGGTCAAGTTTAGGAACTACAGTTTGTATAATTTGGGTGTTAGGGAAGGATTAGGGGGGGTGTTAAATGTATCATCATCACATGGATTTGGTAAGGTACGCTGAAGGCTACATCTGGAGACATGTTTTTTAACCTGGCACCATATAAAGTAGGCTGAATAAGCATTAAGCCTTTGCAATGTAGCTGTGAATGTAAATAGACGTATCACGTGATGATTCTCAGGCAAGTTCTGCAGTTATAACGAGCAGTGTCATGTGATTTTATGCAAACGGTGCTGGTTGACAAGCAAGCATTTGGATACAAATTGTCGAAATCGTCTGCTTCGTGCACCCCAACACAACACTGCTGCTGACCGTGTTGGCGAGCAGGGTTTTAAAGGTGTTTCCCAAACTTTGTTCACGTCTGACACTTATCTGCAGGAGTATTGGAGGTAAATTCCCACAGCTTAGTTGACGAAGGACATCTGGCATCCATATGTAAGTGAGGCGTGCCGGCAGACAGACGGATGTTTATCAAATGAGCTGCTTGCTGAATGACTGATGCATATGGTAACATTCCCCATCAGGATGAGAGCACTCTATGATCCACCTGGCCTTATACATTTATTTATATGCCTTTTTATCGAACAAATCTGTTCCATTTTACTGCAGAAGTGTGTGGGCAGAGTAATAGGTGATCTAACATGTTTATGCGTCTTACTAATTATAACCTTCAAAAAGGTTATGTCTGTCTGCCTGCCTGTCTGCTTGTCTGCCTGCAGCATTAGAGAAAAACTACTGGCCTGATTTTCAAGGGACTTGGTGGAAGGGTTAAGCTCGGGCCAAGGAATAATCCACTGGTTTAGGTGCAGATTCAAATATTATGATAAGGCATTTGTTTTGCATGCCTATGGTTTTGGAGTAGTGGAGAAAATGAAAATGATATTCCGTCTGGGATGATCCACGTGAACGCCCCTCCACTCTGGAACAGCTATCAACGTGATGTTTAAATGCTCAGAGAAGCAAGATCCAACACGTCTTCCTTGTAGCATCCATGTTGTTCTCACATAATGTATAAACGCTAATGAACATACTCATGTTGGAAGAACGAATTCCCAACTCTGGAAACAGCATCATCAGAGGAGCACCTGAATGAAGCAATGGTTTTGGTGGAGGTCTGCTCCTTCTGACTGATATTCGTCTTCCCATTCGTAATTAGTTTGCTATTCTCTTCATGTTGTTTCTGAGCACATACCTGGAACAATATGACAAAAGCCAGTCTTGCAGCCAGGACACACCAGTACTGTTTGGAGAAGGTGTACGCGTCTGGAGACCAGGGGGGTTCCCTGTAGTCTTTGTACCTGGGACAAAACACACACATGTATAGCATTCAGTTTAGAGTGGTTGTCTGGGTAAAAATAAAGAAAAACGACCCATTTATAGTTATTGTACTAGTATAAACAGTAGCATTCTTAAAGGGGCCCTATAATTATCATTTTCAGGTTCATATTTGTATCTTGTGCCTCTACTGTGACATGTGTACATGCTTTAATGTTTGAAAAGTGCTTTATTTCTAGTTCTACAGGACCTCTTTTTACCCTCTGTCTGAAACTAGAGCCCAGTCTGCTCTGCTAACAAATAGAAGCACGAGTGTCCAATGGAGGCGTTTCAGGCAGGGGGGGGGGGAGTGTGGGAGAGAAACTCTCAAACTTTGGGAGTTTAGCCTTTCACGGATCATTTACATGCACAAAAACCTATACAACACACTAGTGAAAAGGGAAACCCCTGAAATAATAAAAAGGCTTTACATACAGAGAGTAAAGCTACAGAAAGACACTAAGTCAACAGATAAAACAAGCATGGCAGTTTGAATGACTTAACCCGCTCTCAACCTGTGAGTTAAAACTCGATTTATCTTCACCTGAGGCCTGTACCCTTTTTAAACATCCTACTCCTCCGACCCACTATGTAGCTCCCTTAGAAGGGCAATAAACGTTATCCAGATTATTTTCCCTTGTTTTCTTTGTAGTAAACATTCTTTGTTGTGCAGAAACAAAGGGGCTGAAAAAAGTCGAACCATGTTGATGACATAGAAAGTACGAAAGAAAGAAAGAAAGAAAGAGAATCAACAAGAAGGATAATAACAAGCGTGACAAAAGATGATCAAAAACAGACAAGAAGATGTGCTTGGTTAATAATACAGAAGACAGAACACACACACACACACACACACACACACACACACACACACACACACACACACACACACACACACACACAAGGTCCACATTTTAGTAGAGGCTTGAGGAGGTAAAGGATTGATCACAAATAAGAAAATAAAACAGTCTGGAGCCAGTCTTTGGTTTGTCATTATTAAATTAGGTCATCCTATAGATACGATCACATGTTGGTGCTTTTTTGTCTCCAAACACCCCCCCCCCCCCAGATTTCTCTTAACATCATTAAAAAGTAAAATGTTCCTTTTGTCTGTGGCTGGCTGCTTTTATAGTGTGTCCCAAGCCAGCTGACTCCTGTGTGACTGTCATGGTGCTGAGGGACTTCCTGAGATCACACTGCTGGTTGGTGCAGGGGTGTCACTAACAGACTGTTAGAGGCCATTCAAACCAAAACATGTTGTTTTAATGTTGCCTGTGGCAGTCGGACAAGCAGCAGTGCTGCTGCTCTATGTGTTGGCTTTCAGAACAAAGTGCTGCAACTGGCCTGAGTAGAGACGAACACATCGGGAGAAAATAAAGAGCATGATGAAACTGCAAGGTAGGTCTACACGCAATTGGAAAAAAAACAATGCCATTTTTTCTTGCAATACATATTTTGCATTTGTTTTTGGTCGATCTGACTTTATTTTGCCTATTTATTTCTACACAACTGTTTCAGCAAAGCTAAGATTTTGCTTGTGGGTAACAGGAAGCAAAAGAGAGACTATCAACAAGACTATGGTGGGAAGACAGCAGCTTATGGTTTGCATGGGTTCACATCACTGAGGACGTGATATGGAAAACAGCTCGACACTAGCTTTTCTTCCTCCACAGGCTGAGGAGGTTCAACATGGACTCCAGGATACTCTGCAATTTCTACAGGTGCACCATAGAGAGGATCCTGACCTTCTACAGGTGCACCATAGAGAGGATCCTGACTGGCTGCATCACGGCCTGGTACGGCAGTTGCACCGCCCTAAACCGTGAGACTCTACAGAGGGTGGTGAAAACTGCACAGAACATCACCAGGACGGAGCTGCACTATACCCACGGGCTCAGGAAGAAGGTCAACGGGATCACTAAAGACCCGCATCACCCCGGCAACAAGCTGTTCTGCACTACTAAAAAAAAAACATTTTATTTCACATGTAGATAGTTTACTTTATCCTGCATTTTACTTGCCGCCTTGTGTCATTTTCAAAATGTAATTAATTTTTTAATGTTTTTTCATGTTGTATGTCTATGTAATGCTCGATGACTAGTTTGTTTTATAAGCTGATGGTTGTGTAATTTGTGGTTTAATGTGCATGCAGAACCTGCAGGTCACATCACGCCTCAGATCGAAGTCATTTATTTTTTATCAGACAGTCTTCTCTACGAGAGTAATTTTCCTGGTTAGTTTTACAATATGTTTTCTTTTTATATCAAGAAGCAAACAAGTTATAGCAAGCTTGTGTTCATCAGTTTGCGTGTACAAAGCCAAGCTGCTCCCTGCTGCATGCAATCAGTCCTGCTCTCTTTATGCTCTTTGTTTAAAATGTAACTATTTGCAGGCAGTCAGTCATTTACATGTGGAAAAATAAAAACACAACTGGGTTGAATCTAAATCATCCCTTCATCAAAGCAACAGTTGGCAGAGGTCGAGACAGCTCTACTTCAAAATGAAGTGACACGTTTTCAAATTGATGAAAAATAAAATAAAAACCGACTGTACCTCACTTCCTTAAAACGTTTAACTGAGAGGCAAGGACTCTCAACTCAACAATCAAGGATGGCTCTTCAGTCTGCCATGCTTCCAGAAATGTTAAAAACCTTATTCATGCCATTACATTGAAATATTTCTTGAAGGCACAAGTGTGCAGTAAGGGTCAGGGGGTGATTCTGGAGGGGGGGATCGAGTCTTTATGTTACTTCTGGGCTCCATTTTCCCAACAGCTCATTTAAAAGTCAGCCTTTCTCTGTGGGATGTCTCTCTCAACATATAACATTCACGTCAAGGCGATAGCAGCCCATTATTGTCCAGATAAGATCTTTGTGTCGAAAAATGCATACTCCCAACAATTAGATGTACATCGTAGACATTTATAGACAAAGATCAGCATCATGTGGAACTCGAGCTATATTTACAGCAGTCTTGATGGACAAAATCAATCAAAAGCATATAAGGGCCCCTTTAATAAAAAAATTTAAATATTCAAAATAATTTGAATATTACAAATGTTGCTTTATTATTGTAGTGAAGAGTTAACATTTGTCTTTTGAAACTGTACATGCTCTGATGTAACCACTGTAACCCAACGTAACAACGTTTCAAAAAAGAACTTGAGCAGCAATGCAGGAAACGCGCATCACACTCAAAAAATGTAATGCGATGAATCAGATCAAAGTTTTAATCATTCAACCCCCCTCAAACACACCCACACACACACACACACACACACACACACACACACACTCACGAACAAATTGCTGTGAAGCGATGATGAATGAATGAGTGTCTCACAGCAATTGAGCAGCAGTATAGAGGATGAAATGTGTGTGTGCATTGTGTGTGAGTGTGTGTGTGTAAGCAGGCTCTTATGGTGTCTGATTCCTTCTCCTTATACAGTCATGAGTGAGGAATGCTGCCCGTGAGACTCAGCTTTCTCTCCCGCTCTCTGATCTTTGATCCGTTCATCTTTCCCTCTGTTTTACAGTATTTCGTAGTAGTTCAACTTCCAACGTGAACTCAGCTGTGAGACCTCCCTCCTGTCATCATTTATCTGAGCTAACTGGGTGGAATCAAACATAAAATGGTATCAAAGAAATGCTTCTCCTCTTCCTCAACTCGCTCCATGTTTGGTTAGAATGCGCAGCTCAATATTCTTTCATAATGAGATTATAGTTAGTGTGTGAGAGACTTGAAAACCTGTGTGTTCCCCCACATTGACACACACACAATCACACTGCTGGAAATAATACTCAGGTCCTCAAATTGAGTAAAAGTAGAATCACTATGGTCTTAAAATCCCTCCAATACAAGTATACATTTTGTATTGAAACTGTTACTTTAGTAAAAGTACAGAGGTATTATCAGTAAAAAGTACTTTGTTTATCAAAAGTGAAAGTACTCCGTTTGCAGAATGGCTCTTTTTCATACATGTAGTTTGTCAAACTGGAGCCAATTTTAGTAACTTTAAATTACTGTCTATATTAAAAATGAAATCATGTGTTTTCATATGTACAAAGTAGCCAGTACCTTTGAGTGCTTAATACATGTAATGGAATACAAAGCACACAACTTGCCTCCAAAATGAAGTGGAGTAAAAGTACATGTTGCATTAAATGTCACCTAAGATTTTCAACGACATAATTACTCTGTAGCTATGTTAGTTTGACAATAAAGAACTTTGAACCTTGAAATGGAAATACTCAAGTAAAATAATTAAAAATAATACTTAAATTCAATACTTGAGTTTATGTACTTTGTTACATTCCACTACTGCTAACTCCGGTCAAACTGAAACATAAGTATCTTTCATTTCTTTCTTAACATGTGCTTTGTCTCCTTTCTGTTTTTCTTCTTGTTTCAGGCCTGGCATTCTGCTAACCCTCACCCAAACCACTTCCATCCCTCTTCCATTTATTACTTGGCAAAATACAGACATACAGAAACAAGAGGAGAACACACATTCAATCCATCATGTACCAGATTGGTCTTTGAGAGATTAAGGTCGCAGTCAAGTAACAAACAAATTTAATTTCAGAGTTCAAATTTGACAAAATTAAACTTATGTTGGACTTCATAGTCAGGAGGAATCAATGAAGTAAAAATAGCTGCTTTACTCTTAGATATGTGTGGTCTCCATGTGCAGTAAAACAGAATAAAACTGATTGGATACACAGTGTATGACCATGAGGAATCTTGATCATCATGACATCTCAACTGCAGGAATGAAAGAGGGAAATTACGTTATATTCCATGACTTTATTCCTTGGCTATCAGTTGAATTCCAAGTGATAAAAGTTTAACTGCAGCCCACTTCCTGTCAGCTCGGGGAACAAGCACTGCCTTGATGTTAAGCAGGTGGAAGCTAAAGAGTGCTGCTTTCCCGATACACGTATCATGTTTTCTTGGAGCACATGAGAAGACATGATTGAATACTTCCTTTTTCTTGTTTTTATTGACCTTGAGTTTATGTTTTTGTGTTTGTCCTTTGTTTTCCTGTGAATCAATGTAGAGCTCGCAGGCTAAGTACAATTTGATTTAAGGCTAACTGACGTCAGATGTCAGGAGTACAGAGAGAAAAAATACAGGAAGGTCTCCCACATGACTGCTGGGACTAATACACAATAGCAGGGGGCAGGGACCTGGAACACCTTTGAAGAAAACTATTTTTATTTTCCCTTTTATAGCACAGTGAGACCACAAATCAGACCATATGCTGTGAGGAAAACCAGGTAAAACTCTTATAAGGAAAGAGAAAACATCATGGATTGTTCTTGCTTTTTGTCTTTGTAAAGAGTGAACAAGTGAGCTCAGCAAAGGAAAAGGGATAAAGTGTTTCCAGCTGTGTAGTGTTTTATTGAATAGGCTAAATGTTTTTTTTCAAAGGAGGTAGACAGCAGCGTTATATAACGGTTTATTCACATTTACACTTATTCAGTATCAGGTTGCTAAAATACAAGAGACTGCTGAGTCCTAGTTATTACTGTCATAGTGATGAAGTGTATCAGTAATATATCTAAGTAATTGTATAATTGATTTAGCTGTATTTCATTCGGCCTTTTAAGATCAGTATTTTGTGGAAATATTCTGAAACACAGCTGACATTTTATAGTTTACCCACATTTTTAAATAGGCATCATCTGGTGATGCTCTGCCCACTGACGTCGTAAAAAGGCCTTTTACTTCCTCACATCCCCGTTTATGAATGTAATAAAAGATTTAATACCTTTGTGGTTGGCCTCTGTCACACCATCCATGTTTTTATCCATCCATCCGACTACAGTGCCTCTACTCATCCTTTCCTCTCTTATATATCTACATCTTTCCACTCTTGCTATCCCATCTTCCTTTTAATGAAAGATTCTCTCTTCTCTCCATTTATTCATTCATCCAGGATTAAATGAACTGAGTTTTCTGTAGCATCTAAAATACTTTAAATTACATGAGTTCAGTCATTAGGCTTAATCAGCTAAATCACCATCTGCACACTCACTATTGAGCCCTACACACACACTGCAGACACTCACAGCCTTCTTTGAACATCCTCCAGCCACATTCATGCCTATAGGCGTTCAACGGCATCCAGTATGTGGCCGTTCTTGGGCGTGACGTACCACACCACTTTGGCACAAAGACTGTATTCTTGCAATGTAATGATTAGCTGTCTTATGTAACAGCAGACGGACCTCAGTCTGTGGGCGCCGGCATCCATGACCTTTTCTTCCACGCCTTATATTGATGTTATGAAAGCGATGCTTGCCACTGGCATGAGTGAAAGATGGAGATGAGACAATAGTGTACTGTATTTCTAAATGTGAAAAATCATCACCCCGCCCTGTAAAACTTAGACTGATGCAGTTTATTAGCTAGATAAGGGAAAAGTCTGTTAGCCATCAACAATTTGATCACCTGTGGTCATTTAATTATGGCTCCTAAAAGTCTCCTTTAACTGAAAAATACTCATAAAATGCATCATCTCCACTTTATTTACAGCTCAATGAATATGATGCTCTATGCAGATGATAGGTTATTGTACGTATTGAATGCTGATGGCCACATTTCCCGAACACTCACTTTAAGCGTCTTGGTATCTTACATAAGGAAATGAGTTAGAGATGGACTCCATGAACCCGGAAGGAAACAGAAACATCTTTCTGTCCGATTGAATGGATATTAGCCTTGAAATAAGCCTCTATATTAGCAGCTGTTGGTTGTTGATACTAAAGGTTTATTGATTTGTTAAGGTCTATGACAGATTGGTTTGATCCACTTACAAAATACCCCAAACTTTAATTTCTCTGATAGATCTCTAAAGAGAGATGAAAAGGCTTAACTGTTCCCTAGAACTTACATTTAGATCAATGGCAGCACAAGGAATCAAATCCACATGTTTGTGTCTTTGTGTGTGTTTTTACCGGCAGACGGTGATGTCGGCTTGCTCTATGTTCTGCGGTGCCGTGCCATGTTTAAAATTTGACACGTTGAAGTAGGAGAGCGTGTGGTCGATGAAGCCGTGCATGGTGCCGGTCTCACTGAACATGTATTGGTAAACCAGCCGAGGGATGAAGTCTGACGTGAAGGAGATCACAAAGGCCTGCAGAGAGAAAGATAAGGAAAAGAATACACATTTGCTTCAATACAAAAGATATATGGCATAACACTGTACATCCAGCAAAACATGTGCATCTGCAGCAGGTGATTTTCAGTTATTTTCAGATGTTTTAAAGTCTAGTTCTCTTTACATTCTGAGATTAGGTCTGTAGAACTGTTACGACATACAATAAAAAGAGAGGAATTCTGCTCCCGGTTTTCCATCGCCTTGAAGCTCTTGAGGCAGCTTAGGTTTTTGTATATGTGTCCAATGCCCCATAGCTCTAGAATAAATAAAAGGTCCAGCTGCTTGTTTCTCAAATCCTACAGAAATCTCTTTAGTATTAAAAGTAAACTGAATAGGATTTAGCTCGCTAGCCAAAGACAAATCCCTAGCAGGACTTTCCTGAGTGCACAAACATGTTGACAAGGTCAAGAAGAAGAAGAATATTTCAAAGCAAACAAGCATTTCATCTCTTATTTAATATCTACTGCTATCATAGCCATGTCAGCCATGGATCATTTAGTGTTAGCAAGTATGTACAATGCTCACACGCAGCAAACCTGAAGAAAGCCGGATAACGAGTCGAAATATATTCCTGCAGAGAAGCCTGAGGTCGGTGGCACGGCACTGTTGTGTTATGCAATCTTTGTTTACCAATGAGTGTGATGCCTGAGAGTAAACTGAGCTTTCTTCCATTAATACTAAATAAAGACACTTCAGTATTATGTAATGGCATTGAAATGTAGACATAAGTTTCTTTTACGAAGAAAATGTTAAATATACCAAAGCCAATGTTGTGGAAGCTACTTAAAAGCTCTTCAAAATCCAGTTTGGTTAACTAAAGCAACTTAAAAAACGTATAAAAAAGTTAATCTAAAAAAGTCTAGATCATTTGAAATCATTTACAGGTTGTACATTTACTTGAAAAATTAAAACTCACTTATTTGTACTTATAAAATAAAGATTTTTTTTATTATTGAAAGTACTTCTCAGGAACATTTTGCCTAGTCATGGTATAACAATCGTAGCTAACCCTCCTCATGACTATAACTGGCCTTGGTGATGTAAAGTGAATCCTTGGACTTCCACCTAAATCTGACATGGTGACTCGATTTAAACTGCACAGAGAGGCTGCTAGAGAGCGGCCTTATGGGGGACCATAAACAGTCACATTACGAACCTGCGTTGATGCATTTCCTGTAGGTATATATCTGTCTGCATCACTAATTCAACGGGCAGATATAGAATGCATTCCATTGCATTAATACTTACATTTATAATGACAGAGAATTTTCCCATTCCACTCAGTATGTTGTACCATATGCCTATAGAATACAAATAAATAAAAGAGAGAGACAGAGAGAGAGGTTCAAGAGATAAGAAGTAGAAGCGGTAAAACACACAGATCTATATGAAGTGCAGTTGCAACATGGGTTTCTGAAAGCAATCCAATCAAACTTAATTTAGTTTAAAAGTTTTGTGTTTTTTTTTAAAGTTTAGTTTTCAAACTCTACATGAAGCATGCGCTTAATATTTAACTTCCTGTTTACATAATATCATTCTCCAGTGTATCTGTTCATTAGATTGCTGTTAGTTTAAATCAATTGCTGCCTCCATTATATATCTTAAAATACATTGTGATAAAGACAGCTTTGTTCAGTCCATAGAACGTAATTCGATGATGTTTTATTGGCACAAGTTTCTGCAGATTTTCTTTTAGGATAAGTTTCCACAGCAAACTAGTTGTAATGTCAACATGCTAAAATGCCAGCGGATGTTAAGCAGGCGTATGTTTACCTTGCACACCGCATTGTTCTTAACGCATTAGAAAGCTAATATTTTCATATTAGCACTCAGCACACAGTACAGCTGAGGTGGATGGGAATGTTATTAGTTCTGCAGACTTAAAAAATGCAAGGAATTTCGCTACAACCTGACAAATAAAACAATTGGGCTGGAGATTAGATCAGCTGTCAGTATCTGCAGAACCATTATGTACTCTATCTCTATGTGAACTCTATATATGAGGGAGACTTACAGTATTTATGAGAAGGTTACATGTGTCACAGCACTCACCGATGTCTTTAGCACGTACGGCAACCGGCCTGCGTAGCTCCGTAACAAACTTCTTAGCATCCAGTCGGATCTCGATGACGTTGTTCAGTAGAGCAAAAAGCGGAGCGAGAGGGAACGAAGCCACGAACAGAGAGACGAAACCAAACTGGATGACTGGAGAAAAGAGAGACACAGTCATCAAACATGTTATAAACATCCACTGATGAGGTCATTTTAGGTATTTAGTCTGAGTGGATGTGCAATAAGCCTGTCATATACAGTGTACAAGTTTTATATTTAACAAGGTGTGGTGCCAGCATTGGTTTAGGGGGAATTTAAAGGTCCCCTAATATGCTGTTTTTCTTCAATATAATATACAGTAGGTCTCAGATATATACTAACATGTTTCTGAAGTGTTTGGCTCAAAATACCAAACAGATCACCCATTGTAGCTTCCCATAATCCCCTCTGTTTCAGCCCTGTTTCAAAAGTGCTGATTCTCTGTCTGTTACTTTAGATGAAAATAAGGAGCCACTCCCCACGCCCCTCTGAGAGAGATTTGGTTAAAAATAACACAATGGTGCTCTAGGAGGAGATTCAGGTGATAAGGGGGGGGGGGGGGCGTTACCATTGGTTGCTGATTGGCTACCGATGGTTACACAAGCCAAAAACTTGCTTATGCACCATCATAGAGTGGCCACAAATGCTGATCAGCTACTTTCAGACAGGCTTTTCCTATAATAGTAAATGGATCAAGGGACAAAAAGGCAAGAGAGAATCTCTTTCCTGAAACTTTCAGAATCTCTTTACACAGGGGGACACATCGTGTTATGGTAGAAAAAAGACATGGGTGCGACAAAAGTGGATTTTGCGCAGTAATAGCGTGACCCTTTAAGGCCCCACTTCTTCACGTAATGCCCCATGCTCTTGGCATACCACAATATAGGGTAAATATTTTTTCTTTTGTTGCGTCCGCGCCAAAAAAGGCCCTTGTTGTCTCAATCACCCATAGCCTGCCTGGAGTCCTCATACGGCGTACACTAGGTCCCGCCATTACTCATAAAAATTCCGATTGCTAGAATTGACATCTCTTTGATGACTCACATAAAGATAATCCCAATGATAATGTTTGTACCGCCCCAGGGCCACAGATTTAATAAACGACTTCATTCAGGTGTTTGGAGCTGCAGTTTAATGCAGACCCGACAAATCTGATTGCATGCTGAGGCTTCACTTTCATAGATATCATGGATGTCTTACTTACTGTAAACATTACAAAATGCTTTCCCTATCTGCCAAAACTGCCCCGCCCAGCCAGAATCTTAGTACAGCGGCCAGTGTTTGATCTGCCTTAACATACTCTTTGCTCCAATTTTTATCATAAAAAACATATCAGTGAGGCTCATTTTGAGTAAGGCCATCTGGAAAGGCGTCCTCGAGTAATCGCAGAGAGGTTGGCAAAAGAAGGAGTTGTTCAAGTAGAATCCTCTTTGCCATTCCGCAACACGCGTCCTAATGGTAAAGCGTCTTACACTCCTCAAAATGAGGATTCACATTCCAACTCAGTGTCTGTCCAACGATCAGATGTGAGGAGCTTTTTATATGTGATGCGTATTGGAGGATAATGAAAGAAGTGTTACAGTACGTATAGCACAATTAAGAGGGTGCGCCGCATTATCATCATGATAAAAACTATGTATACATCATCACCACACTAGTGTTCATTGACAAGAAAGGAGTCCCTGGCGGAGTCCGGCGTGGTTGCAATGACTTCAATGGAAGCTTTCACTGCTTGAGGTGTATTTTCTTGCTTACACAGGCTGCCCAGTTATTTCAGCCAACGGAACAAAATCATAATGTGCTGACGCGCAGAATATGATTCCAATTCAAGTTGGATAGGAGTATGTTCACAGCTGAAATAAAGCGCTTAACTTGCATATTAAAGTGACGCTCATTCTGCCCCACACATTCTTACACACACTGTCAGAGCTATCTAACCAACACACACACGCGACAACACCACACACACACACACACCACACACACACACAATCTACAACCACTACACACAAACTACACACACACACACAACTCCGCACACACACACACACAACACACAACTGTACACACGACACACTCACCAGATCAGCGAGGCGCTAGCAAACACACAAAACACGCACCACTGTAGCACTCTCTATCTCGTCAGGCTCTATGGCCCTGCTGATGCTGCACGCCACATCTTATCAGCATCTGAGTTGACAGCGGGTAAGCGGAAGGTCATGTCTAGCTTGATTCGCGGCTGCACCAATTGGCCTCTGACTCCTGTCGTTTAAATCAAAGACGGAAAAGTTAAGACATATAAAAACAGAAATTCTAAGACATAATCCTACTGCTATATGCACGGCACATGCAGACACACACACGCTGTATAATCGTGCTGTGAAATGGGATTCCTTTAAGCATGTCATGGAGTCCAGCCTTGTTTTCCATTTTGTCCAATGTTGGCTAGTTTATTTACTGATTTGTTAGACTAGTCCTGACAACAGATGTTGTGTGTCGTGTGTGGTGTGCGCGTAGCTGTGTGTGTGTGTGCTGTTGTTGTGCCATGTGTGCTGTGTGGTGTGTGTGTGTGTGTGTGTGTGTGTGTGTTGTGTGTGTGTGTGTGGTGTGTGAGTGTAGTGTGTGTGTGTCGATGTGTAGTGTGTGTGTGTGTGGTTGTGTGATAAGGAAACTGTGTGTTGTGGCCTGCTGTGTGTAGTGTTGGTGAGATTTGCTGGCGCTTTACAGTATATTCTTCTCCATTGGTGCTGATTATATCTAGAATAAAGGCTGCTGGTCGAGATAGCTCGCGCGCGCTGTGAGTGGACTCTACTGTATTAGACGGCAAATGTGGCCGTTGATCGCTAATAACTTCGCTACATTGCAACAACACACACACCAACGCTACAGCAGCCACGCACCCACAACACACACACACCTCACAAACACAAACACACACACACACACACAACACACACACGCCGCACACGAGCCCACTAACGGCAATGCCCCATGTGGACGGGCTGTGAACGACCACACACCTGCGACTGCACGGAAACAGACTGGTATTGCCGTGGCAATGGTATATATGTGTTACATGCCCTCGCGTTTAACTCTAACGTTAAAGATGCAGACTGGCGTGTTGTGTGCTGCTGTTTATCTGACGTTAAGTGATGTTAGCCGACGTGAGGTTTTTCGTTTGTTTATTTGACCAGATCATATATGTGTCGCTTGTACACTCGACAACAGACTCCAGTCCTGACTCGCACTACTTTATATTAAAGCTGATGAGGCATACTTCCTCATTGGATACTTTGTGACAGAATGTACCAGAGGGAACATTCGCAGCGAGTTTGATTAACACGAGATTAGGCCCAGATCGAGGTCAAATCAGACTCTATTGTGAAAACTCTATCTGAATATAGAGTGTTTGCATTACAATCGCTGTCTCTAACCTACTGTATTCATAGCATTGCGAGGGCTTCTCACTCAATGATCACAAAGTCGAAACCCGTAATGCAGCCCGTCACATTGTGTTTAACAGACAGGCCAGGCTATAAGAATCTGTGTGGCGCAGCGCGGCTGTATTGTACACAGAGTCATGAAGCAGGAATTCAGCGCGAAATGTTGATAGAGTTAAGGAGCTGATCATAACTGATCTCCTCTTCCGTTTCTGTTTGGAAGGCAGTACCTGCATAAGAGATTGGCTTTAGTTCAATATGTCGTTAGTGTTTTATGTAAGATGGCAAGTCGATCAGTTTTACATAAGCGTCTCATCAACACAAGAAATAATATATAGGGTATGCAAGTTAACATACAGCAATCAAGTGTAGTAACAGGAGTAACAGCACAGAAGTATCTCCTTCTCTATTGATAGTTGAAGCCGCAAATATCCGATACTCTCGGACAATGTGAAATCATTTTAGATCTGTAGTGCTTCGCAGATATTAATTACAGAAGCGCCTCAACATAAAAAAGCTATTCGATGCTACTGGTGACAGAAATATTGCAGAAATTTTGTCAAAGTTCATGGTCTGTGTTTTAAAATTTCTGCCGCTATTCTCTGTGGATGTAGTTGGAGAAATTTACAGAATCTTACTATTCGTATGACAAAAGCTCACTTAAATAAAAAGTGCAAAGCACAATTGAAATCATTGAAATAAATGTGCTAGAAAAATCACGCGTGGGTAAAATGTCTGTGGTCCTCCTCTGGCACCTCAAGTCTCTCATCTTTAATGTAGTAGCTTGAGGGTGTAGCCTCGCCTTGTCGGTGCGTCAGACTCGCGTGTAGTGTTTGCCTGGCAGCCGAGGTGCAGCCAGGCGAAGGTTTCACGGCTCCAATCAAATCCCACTCGATCTAGTCATCAATATGCAACAGCTCGAGCGTCAGCACTGTCTTTCCTCAGCCTCTCTCGGGCACGCACCACACAAATGGATAGGCTGAGACATGATAAACTAGTTCAATAACAACGGTGCCAAATTGACTCGCGCGCTAGGAAGTTCGCTGTCTCTCTCTCATGTTGCAGCGTGCCAGAGGAGACTTTGTCTCTGAGGTCTTGACGAAGTTACACGTTCTGGAGGGAGAAACTTTACCCTATACAAAAGGCAGCCACTGCCATCCACATATTGCGTAACTGTATTGTAAACAACGTGACTCAACAAGAACGTAGGTTTGTAAGTGCAAACGCACAAAGTAGAGGCCGTACTCGAGAATAGTCACAATCATAGTCGCGCAAAGAAAGCATGGTAACAACTACGTGTCTTCTTCGATGGTCGTATCGACAAGCAATACTTAGTCATGACAAATTAGTTAGTCCTCCTTCCTGGTGTTTGACAGTTTCTCATCGCGGAGTTCTCTGACCACAGGCACCACCTAGCACTACTCATATCAACTGAGCCGATTCCGCCGCGAAGAAGGATCATCGGCTATTCCCTCACATGTGGAGTCGTGTGGTGCCTAAGCTCTCACACGAAGCGCTCGATGTCGATATATCTGATGTGTTGTTAGTGATGATCGGTGTGTCGCGCTCTCTCACGCTCTCAATTAATATCTCGCCGAGCCTGTCTCTCAGGGTATCTTTAGCTGTCTTGCTCGCACGATCCCATGGGGGGACCTTTGTTGGCTGCGCCACCAGAGGGAGGTGATGGTGGCGGGGGCGAGGAAACCGGGGAATGCTTTCGCTGTGAGAATGGGTTATCAGCTTCACCATTACGGTGGCACATTACAGCAGGGGCCTGTCAGAAAGGCGTGGACTGTGACCCATAGGCACACAGATGGCACTTATGATGGGGAGACATGCACACAAAATATTTCTCAACACACATGGTCACGTGCACTTCAACAGCAGGGACATAACAATAACCCCAATCATGAAATACTGTACTCTGTTTCATAGCTGAAGATCACATGTCGCACTGTACATCGTCATTAAGATATATCCTATTCCTTTAACCAAATGGATCTCTACTTAGTGTTAGAGATCAAGTGTGCTTCTTGGTGCCTTATAATATCTCACTCTTCTAGATATA
>NW_011357368.1:8755740-8757417 GCF_000735185.1 Notothenia coriiceps
TGTGTGTGTGTGTGTGTGTGTCCTAGCATTACTATACTTGTGGGGATCTACATCTGTTTACACAGTCATGTGTGGGGACTCGCCTCCCTTATGGGGACAAAATGGAGGTCCGCATAAGGGGAGTCATTCATTTTTCGGTGAAGACTTGGTGTGTGTGTGTGTGTGTGTGTGTGTGTGTGTGTGTGTGTGTGTGTGTGTGTGTGTGTGTGTGTGTGTGTGTGTGTGTGTGTGTGTGATGTGGCAAGACCTGATTTTGTCTCTCCCCACTGATTGTACAGATTCGGAAACCTCCACCTAATTACCCTTTTCTCTTTCTCACTTTTTGTCTCTGTCGGTCTCCAGGGAAATTACTGTTCTCCGTCAGTTTCTTGGTGTTCCTGCTGATGCTCATATTGTTGGGCAAAGGGTTCACTGTCACCAGGTGGGGGTTTGAAACTTATTTTCATGTATATATTTGTCTCTATTTTCTCATGCAATCCTGTTTTTTTATGCTGCCACTGTCTCTCACTGTCACAATCATAAAAGTATCTCATGACATGACATTGTTAGCTGTCAGTCAGAAAGCCAGTTAGTACGTCGGGTGCGATGGAGTGGATGAACACCTGATATGTCGGGGGAATGAGATAGATGGATGCTGCTCTGCTGTGAACATTATGTTGTTTTGTTGTTTGCAGGATTACCTTTTCCCCCGCATTGCAGCTGACAAACTAATGGTTCTCTCACTGTTTTCTGGCAAGGCTTAGTGGACATTAGCTCGGGGCAGGCGTTGTTTCAAATAGCCCGCACAATAGACGACTGAAGAGCTATCTCTGGTTTTCAATTCCAATTTCGAAAGTCCATTTATAAAACCAGCCAACTTTTCCTAAACATTGTTAGATCTCCCCCAAGCCGTTTCTAGATGTTGGTTGCTTAAGTCAGTGTATATACAAGAAACAGCTAAATGATAAATAACAGGCTTTGATTCATGGTGAGTCATCATCTAAACCACTGCTCACAAGATTGGTCGTGCTCGGGGCTCATTTGAATTTCTGTGGATATTTTCCAGTCTGAACTCTTGTAGAGAAAACTGAGCTTGCAAGATTTAAGCTGGCTTTTCAACTCCAGGATTACATCCTCCTCTGGGCTCCACAGACTCTGATCTCTGAGACTTATTAAACCCTCTTAAAACCCCGGTGACTAAACCTAAAAAGTGCATCATCATCAAGCTTAAACCACGGCTGTTTATCTGCCGTAACTGATAAGTTGACATTTTGCAGGTAACTACCCGGCAACGTGTGTTTCCTCTGCTGTGTGGGGTTACTTTAGTCTGAGTGAAAGATGTTTGGAAATGCTTGTTTCAGTTGATGACTGCAAATAAAGAAGTATTAATTTCTGCTTTTGTGAGTGAGGATAGGTTTTTACACAGCCTGTCATTTTATATGTATTAAGCTCAGCACATCAGTCCCTTTGTGTGTGTGTGTGTGTGTGTGTGTGTGTGTGTGTGTGTGTGTGTGTGTGTCACTGCATCACACCCTCTGTCATTGTACCTTTTGAGTGTGCCTGCATTCGTTTCTTATCTTCCGCTNGAGTCAACGCGAGCAACGCGACCAACAACCAATCACATGAATCTCCCGCCCCGGACACACAAGCATGCTGTTTGATTGGCTAGAACTTGTACTGGCATATGATTTGATTGGC
>NW_011357368.1:8757455-8778143 GCF_000735185.1 Notothenia coriiceps
TGTGTGTGTGTGTGTGTGTGTGTGTGTGTGTGTGTGTGTGTGTGTGTGTGTGTGTGTGTGTGTGTGTGTGTGTGTGTGTGTGTGTGTGTGTCACTGCATCACACCCTCTGTCATTGTACCTTTTGAGTGTGCCTGCATTCGTTTCTTATCTTCCGCTAACTTGTATGTGAACTTTGACCCTCTTGTGTGTGTGTGTGTGTCAGGGCGAGGATCAGTCACAGTGGGTCGGTTAAGTTGAGCATCTACATGACAGTCTACACAATCACCTACGTCATCCTCTTCATCTACGAGGCAGAGGTAACACACACACACACACACACACACACACACACACACACACACACACACACACACACACACACACACACACACACACTGCTCTGTAGTCAACACTTGGGCTACTTAGGTTATGGTTGTTATTCAACATCTATGGAAATATATAAAATCCACAAAGCCTAGGATGAATTGAGTGAGTTGAAAATCCACAGACATAACATTTACTTTTCAATTAGGACATTTATTAAAATTTGCAAAGGTAAACAGGTTTATTGGTTTTAATTTAGTTTTCAAATGTCAGTTATTTTCAGCAATGCTAATACTTTATCAACAGTTTTAATAATTCATTTGTTCAGTCTTTTTGTCAAGTATTTCTTCGGTTGAAGCTTCTGAAATGTGAAGATGTATTGTTTGTCTATCCATTATATGAATGTCAATTACATAACTTTATCTTATGTGCATTTGGACTATTGAGTTGACAGAACAAATAAGACTTCAGCTTTGTCTCTGGGAGATTGCCATGGCCATTTTTCACTATTTTCTAACACTTTTCTAGACAAAACCAAATCAGTTAATTGGGGATATAACAGAATAGAATCACATCACTTCAGACGTTTCTTGAAAGCAGCGTTTGATCGAAGCACAGCGGGAACATTTCTGACTAGACTGTCAACAAAGTATCTGCAATTCTTTTTTTAGCTTTTTTAACGATATCGTAAATATTCATCGTAGTAGACCCTCCATACTAACGTGGGCTGTAAGGGCTTTTTAGGTCAAATCACTGATTTGATTGATTGTTTTAAAACAATGATAATGATGAAACTAACAAACAACAAGACGACTCCCTACTAAAAGACTCTTTAAGAGGTTTATAGTACACGCTGCTGTACCTAAGATAATGCATGTTAAATCAATGACCGCTTCTTTAAGGCTTGCCGATTGAAAGTTGTACTAATCAGCAAACTGAGAGATCTACACTCTCATTAATCACACTGCGTCTCTGCATGTTAAGACAGAAACATATTTCAGCCGCTATGACGTTATAGCATATAACGAGAGCTCATGAATTAATTAGACATTGGGGAGTGCAACACTTCCATACATTACTTACTGTGCATGCTGCAGAGGCCCCTGCACAGTCCGCTGGCGATGTAATGATGGCGCAATCAGGGACAGTAGATTACAGTCTTTGAATACAGCCCATTAATGACCCAGTGGGAATAGTGATGGGGAATTATCCAAGCTATATTTAACCGCAGAGCCTATAGCTCTCACTCTTCAAAATGCGGATCTGAAGCAGTGTCATTCATCTGCCGCATGCCCTCTTTCGCAGACCCTGCTATTCAAGAGAGCAAAACTCAGGGGAGCTCCTGCTAAAAATACGCCAAACTAGGTTACGATTGAAATGGGAATAAAGAGTGGAAGAGTGTTCTTGGTACTGAGCCTGGAGTTGGAGAATGACTCAGGTGGTTGGATCCAAAAAACACACGGAGCCGTAAAACTTATGCATTATGTAGCAAGAGGTTACCCTGTATGGCCATCGCTGTCCACTCACTGGACTGTGAAATGCAATCTGGTGTCCGCAGATGCAAGCCACACACACACACACACACACACACACACACACACACACACACGTAACTGTACACAACACCACACACACACACACACACACACTGGGAAATGTAGATTTAAACCGTACATGTATAAGAAGCAGTGGGCTGATGTTATATACACATTGTCTGGAAAGCAGTGTTGGTGTTTGCTGCCTTGCTCATACGATAATGATACGATGATACTTTATTGGTCAGATCAAGTCTGAAATTTGACTTGCGTCAAAGCAGCTCCAAGTCCAACATCAACAGACAAGTATCCAGACACAATACATAAAACACAAACAACAAACAGCACAATCAGTGAGAGAAAAGCTGCTCAAGAGCCTTCAGCGTGCATTTGATCTGGGATTTAGCTCTGTGTTTACTGTGAGGATTGACTGATGCACGAAGGAGTGCTTCAGTCTGACTTTATTGAATCGTGGGACCCTGTATCTCCGATTAGATGGTAGCAGTTCATATTCACTGTTCAGAACATGGCACCTAGGCACCTAGGCAGTGCCCAGTGGTTGAAATGCAACCTCCCGATATACCAGTCCGAACTCTATTTTTGGTCTGGGACTTGAACTGGCGACCCTCTGATTCCCAAGATAATAATAATAATAAATTGTGTTTTAAAGAGTGCTTTTAAACACACTTTACAGACACATGTTAGAATTCATAAATAATAAATTGTGTTTTAAGGAGCGCTTTTAAACACACTTTACAGACACATGTTAGAATTCATAAATTAAAAAGACAGCACACCTAAAATATAAAACACATTACTGTAATTACACGTTAAAAGCAGATCTCCAAGTCCCCACAGACTGAGCTACTGGTGAATGAAAATAATAATAATAACAGCTTTTTATGTCCCCAAAGAGCTTTTTAAACTTTTTAAATAATAGTTTTAAGTTTTTGCAGTCAAGGAAAACAACCCGGCAAAAACAGATTCCAGTTGCAAGAAGAAGCATCAGATATTAAAAAAGGAAAAGCTCAGGCGAAAATATACCCAGCCCACCCTGACGAAGGCTTTTGGAGGTTTTCCTGCTACTTTTTCGTGCTGTCTCGCTATACATTTTAAATTAACTTGAGCATGATTTCTGTCCCAGTTTGGGCTTTTGCATTTGAGCATTTTACATCAGGCCACATTTTGTATTCTTGAAGTAAAGTAATCCAAATGCAAGACAATTAAACCACACCCCTGGACAAGAGCTTTATCTTTCTCCAATATCTTTTATTTGATCTCCTCTTTGTATGCAACTCTCTGCTTAATCTGTGCTAAACATGCCTTACAAGCGCTCCACTGTAGCCTATTGATTAGCACGCCTCAGGGACTTAAAGCATTGTGTTATTTTATAATGGGACTCACTGCTGTGCTTGTGGTGCCTCAGCAGCTGCGGTGTTGTTTCTAAGTGTGAGTCTGGACTGAGGCGCTCTGTGAGGAAACCATGAGCCTGTATAACGATACCTCGGCTCACTGATGATACATCCTCTTACAAAACACCAGGGGCTTCAGGCAAGGACAAATCCAAGGAAGAATGTGTGTGTTTTCATGTTTGAAAGAGTAGGGGATACGAAAAATTGTGAATAAGTAAGATTTCTGCTGGATGTGTATCACTTTGTATTGGTCTGCCTATCAGTGTCATGCTCCTGGCCATGAGTCAGTGGGAATCTTTGTAGAGAGATATGATTAGAGCGGATACTTCCTGTGGGTTTGTGTCACGCCGGCGTCGGGTGATCGACACGCTGCCTAATGCTGTCGGACTAAATTGTAAAAGCTCGTCTTCTCTCCTGGGGACATATTCACGCAGCGCCCCTCAGCCAATTTCCAACCCTGGTCTCTCGTCGCTCGCTTCCTTTCCGCTTTCACACCTTTGTCGCTCACAATCACCGGCTGCGTCCTGCTCTCTTTCAACTCTGTCACCAAGCTGTACCACGACGTTTCATATCCATTTACCTCTCCCCTCCCCTCCTCTCCGTCAGTCTGCCTCTAATGTTGATTTTCCTCTCCATCTTGTAATCTCACTTGTCTCATTTCTTCTTTGCTCATTCCATGAATCTTTTCCTTGCACCCTCCCTGTCATGTGCCGCTACTTACACAGCTCTTCTTTCATCTACTTTCATCTTTACTGTGCTGAAGTGGATCTAAATCTATAAAGGCTCATGAGCCCCTTAAAACCATATGGGTTAAATCCCCACGAGTGAAATCGTCTGGCCAAAATGTGAGGTTGATCGTTATTGAACATTTCCAAACTATTTCACTTTTCTTTTTAAATATTACGGGAATACTCAAGGCTGAAACGTATCATTATTTCATCGGGGACAAAAAGGCGCTCATTATAAATCAAAATCAGGTCATCACAGATTGTAGAGCGGAGGTTTTTCCGACAGTCAAAACGTTTCCCAGACGAGTAAAGTGGCAGAGTAACACAGCAAATCAAAGCCTACAGATGTCTTTGCAGGAACATTATATAGTACAGTCCAGCTCTAATTGCATCTGTAAAGGAGTGAACATCTACATATTTTCACAGAGCGACACTTATTTCTCCGTTATTGCCTTTCATAAAACCATTTTGATGAGTTCCAGTGATACAACTCGTTAGTTGGATCTAATTATAACAATAATTGAATATAAGCAGAAGCTGCTTCGCTTGCCATCGACCACACAAACTGTTGTTGTGGAGAAATGGAAAGCTTTGAATTGCTGAACTCAACCTCTGCTTTATTATGCCAAACAGAACGGCTGCTAATGAAACTAAATTATCTCTGTGGGGGATAGAGGAAGCGCTGAAATTAGACTTGCCAGGTGACTCTTTTCGGAACAAAAAGTTTGAAAACACACCCACCTACTGAGTTTTTCCCATCATTTTATTGTTTATCTCTCTCTCCTTTTTTGTGCCGGATAGGGACCCAGTTCTGTCTTGAAACAGATTTATTTTATGTGATAAATAAGAAACCATGAAAGGAATATTTGACAGTGTTTGATGTCTTATGGAAGGAATATCTCCTTTTGAAGGAAATGAACAAACCAGGTTGTCTGTAGTGTCAACACAAAATGCAATACTTAAGTATGACTAATACACTTTGTCAGGGCTGCAAGTAACAATTATTGTAATTATCATCTAGAGTTATTATTGATCTAATGATTATTTTCTCTTAATTGATTGGTTAAAGTCCCAGTGAAACAGAAGTTAGTGTCTTTAGCTTCTGTTCTGTATAAATAGGTATGGAAATATGAACTGGGGTGTCATTTAGAAGGGTCATTTGATGTGGTACAACAGTTTGGGGAAGGCCATTTCTTTCTTTAGGTCTTTGAAATTGTTGTTGAAGAATTAGAGTGGCCCCAACACAGATCCCTAACCTCGACCCCATCAAACAGCTTCATTAATTGGCTCGCCGACCTGAGCCAGCCCGTTGTAGCTCAACATGCTGCGACACCACTAATGCTTTTGTAGCAGAATGGTATCAAATCCTTGCAGCCAGGTTTCAAAATCTACTGGAAAGCCTATGGAGGGAAGGGGAGGGTGTTTATAGCGGTGCATCAAAGGGACACTTGTCTTTTTTAGCTTTAGAGGAGCTTTGTCGCATCTGGGGAAGAAAGGCTGCCTTCTAGAAATCTGAACGTTGAAAGAAGTTGGCAACTGCTGTACAGGACCTGTTTTTCTCATATGGACGATATCTGAAGAATCTGAGCCGCTCATTGTCTGAAATCACATGTAGCACACCACAGGAGATGGTTTGGTTTAGGTCAGAGGTTGCACCGAGGTAGTGCAGCAGACAGGACATGACGCAGGTTACCCACTTGTCTTGTAGTCAGTTCATAACATGGTCATAAACAACTAAAGATTGTGTCTTTTGGCGTCAACCTTTACACAAAAAAGATCCCTAATCTTGAAGTCTCTCATTTCATTTTTGATTTAATCGTTTATTTGAACAGGGACAATGCACATTAATGAACACTTTAGACAAATAATGCCTCAAGTGTAAATATGCCGGATTTTTGCTTTGAGCTCATTTCCATCCGTAGTCCCTGACATACTAGTTATACAGCTCCGTTCTTCTTCTGGTTTTAACATTAGCAACACTCCCTTACTCGCCATTAATTATTCGCACGATAAGCGGCTCACACGTTGGCTCAATCGGACATTACACAGACTTTGTACTAGAGAGCTGGAGGGGTAAATTCCCTTTAATGTCCAGTCAGAAAGATTATTCAGTACAGCTCCCTATGTCTCGATAACTTAATGGTTGCAGTGCATGTGTGAAAGAGCTAGGGATGCTCGAATTAAAATGTGTCATTAGGATGTTTTATAGGAAAAGTACAACACAGTAAAACCCATGCGAGGGACAAAAGGTCGGGACAATTCTAACTTTAAAAGCGTCTTCCGAGTCTCAAAATGTTATGGAAGTGCAATAGTAAACACTGGTATACCCTTTCAATGCTCCGTGGTTTTGGAGTAACATGTCCCACAATCACCTACTGTTGGAGTATTCTGTTCGGCTGTCCACACACACTTTTCCAGAGAGAAGATCGACGCTCTCAAAAGGACTCCCAGAAGTGCTTTTTAAATGCAGTTATCAGCAGCGCAGTGAAGCGAGAGATGTTAAGGCCCCACAGGTGTTTGAGTGAGAGCGTATTCAGTGTGTGATCTATCAGTACACTATATCAGAATTGGAAGCCTTTTTAAACCTCAAACCAACAAGCAACCCCACAATCATCCTGTGACTCCCTGTCAGTGCACAGGGAGATAATCTCTGCTGTGTGAAGTGCTTTTTCTCTCTTTGCATGTGCTCTTCATTCTTTCTCTTTACCTGTTTTCATTTCTTCTTCCTCCCTCTCCACATCTATCCCCGTCTCCTCGCTCTTTGTGTCTGTATTGATTTTGTGGCAGTGCACGCTCCATGCTTCTCGCCCTTTTTGATCGAGGCAGTGAGATGGAGTCTCAGACTGCCAAATGAAATCAAAGTCTCTTTTTTTCTCCTCCCCCTCTCTCTATCTCTCTTCTCCCTCGCTCCAACGCAACAAGCACAAACTCCATCGGCTTTGAACTTGTGTGTGTGAAATGAGCTCTCTGTGCTCTGATTGTCAACCCAATCTCTGCCCCCCCCACAGTTCTCGTCTCTGCTACCCATTACACTTTTTATTTTTTATTATTACATGAGGGGTTTAACATACAGGTAGGTTTATTCCCTTAACAATATGTTTCCTTCCTGCACAAATATTCTCTTTCTGTGCTCTTCTGTAACATCTCAATGTAGAAAAGTGTTATCTGATCGACATATAATTATAATGAGCCTTACAAATAATTAATACGTGTGTCACAATAACAGTTAATAATAGAAAAAAGGAGAACTCTCCATTAAAGCAGATAAACTCTTGCTTTGGATGTGATCCATTCATGCTTCCTTCTTGTTAATCTGGGTCATCTTCTCAGAGCAGCCTAGATAACTTTTTTTGTTCCTACACCAACTTCCTCCACACACCTCAGGGATCTCGAGGCACCTCAAGGCCACGAGGGACCGACTGACTTTCTGACACAATTACACTGAGCAGCTAAACTAGTGTATCCCTCCCCAAGAAGGATTTGGATTTTTTTTTTTGTCCATTTGTAACGGGACGGGCTTGAAGAAATGTGGGCTTTTGTTGTTTAATTAACACTAGAACCGCGAGAGGTCGCTGTATACCTAAAACCGCCAATTTGTTAATTTACCCGCTATTGATTTTCAAGGTACAATGTTCTTTTATTTATCATGTAAAACAGTGAGTTCTGATCGCACAGGGATGACATGTATACCAATAGAATCTGTGGACTCTCAGCTTTTCATATGATATAGTCTGTGTAGATAGCATGAAGTATAAAATATCGCTAACAGTGCTGATTTAACGCTTGGTGTTAAACTTGTGTTTTGCTTAGGTACAAATCTCTCTAACTCTCTCTCTCTCTCTCTCTATCTATCTATCGATCTATATATCTATCTATCTATCTATCCATCTATCTATCTATCTATCTATCTATCTATCTATCTATCTATCTATCTATCAATCTCTCTATCTATAAGGAACCGCAGTAGACAAAAGGCGTTGCTATAGCAACACGTCATGTTTATGCTGCATTTTCTATGAGGTAAATATTACCCGCTGGCGGATATAGGTATAAATGGCATTTCTTTTGGCGATTTCTTCAATCTGACTTCATATTGACCCTTTTTAACGACAGAGGGTGCTACATAACACACTTTCAGGAAAAGTCACGGACTGGGAGACTTTAATATTTCATTGAAAAAAAGTTACATACAATCAAAAAACAGCCGCTGGTAAAATTGACCCGTTGGCGGTTCTAGTGGTAAAGCAGTGGTAGGCGGGAACTCAAACACATCTCATCAAACTATCTTCACATGTGGTACTTTCTCCCTCTTCACTCGACAAAAATACTGCTGCAACATTATGATTCATTTATCTTTCAAATGCAGAAGTGTCTCGTGATAAACAGCAAGCGAACAGCGTAAGATGTTTTTCATTCTTTCACGGATTTGTTGCAGGCTGGTGTTTAGACATTGTGATATGAGACGAGACGTCCTCTGGAATTTATATTTTTGTCCTTTGGTGGCATATTGTTGTTTTCCTCGTTTTAAAGTCTGCATTGCTGTGGTCGTATTTAATCCTTCTGAGAGCTTGAGCAATACAAACTTCTACTTGCTTAGTCATCACATAAACATTATTAATAAGGCTTTGTGTTTATTTTCAGCTCTTTTTGGTACCAACTGAATATCAGTTATTCTCGTATTCTGTTAAATGTTGTAGATAGGATCTGATTAAAAACACATTTTAATCCTCCAGTATCACTGTAGGACGTTTTTGTCCCGACTTTGACTAATTTGCGTAGTCCAATCGAATGATAACGGAGGGTTACAAACTTTTATTGCCAAGTTCTTCTTTGGCTGAAACTTTTACTTTGAGGACTTGAGAGAATAAGTTTTGTTTTGGTTTTGCTTCCAGTGGCATTAGTCTTAAAACAAATGTGTTCTTCTTCTAAGAAATCTGCAATAAACATTTTGAACTGTAGCCTAATTTACAGAGCTGCAGCAGAAAGAAATATAATCTCAGTCTTGATATCTTTCCTGAGATTGTTCTTATCAAATATCACGAAGGTTCATACAATGTAATTGTAAAAGGCTAGCGTTGAAGGGGCCCACCTTTGCTAACTTTCAGGTTAATATTTTTCGCCTCTATTGTGGCATGTTTACAGTCTTTAATGATCAAAGAGCTCTTTATTTTTCTCATACTGCCTGTGCTGCCCAGTCTGCTCTGATTGGTTAGCTGGCCGGCTCTGTTGTGATTGGTCGACCGCTTAGATATCCCGCCCCTCTGACAATCACGTACAATGTGTTGAAACGTTAGCGAATAGAAGGTGTTACATATTGATTTCACTTTGTTATGGAAGTAAAGAAAGGAGTTCAATGGAGGCGTTTCAGGAGGGAGGGTGTGGGTGTTTCTGCACCCTACATGCACAAACACCTATACAACACACTAGGGCTGCTCAATTAATCGTATTTTAATCGCAATTACGATTTTGGCTTGCAACGATTATGAAAACAACATAATCGAAATAAAACGATTATTTATTTATTTTTAAATGTATTGGTTTTTCAGTTGAATTATACTTAAAGTTCAGGGTAATCAACTGTTAAAAACATACTGTTCACATTTTTTTTTTCAATAAATGGATGTTTTCAAAGTAAATGGATAATCGTTTTTAATAATCGTGATATCAATTATTGACCAAAATAATCGAGATTATGATTTTTGCCATAATCGAGCAGCCCTACAACACACTGCAGAAAGGGAAAACCCAAAAATCATAACCTCTAAGTTGGGCTATCATATTATTCTCACCAAAAAGGTCCTCTCCTATCCTCAGTCTCATACTGAAAGCTTCCTAAAAACGCTGTTTAAAAATACATCTCAGCAGTAGTTACTTCTCTCTTCCATTCCCACAGAATTGTCCAGCACAGCATAAAGCTTTAATGTGCATTTTGTACCGATCACAAAACCTTGATGCATTTTTCATCACACCTGCCTCCTGTCTCTCTTCTCCTCTCCTCCTCCTCTCTCGCAGGGCGAAGGCTTGATGCTGGAGTACGAGATGAAGCTGACCAATGGCCAGTCTTTCTGGACGCAGCATTTCTCTGCAGATGAGTTCGGTAGGAGTGATTAGATGGGGCGAGAGGGATTGTGGAAAGAATCGCTGATGGCACAAGCCAACACCACTTAGCACGGCCAATAAAGCACACTGAACTGAACAAATTACAATAATGAAGGGATGGCTGGATGAATTAATGATGATAGATGAACTGAGAGGAATGGATGAATGGAATAGGAGGCCCAAGTAGCTTCTAAATGAATTATTCCTACATCTCCCATCTACTGTCTCCCTCTCCCCTGATTTCCTCCAGTAACTCTCTCTCTGTTTCTGAACTAATTAAATATCCTCATCACGTGCCTGCCTCTGGATTTCTCATCTCTTCTTCTTCCCTCTCTTCTTCACCTGGATATTTCTGTCCATAATTGTCTCTCCTCTCATGTGCCTCCTTTTCCAACCTCTGTTTATTTCCATCTTTCTTTCGAATCAATAATTATGTGTTCTTCCTATACCTTTTCTTCCCCTTATTCACAGGAATCCTGGAGACAGACATCACGTTCCTGGTGATCTTCTCCCTGGTGTTCGTCCTCTCCTGCTACTTCGCCTGTAAGTACTCTCTTTTCCACTTACTGTATCTCTCCTTCCACAAAGAAGCCAATGTAGTCGTACTGTGAAAGCCCACAGAAGTCATTAAGCATACCTTTTCTTGAGATCTATTATAAAATCGACATGGTTTCTTAAAGGGAGAGGAGTACGTTCTCATGTTTCTCTGTGATAAGTAAAGGGGAAGCACGTGCCTATCTTTTATCAGTGCATGGGGCTTGTCAGAATAGCGTGAGAAACAGAGAGAGAAGATGGCAAGAGTGAGGTTTGCTTTTTCGTGTTAAAGTGTTCGGTTTAATGGAGAAGCTAGCGGTAGTCATGAGGTTAGTGAAGCGAGTTTATCACAGGAAGCTCACAGCTCCAGTAACAAGAGCTCTAAGGAATGACTTACTGCTCAGAGAAATTCATTCCTGCTTTCTCCAGGTTCTGTCAGCCAAATATCTTGTTCATGTGAATAACAGCCCAAATAATAACACTTTTTTTGGAGACTTGTATTCCCTCAAAATGAATTAAAACCAGTGGTTCAACCAAAGACATTTTTACTTTTCAGAGTGTTCGTGTGTTTATCGGGTTTTGTAGCATTCAAAGCATCCAGTATATGACAATGAAAATGACAAAATGTAATGAAAGTGCTGATGAAGCGGCACAATAACCCTGACGTTTTGTGTGGCTCAAATACTTTTTCTACTTACTTGAGAACAACATTCAAACAGTTTTATCACCAAGGGCTTTGGGTCTTCTCTGCAGACGCCCACATACAATGGAAGTGTATTTGTTTATGTGCTCACGGCTTCAAAAATGTTTTTTTTGTGGATCCATTTCCAATCAAAACTGTTGCCACTGTTATCCAGAGCAACAAGGATTGTGATGTTGGAAGGAGATTCTAGTGTAACAAAGTATTCAATGTCATTTTTTAATTGCTGAGAATCACAAACTAAATCCAATTCTTCTCAACTTTATTTGTGCAAACACATACAGGCTTTAAATTGTAGGGCTAGTAATAGTAAACAATCTGAATAGCTGAATCTCACAGAAGGTATCAAGGAAATTAGATTTTGTCCTAATATGGATATACTAAGGCCTAAAGTGAAAGGACTCTGGTGATGTAGCTACAAAATTGGCATAATTTAATTTACAGAATGTTATTCGAGGGTTAGAATAGAGGTGGACCTTTTAAATGTGTGCAGTTAGCTGAAGTGTATTTCTTGCTTTGCTTGCTATTCTGCAGAGGAATAGTGCCATGTAATGATGTGCAAATATATCTTGAGTCCCGGTGAAATCTTTTTGTGTGATTTCATGCAAATTGGGAGAAGGCTGTGAATGCTCGGCTGTATCTTCCCCGTGTGCATGTTTCTTCTGTCAGCTTTATTTGAGAATTCACTGAAACGCACGCTTGAGTTTTATATATTTGCACAAGTTAAAGTCAAACAAAGGACATAGAATAATAATGTAGAGTGTTGTACAAATAAAAGAAAAACAAGCCTGAAGGGACTTTATTTTTCATTACTTCTACACCTAACAAAACAATATTCACAATGCAGTAGGCGTGTGCAGATTATAAAAGATGGGAACATTTTTGAGAACATATTTAAGTTGACAGAATTTCAATTTATAGGGAAATCCTTTGATGGCCACCATTTGCATACCTTTGAGGAAACCACAGGAGGAGAAGCTTGTGTTTATTCAGGGCAGCTGTGAGTGTGTGTGAACGTTTATGACCCGTCCTCCCCCCTGTAAATTTCTCCCCCGGGCCACTTGTGTTCGCAGGAGTGTTTTGGTAATAAAATTGTCTGGTTAAAAGCGCATTAAACATTCCTCAAATCTTAGGGAGAGAGAGAGTGAGGGAAATATATATACGGCCTCATCTAGAGACGACCAGCTCAAGATGGGTGCATACTGATGTCCGCTCGCCTCTTTTATCGGGCCTGTCTCGCTCTCCTTTGCCATCTGTTTGCATATCTCCATCCTTTTTATCTCTGTCTCACACACACACACACACACACACACACACACACACACACACACACACACACACACACACACACACACACACACACACACACACACACCTCTATCTGATTCCTGTTATTTTCCTCTCCCCTGCAGACAACCTGAAGGGAAGACAGCTTCTTCACACAACCTACAAAATGTTTATGATGGCGGCAGGTGTGGAAGGTGAGAGCTTCTGTCCTGAACACACACACACACACACACACACACACACACACACACACACAAACACACACCTCTATCTGATTCCTGTTATTTTCCTCTCCCTGCAGACAACCTGAAGGGAAGACAGCTTCTTCACACAACCTACAAAATGTTTANCGCTTCCGTCGAAGCTTCAAAAGTTGAACATGGCTCAACTTTTGAAGCGAGCAACGCGAGCAAAGCGAAGCAACGGAACCACAATGCAGTTCGGCAAAGCGTGACGTCACCCCATTCAAAGTGAATGGGAAGAAGCGTTGAAGCTTCAACGCACGCCCCCGTGTGGACGGGCCGAAAGTGTTTCCACTGAACACATGACCACAGCAAAACATTTGAAAGTGTATTACTATTAACTAGTATTTCATTCTATTTGAATCCTATTTTGTATGCAGTTGTTTGAATGGGTGTTTGATGGTGGGAGCTGTATATTTTGTTTGTTTAATAGAGAAACACATTTTATAATTGACCCTTCACAAAACTGTTTTCTCTTTGTTCAGGGTGAGATGAATCGCGTTATTGGATCTCATGCCTTGAACAGGAACTCCTCCAGGTCCCACTGTATCTTCACTTTGCATTTAGAGGTATGCCTAAAGAAATATCTTTTTAATGTTTTGCTTTATCGTTTTCTGTGGTGTTTTTTTGTTTAAATATGCTTTTTCCTGCATACGTTTTTAAGCAGAAGGAAATGTCTTTCCCAATCTCAGTCTCGCTCACGGACTCTGTCTGATGCCAAGTATGTCACCTCCAAGTTGAACCTGGTGGATTTAGCTGGGTCAGAGAGGCTGGGAAAGACTGGGGTGAGTCTGAGACTGTCTGACTTTACCAGTTCACATATTTATGTTGACAAGCCATAAAATAGTTGGTTTTGCATAATATGCACGTTCTAACATGTTACACCACTTGAATAAAGTCATGTCGAGTTGGGATTTTAGAGTCACCGAGTCTATTTCACTTTTATGAAGAATAGCTAAATGTAGTCTTTTTAGAATGATCTGTGGTCTAACTTCATTTAATGCCACCTTCCTGCTCTTCCAGTCAGAGGGTCAGATGTTCAAGGAAGCCATGTACATCAACAAGTCGTTGTCTTTCCTGGAGCAGGCCATCCTGGCCCTGGCCGACCGTCGCAGAGACCACGTTCCCTTCAGACAGACTAAACTCACTCATGCCCTCAAGGACTCATTGGGTGAGACTGCTGGCCCCTTCACTTCTAACAACGCTGTTAGCTGATATTTGATGGTCTATAGGTTTTTTCTGTGTGTGTACTAATACTTGAAAAACATGTATTTTTCAGGAGGGAACTGCAACACTGTGCTTGTGGCAAACATCTACGGTGAGGCGTCCCAGAAAGAAGAAACAGTAAGGAGTGGAATATATTATATAATACCAAAAAACTGTAAATGATGTCATATAATCTCTGGATGATAAAACATATCCTTTGCAGCTCTCTACACTGCGTTTTGCCAGCAGAATGAAGTGCATCCGGACAAATCCTGCTGTCAATGAACACATGGATCCAGCTGTAAGTTCACAGGAAATGAAACTTACCAAAAAAATATGACATGAAAACTCAGCTAGGAATCGTACATTTGTATTATTTTACTACATGTTTGATATACTCTCTGTCAGTCGTCAGAAAACAGAGTGATCTCATGAAACGTTCTGTTGTGATTAGGCTCAGATCAAGAAGCTAAAGAAGGACGTACAGATGCTGAAAGAGGAACTGTCCTTCGGTAATACATTGGTGAGTAGAGCTATTGTGAAACTACGAATCTTGTAATGTCTTTGCCAATTGCCCTGTTTTTTTATTTAGCTAATTGGCAACTTGAAAAATGAGCCAGCAGATCATTTAAAAAAGCCTACAGTAGCGGGGCAACCATAGTAATGGCATTTTGCATTTGTGTCCCAAACACATTTCAGTTGCTTCACATGAGAAGGTAAATGACTAATATTCACACTTCACTAGGTGAACCGGCCCAGCGTACCGTACGACCCGTTGTCTCAGGCCCAGCTGGCCGAGATCGACAGCCAGGTTCAGAGGTACCTGGAGGGAAGCCTGAAGGAAATCAGTGTGAGAAGATGTACAGAAACACAACAATACAACATTTTAGAATCTACACTTGAAGCCTTTAAATCTCTTTCTGCATGACATCTAATTACAGATCATAAGTGTCAGTCAGGTCCGAGCATTATTCGCCAAGTTCAAGCTGGCTGTGCAGTAAGTCTCATCTACCCTTTTGAAATCATCAGCCTTAAACAAGTAGGGTTTCTTTAGACAAAACATGGGACACTGTTTTTTTGTTAATAGTAAGTCATTCCACATGTTTCTTTATGTCTGTGAGCAGGGGACAGGAGAAGAAGGTGAATGCTCGATTACGTCAGACCTACAACTTGGGGGAGGAAGACCAAAGAGCTGATACACCTGCTGTCAAGGTCAATCTACTTCTGATTCACTGTTCATGCCAGCTCGTGGAAATGAAGAGTTGTTGTGGGTGTTCATTTCTTTACTGACAGCCTGTTTGGCGAACAACTCACTGTAATTGTGCTGTGATACATTTGGCTTTGTAAACTCTTTTAGGAGTGGGATACCAGAGGTAGCACTGAGGAAGATGAGGCTGGCAGCTTTGAGGTGTCACACAAAAACACCCAGCACCCGAGTTCAACCAGAGCCAAAACTAAAAAGTCTAAGGACAAACCGAGGTAAGGGAACATTTAGTTTTTCCTCCGATGACTGATTCTGATCGTCTTCTTAAAGTATTCAAAGATAATAAGTACATATATTTGTCACTTTGAACCCTGATCAGTTTGCATGCCTGGATTTAAACACACCAGTTTTCCTAATGACGCACTCAATGTGATTATCCAGCCAAAGCAAGAGACAAGGAGAGGAGAGTCCGCTCTCTAAGAAGCGTTCAGACTCTGCCTCAAAACCAAAGCTGAATTCTGTCCAGAGCCCCGAAAGGGAACAGGAGTTACAGGAACCAGACACGGAGAGCCAGGAACCACAGGAGTCACAACCAAATGGCAAAGAACCCTTTCACCCTGAGTATGTGTTTGTGCTATAAAAGGGTCGGCTCAGATATCGCTGGTAGTCCTACACAGTAAATGTGATGTTTTATACCATTGCTGTCTCTGCCCAGCTCTACTCTTACCAAAGCGGAAGCCTTTGATGATTTTAAAATGGGCAGAGGCAGCAAGCTAAATCGCATCCTTCAGGAGAACAAGGCCGTGCTACTGGAGCGCCGCAGTCTTCATCGGCAGCTAACTGACGAGGTCAACGCTGTGAAGAGAGAGATCGACTGCACCGCGGCCACCATGCAGCAGTACAGGGAGACGAGAGGAGGCCAAGGTACTTCAAATGTTTGGATCATGACAGACCCTTTGATTTACTTTATTTTGGCTTTTTTCTTAAAGGGCCCATGTCGTGCTTTTCCGGTTATTACCCGTCCCCTTGTGTGTTATGAAGGTTTTTATGCATGTTAATGGTCTGCAGAGTCAAAAACCCCTCAAAGTACACCCTGTAGCGAATAAAACTCTAACACAGAAAAGACCTGTCTATGCTGCCCCAAAATGCCTCGTTGGAGATTTCTCATTTTCCATTGTTTTCTTCCTGGGTTCTGTGACGTGTGAATACCCAAATCAACAACAAATGACCGGATTGGCCCAAATGGACCAATCCACGGAGNTTAAAAATAACACAATGGTGCTCTAGGAGGAGATTCAGGTGATAAGGGGGGGGGGGGTTACCTTGGTTGCTGATTGGCTAATGGTTACACAAGCCAAAAAATTGTTATGACATCATAGAGTGGCCAAAATCTGATCAGCTCATTTCAGACAGGTTTTTATATAAATGGATCAGGACAAAAAGAGAGAGAATCTCTTTCCCTGAAACTTTCAGAATCTCTTTACACAGGGGGGACACATGTTTATGTAGAAAAGACATGGTGGACAAAAGTGGATTTTGCATAATAGGTGACCTTTAAGGCCACGCTTCCTGTAATGCTCCATGTCTTGCATACACACACAATAATAGGAAATATTTTTCTTTTGTTGCGTCCCGCAAAAAAGGCCCATTGTTTCTCATCATCCCATAGCTGCTGGAGTCCTCATAGACACTAGCGCCGCATTACTCATAGAAAATTCCATTGCTAGAATTGACATCTCTTTATGATCGACATAAAGATAACCAATGATATATTTTGTACCGCAGGGCACAGATTTAATAAAGACTTCATTCATGTGTTTGACTGCAGTTTAATGCAGACACAAATCTGATGCATGTGAGGTTCACGTCATAGTATCATGGATGTCTACTACTGTAAACATTACAAAATGTTTCCCTATCTGCCAAACTGCCCCGCAGCAGAATTCTTAGACAGCGGCAGTGTTTGATTCTTAAATTACTCTTTGTCCATTTTTATCTAAAAAAACATATCAGTGAGGCTATTTTGAGTAAGGCCATCTGAAAAGGGTCCTCAGTAATCGCAGAGGTTGTCAAAAGAGAAGTTGTTCAAGTGAGAAATCCATTTTATTCCCGCAACACGGTCCAGTAAAGCGTCTACGACTACCTCAAAATGAGAGTTCACATTCAACTCCAGTGGTGTCCACATCAGATGTGAGAGTTTTGAATAATGTGATGATATTGGAGGATAATGAAAGAAGTGTTTACAGTACGTATAGAAATAAGAGGTGGCAGTTATCATATGATAAAAAATATGTTACAATCATCAACACTAGTGTTCATTGAAAGAAAAGTCCCGGGCCGGCGGTAGCAATGACTTCAATGGAAGCTTCACTGCTTGAGGTGTATTTTCTTTGCTTAACACAGGCTGCAGTTATTTCACCAACAAAACAATCATAATGTGCTGACGGCAGTAATATGATTCAATTCAATTGATAGGACTATGTTCACAGACTGAATAAGCTTAATTGCATTAAGACACACATTTTAAAATGTCAGAGTTTACGGCACACATACTATACAATACAAATTAGTGTGGCTGAAAATATTTTGTTTTTTCCCAATAGATATGAAATGCAGTATGCTGAAAGTACCAGGATGTACTATTTTGTCAAGTCATAATGCGCAATGCGAGTAAACAATGGATGTATAAAGAGAACTGGACACAGTGTTGGAGGCGCTCATTCCTGTATAAGGTGCTCAGTGGCACGTAACAGAGGCTAACGTGAGAATGAAATCTATTGAAAGCGCCACTAAGACGCTGTCAGACTGACGTTTGTAAGCGGTGGTCAGACTGTGTCCAGACTCGCTCAGTGCTTCAGATGATGCCTTTTAAGGCCCTCCACCGCACCAGCTAAACTGGGGCTTTTTATGATTCAGCAGTGTGTGGAACTTCGTGCATGTGTTATGTAAGACAGTCTGATAAGATAACCTAGAGACACAACATCCTTGACTATTTATTAAAGCTAAAGCTGATAGAATTGTATTGTACATTACATCACAAGCACAGGCATTCCGACAAACCCTGGATATTAGCTCTGTGGGCTGTTTGCAGCAGCTACCTCGCTTAATACCGCCAAATTAAATAGTAGTTCAATAACAACGAAAGCAGTGCCTTAAAGGACTTGTCCGGGCTTCCAGCTTCCCTACGGCCAAAGAGAGGCCGTCAGAGCTCATCTGCAGAGAGGCAGCTCTGAGAAGATTCAGCCATAGGCCCAGAGATCAAGATGGCTGATCAGAGATGGAATACACTACAGGTCCTAAGGGTCAAAGTTTAAAGGTCCCCTATTATACTATTCTTCATCAATATATTATAGGTCTCAGATACATACAAAACATGTTTCTGAAGTGTTTCACTAAAACACCAAACAGATCATTGTAGCATCCCATAATCCCCTCTGTTTCAGCCCTGTTTCAAAAGGGCTGATTCTCTGTCTGTTACTTTAGATGAAGATAAGGAGCCACTCCCCACGCCCCTCTGAGAGATATTTGGTTAAAAAGAACACAATGGTGCTCTAGGAGGAGATTCAGGTGAAAAGGTGGGGGGGGGGGTGTTACCATGGTTGGTGATTGGCTAATGGTTACACAAACCAGAAAATAGTTATGACATCATAAAGTGGCTAAAATCTGATCAGCTCATTTTCAGACAGGTTCTTATATAAATGGGTCAGGACAAAAAGAGAGGGGGTCTTTCTTCCTGAAACGTTCAGAATCTCTTTACACAGGGGGGGGACATGTTGATGTAGAAAAGACAAGAAAAAGTGGATTTTTCATGACTTTTAATATCACCATTAAACCTCCCCAGTTGATTACCTACAAATTCTTCTGTCTTGTTAAATTCCATTTCAGGCATTATGCAATATAAACTGTTGGTGAATTTAGGGCAAAAATACATACACACATACAAAGTGAATAAAAGAAACACCTAAAGGTAGATTACGGATGTTTTCCTTCCACTTTTGTGCAAGAATACTTAAAGATAAGCTTTATCAAATCATAAACTTTCGACAAATGATCGCACAGCATCCACCTGCTTCCTAAGAATGTGGAGAGGAAACTTGAGAAAGACAAGGCAGTTTGCCTGACTTGGGCTAATGTACACCCTGAATCAGTGGAACTTTAGCAGTGTGGGAACGGGGGTTTCCAGCGAGCCCGAGACTGACGGCTTCACCTCAGGACGCCATGCGGAGACAAAGAGCGGCGAGGAAGAAAATACGACAGCGGAGCGGCGGGCGCTAGAGGGCAAGCTTAGAATAACCTCGCTGTGTACCTGAGCCGAGGTTGGCGGGTTCGAGGCACACACACACATTCTCACAGATACATGCCTAAATGCAACACACAGTTACAGACAAGCACACAGACTTATAATAAAGGAGTAAAGCATCTAGCAGCTCTGTGTGAGTGTGTATTTGCATGTTGAGCTCAGGCATTTCTTACATTCCTCGCTGTTCCCTGCAGCCACGTTGGTTCACTTTTCTTTGCTGTTTTTCACTCAATATCACATGAAATCTCCACGTTATCAGATCACAACAATATCAAAAGTAAAAACAACACTAACCTCTGTAGACTTTTCTAAACTTGGGAAGAAGCTAACTGAAGTCTTCTGATTAATTAGAATATGAAGATTATTCCAGTCTTTTGCCCCTATAGTGCAGATATTTCTACAGCAATGAGTCTGTAGATTTTCCTGAAGCCTACGTATAGGAGAACATTTTCGAAGCAGAACACATCAAATGTACTCAATAATAACTTGATTGATATTAACAATTTTCTTTTTACAGCTTTGATCTCAGTTTTACTGCCATACAATCCTTCACATACAGATGTTGCCAGTTTCTAAAGTCAGGCTTGTAGCTGCATGTTGGCTGAACAGCTGTGACTCCATTGAGCTGCAAAAATGCTCAGAAATATCTAGCTGTGTGGTCATGCCACAATCTGTCATCCATAAGTGTATCTTTTAAGCACATTATAGACATCATCAGTTTCATAACTCTTTTGTTAGACCTGTGTGGATGCATAGACACAGATGAGCAGCATCTTCATTTAAATGCTGAAGAACAAACAGAAATCCACCTAATTGTAGAAATAATCTATGCTAATTTATAGTGTGCGAAATACCCGTCAATAATCGGGGGGGTCCCCATCTCCCGTTTATTGCGCAATATACCGGTCGAAGATTTCTCAATACGCAGGCTTGCATGACATATTGTATAGGCCTAATGCGTATTGAGAAATCTTCGACCGGTATATTGCGCAATAAACGGGAGATGGGGACCCCCCCGATTATTGACGGGTATTTCGCACACTATAAATTAGCATANTCCCATGTCATGGCCATTTCTACTGATCATAATTCCATTGTTAAGGTCTACTAGAATAGATTTAAATTGTGCATTTTTCC
>NW_011357368.1:8778188-8789709 GCF_000735185.1 Notothenia coriiceps
GGTTCCACGTAGGACCACACACTCCAAAGAGGCACCTAACCAGGTAAAACCGTTAGGCCAGTAAACACAACTGAAACCCACAAGTTGCAGTGTCTTGGGTCCTTCTTTTGTTATTTTACTCTTTAGAAGGTTCTCCGTAAAACCCCGGTCGTTTCTGTAGACAAAGCCGAAAGACACAATTGCTCAAAATGAGCGATGTCCCACATGAAACTCCCAAAAACTGAGACGTCTGGTAATTGTATCGTTTTTGGAAGTTATTGTGTGTTCCCCTGCCCCATTTTGGCTTTTGTTGAAATTCTTTTTCGGTTTTATTTCATTTAGTTTCCCAGACAGTACCTAGTGTTCCTGTAACTTCATTGGAGAACAACCGGAGGAGGAGAGAGGGATCAGTTGGCGACGTAACCACCGGTGCGCCACGTCTAGGTCTAGAGATAGAGTGTTGCGCAACTGAGCAGTCAATCTGACGGCTACTTCTGCTCGCCGCGAGGTGCATCGTTGCCGACAAAGAGGACTTCCTACCGCTAAATAACGGACGGCCGACCGGAGACGGTAAATTTTGTAGTTTCCGAAGGGCGAAACCTTCTCCATATTTTCCCGACCCGTCCTCTGTCGTACCATATTTTGTAGTTTAATGACACATCTGATATGGTTCGCTATAGACTCGGCTGGTGAAAATATGGCGTGTTTGTGTATGGCCCCACTTTCCCAAGAAACGGTAAACCAAGACCTGAGGACACCAGAGGACCGAGAGGGCACGGACCAAGGACATTGGGACAAGGGAAAGCCCCGAGACCTGTCTAATCGAAACCAAACCGTGCCGTCTCAGACTTGCGAATGATCTCTTCGCCATGGGAGCAGGAGAGTGAACAGAGAACGAACCGACCTATTGTGTACTCACGCAGGTAATCCTTTCTGACACACAAATTTAGGTCCGTACGTTTTGACTAGTCCCAGTTTCACGTTTATATATATGAATAATAGAACTTTGATGAAATTCTTGCTGCTAGTTTAGTCATGTAGCCTCCTTTTTGATTTCAAGTGAATGGGAGCCAAACAGGAAATCTGAAAATCAAAACCGATACCAACTGGCCCACGACCCACAAACACACTGTGAGTTTCGACCGGTCGAGTAGTAAGGGAGTCACGATGGAGACCATAGGGTGAGGGATTTTCTCAAATGTGCGTCGTTGTACATAGTGTCGGTGTTAATGTTCTCAACAAACGGTTGTCCGACCGTCATTTTTTTACTGTGGGTGTTTTTGAGAGTAAAGGTGCTCGACCGTCTTGTCACTTACGTCTTCTCTAACCGGAACTGTCGTGCCCATAGTCGAGAAACCAGCAGGAGGGGGTTAACATCCAGACTGCATTTAGCTCGTAGCTATGGGCAAAGAAGAGGACAGGTGGACGAGTGTTGTATTTCTTTGGTACACCTTACTGAATGTACATTGTTTTTTTGTCACAGGGTACCAACAACAAGATTTCTTTGTGGATGAACAATTCCGACTACTAGAAGTTTTCCCATCTACTCTGAATGACGTCGGTCGAACTTGAACCGCTTATTACTGAGCCTGGACGGACTGTGAATCTAGACATTATCTTACAGTACGTCGTTTCTAATTTTCCGAAGTTCACATCTAAGATTTTACACATAACAACACAAAGACATGTAGAAGAGTGTTGCTAAAGGAGTCCGAAGGGAGGTCCATGAGACTTGGACCGGGACAGCTAGGCCCGGTTCGCCCGGACTCTGTTGCCCAGCATGCCATGCGACGGCCAAGGATCACTTCAACTTATAACAGTATCATTTGCAGGAGTACACATTCGTTGACTTATACACACAAAAAACCTGTGTTTACTTTTACGGTAATGAAGTGTACCAAGGTAAGGCGATGAACATCCGAAAAATTTAACTAACGACCGAGTTAAAAAAGTTCAACGGTTAATCGATTTCTTTTTTTGTCCCGTTAACCGTTTCTGTCATGTTCTAAGCATCAAAGTGTATCGAAATGAGTGCGTTACATAATGGCTTCCTGTCAAGGAGAAGGTCGTGACACTGCAGGAAGAAATCGAAGACTAGACTCGGATTAGTGTTGTCTCCTTGCAAAGGGTACTCTAGTGAGCAAAGACTGCTGACTGATCTCTCATATAGTTTGTACATTCATTTTCTTATGTTACAATGCTAGATCGACTCAAAGTACAGTATAAAAAAACCATTAAAGTAAAGACACTTATAAATTGTCGACCTAGTACACTAGTAACTGTCGTCCTACACAGGCTACGTGAAAGTAAGACGACGTCGTTTGGGCACATCTCTCGACGTTTCCTATAAAAATAGTGGGAGTCCCCATTGACTTGCATAGAGCTCCCTGAACGCTGTTAATAGACAAGTTGGGATGGCGGAGAAATGCTCTCCGCAGACCCATTCTCACAGCGTTCTAAACCTTTTTCTTAATCAATATCAAGCCACACTTATTGTTTTTACTTCGACTGTGAGTGTTTATGTGTGCTCAGGATGAGTTTTGCTTGTTCTCGCTGTATCGCCGACCCGGAAACCTGTCTGCTCCTCGCAGCAGCGAGCCTCGCAACGTCCCGACCAATCAGATATTAATATTTTCTTTTACAATATGTATTATGATACAACCTTTTTAACAACATACTATGACTATTTAGTATGTATATTCATCTGATATTTTTTGACAAATTATAATATATGTTTGACATTTTTAAGTATGATATTTGTTCTGATGTTTTTCAACATGCTATACTGCGCAGTGCACATTGTTGATGATATACTGGGAATTTCAACTATACCAGGGGTTCATTAAGTTTGAATGACTTCATTAATGACAGTTTAGAGCCAACACAAACTGCACACATCAAACCAAATCATTCACCTTCCTGAATTGCAGAGTTCTCTTTTTTAAATTGATAATTTTTGCTTAGATAAGCATTAAGGACTTCTTTTCATTTCATTTGTTGTATGAAGGTCGGTATTCGGAGCCAGATGACACCTTATTGAACCAGCTCAGAGAGCTGAAGGCTCTGTACCGGCAGAGATATGAGGTGCTGAACGACATCAAGGCAGAAATCAACTACTGTCAGCACCTGGTGGATCAGTGCAGGGTGCGCCTGCTATCTGGTCAGTTCTCTAAATATCTTTCTCAACTTCTTACATGGCACAGCTCAGAGCTTTCATAGGTGCTTCAATACCTCATACGTACTCAATTGCTTGTTTGTGTCCCAGAATTTGAGAAGTGGTATAAAAAGTATTCCCTGGTACCCGAGGAGGATCTGGAGACATCTATGGATAACACCCTTGATCAAGTGAGTCTTTCTGAGGTAAAAGCTATGTAATGCTTCAGGTAGTGTTCCATAAAGAAACTAAGTAACAGATATAACTAAATGTTGGTTCTGACTTTTTAATATCAGTGTGATGATAACCAGCTTCCTCCTGAGAGCTCCAGCTCTGAGTCCTTCCACAACGCCCGCTACAGAATGCTGAGAAGGGTGGGTTTGAACAACGACTTATTTCATTAAATGATATTACAAGAATAGTGATAGGTCTGTATTTACACCAATCACCTTTGTGTAGCCTCCAGAGTTAAGTAGAGATATGATTATCAACAATGTGCAGAAAGTGTAACCTTTAGTAATGTCTCCGCAGAGGAACACCCGGTCGCTGTGCGTCACTCCAGAGCAGAGGAGCTCGTCTTCAGGGTCCGGACAGAGAACACTTCCTCAAATCCCCCCCGTTAGCTAATGTAAAAAGCACATTTTGGTGAGCTCTGGTCTCCACATCTTCTTTTCTCTTGGAGTTTTTCTTTATTCAATCAGTGCATTAATAAAGCAAAAAAGACTCTACACAACAGATCAGCTTCTTAAATGAAAAGTAAAATTTATTATTCCTGAACCACAAAATAGACTTCTTTGGTTGTACAAATTCACTAGTTACAGTCTTGTGAGCTCTAACCCTTGACCCTAGAACTTCTGACCCTTTCCCTCTGACATATTTGCAAGTAAAAGTCCCAAAAAAGGACTCAAGACAAAAGAATAAACACAAAAACTTGAAACACTGCATTAATAATGTAGTGAAACCCATCTGAAAAAAAAGAATTACCTACTGCAAGTAAAAAAAAAAGAGATATCAACCATTGCAAATGTTATCAAACAAACTGAATTTCAGTCAGTGAGAGCAACATGGAAAGCTATGATTAAAAGACCCTACTTTAAATAGGCTACTATGCTGTGATTCTGCAAAAATACCCATCAGATACATAAACTGACAGCATGTGGAGCATGAACAATGTCTTGAGAGGGATTTCTAATTGCTTCTGCCCCCCGCAGCTCTTCCATTAACAAACCAATATACATGCAGAGAGCATCCCAGCACCAAGCCTGTAAGACTGACTCAGTTTCAACCCGACGTTTGCTTTCCTTTCAGTATTTGTACATTATTCACACAATAATAAAATGATTTTTCAGTGGCGTCAGATTTAAATAGACAGAAAAATAAAACACCTGCTACCTTCACATCACTCTGGAATACCTCCAGATAATTCAAGGATACAAATGAATGATTCACATTGCAAAATAAAAAAACAAGACCCTAAACAGGGCAGGGCGAGTACCGTTAATTATTAAATGATACTATGCATGGTTCCAAACGTGTGATATGTTTATCTGTAAAAACTGCCTGCTTAGTGTAGTCAGATTCTCTCAATGGGGAATGTAACAATCACAGGTATGACCAACAGATCTAATTATTGATATGCTTCTCTAAAAATGTGAATTCATAAGTGTACATAAAGTGAAATTAATTAGTTTAGTATTTAAAGATACATTACGATAACCATCAGTCATGCACTCCCAAAAGCAAAGGAGGTTAAAACAGAGGGCCTTCAATTTGAGTAAAACGCTAAAAACAATAAATTACTTAAGATATATGTTCTTTAAAAGCTGATAGGTGGCAGTGCATAAAAGATATGTACTGTTTTTGTTTTTTAAAAAGCTCTCCACAATTTGTGACTGAAGGTAGCAGGATGTTCCCTCAATTAATATATACACTCCTGTCCGAGTCTCTAGAAACCCCTGACATTTTTACAATCTAGTCACTGAAAGGCTAAAAATATCATTCAACAAGTTAGTATAGCTATGACCCATTTCTTTTCTCTTCCAGTATGTTCTTTTTAAAACAGCAAAATCATTAGAGGTGCAAAAATAAAAAAAATAAAAACTTCGGCCGCTTCCTTTTTAAAATAGATAAGCTTCTACTTGGTAAACCGAGTGTACAACAACAACAAAAAGAGAATGGTCTGTAAGTAGTGACAGCTAGCTAACCACACTACAGGGTTGTTGCCCTGTAGGGACTGCTCAGCAACCTACCATCCACAGACTGGCAGCAGGATATAAGAGTGTCGTCTCTGCAGTGGTTATATATGGGAGAGGAAATCTCGCTCTACTGTGTAGTGTTTAGTGACTCTGTGTTCCACAGTGCATCTTAATGTGTGTGTGTGTGTGTGTGTGTGTGCGCATCATGTCGTGGGCTCTCTCCTCTCAGTGAGCCGTTACGTGGGCACGGCGGTCTCCAGGCTGCGGCGGCCCTGCCTCAGTTTGCGCTTGTTGCTGTACAGGGCCATCTCCTCCAGGGCCGAGGTGGCAGGCAGCGGGGGGGGCACCTCAGCCTCAGGGCTCGCAGCGGGAACTAGACAAAAAAAAACAAGAACAACTTTAGTCATCGTATCTATCGAGCGTCTGCAGTTCAGCTTCTCTATACAACTATCACTCCCCAGCGGCAGCTGCAGACTAGGGGAAGAAAGACGGAGACAACTGGAAAGAAGATTCCTGTGGAGCGTTAGAATGAGGGAGCCCTGAAACCTGCGCAGGAAGCCCCACATTCACATCAGCAGCTGGAAACAAGCAAAAGTCTTTAGCAGCTGATTTAAACCTCCACCTCAAGGTCTAATTGGCAATACCTTATCAAAAAACGTTTGTAACAAACTGGGATTTCATGTATTTGAGTAACTGTGTTGCGTTGGGGTTCTCCAGGAAGTGGATGTCTTGGCTATGTAAATACACTTAACTGGGTTTATTATTGGCATGTGCATGATAAAGCCTTCATACAGGAAAGAATGCTGCCAGCAGAGGGGATGCTAAAATGCTTACAATCAAGTGTCGAGATGCAACTCCCTGAATGAGTTTGCCGATTGGAGGGAAGTAGTTCATGTGGCACAACAGCAAGATCACTTCCTGTATATTTTTAAGTAAAAGCCCCTACTTCCATGCAATATGCAAACTCATTCAGGCAGTTACAATAAAGGAGTAACAGTAAGGAGATACTGACATCTTGAATGTGTCCTCATGTTCAAAATAATTCAGAGCGACACTGACACATGTGTACGGTAAGAAAAAGCAGTCATCACTACAATAATTAGGTCAGCTGACTAACCTGGTTTGCATGTAAACATAATAATAAAACCACTCAAAGCTTTGTAGTAACTATTTTCCTATAACTAGTTAGATCAACAAATCCATGCACATCTGGGTCGTGGTTAGACTGAGATCATTAGTTTAAACAGGAAGTCTGATCCAGCATCAGATGTGAAGGGCAGCAGCAGGCGAAGCACACCCTTCTTAACACCTGAACCACAGTGTTAGGCCCATGGTTAGGCCACACAACTGGCATGTTAGAGTATAAATGCACACATCTCATAGTCAGGCTTACAATCTCACACAAACACACAGAGGATCCTACCAATAGGAGCTGCTTATCCCAGGTAGTCACCTGAATGAAAGGGAATAGAACGGGTAATAAATGAGTAACTTAATGTCCACACTGTTTTCTCACGCTCATTCCTTTCACTCAACCTGTTTTTGTTTCATTTGACTGACTGCATATCTGCAGTACTGACCTGGGTTGCTGGAGCCGTCGTCAATGAACTGCAGCTCTTCCACTGCGTCAGGGGACTGGAAGAGAGAGGAAGACTGTCAATAACTGAGAGTGTGTGTGTGTCATTCACCTGTATCCCAGGGGAAGCCATCACCATGCCAACACTACGCGCTCCCAGTCTGTTAGAGCACCTCTGCTCCACCACTCCCCAGGAGAGATAGCCATGTTAAGGGAAAGGGAGGTTATGTTAGGTCATCAGGTCCGGGGGTTGTTGTGTGTGCAAACACAAAGAGACAGCCAACAGTGCAGCACCAACAAGAGTCACCAACGCACAACAGGAAACTTGGCACAAAGTTCAGTTGGTTTTGTGTTGATGCTATTACACACCAACACAGATCAATGATGAAGGGTTCTTTACATTCTACAAAGGTGTTCATAACCTGCAAGAGAATATGTGACTGCTAGCATGTTAACTATTGACTGCTAGCTGATCTTATCTTACAGGACACGTCAGCTGTGGGAGTCACAATATTGTATTATGAGTTAGAAATTGACACATTATAGCAATAACTCATTAAAGAAAATGACATGTTTCTTTACTCAAACTGTCTTCATCATTATTATATTATTCTGGACTGGACCAATCTAAATAATGAGTACTTTAAGTTTATTTTGATGCTAATACTTTTCTACTTGAGTAACATTTTTGAATTAAGGACTTTTACTGTAACAGAGTATTCCTACACTCTGGTACCATGTACGTCTTCCTCCTCTGCTAACAGTCACAGATAGACCGAGAAATGAATAAAAGCCCATTTCCAGAGAAGCTCCCTGCAGGATGGCCCTGCTTCACCACCCATCTCTTCTTCCACACACAGAGAAGACCATGTCACACAGACTAACACAAAGCCTCCACCCTAACAAAGAGCAGGAGGAGAGCCAGCGCATGACAGAAAATGTGATGTAGGATGATATTTCTCGGCCTGATATGCGACCCATGCGAACAGGCAGCTGATGGAAGTGACCGTGAGAGTGGATGAGATGCAGAGTTTGTGGAAGTTTCCACCCCAGGAAGACATTTGGGTTAGTGGGAACCAAAAACTGTCCCTGCAGCTGGTGAGTGTTAGTGTCTGTGCTTGATTAGTATGGTGAGAGACACATGGTTACTGCTATGGATGCTATTACATTGGTGAGTGATATGTGAAAGACCAGGAAGGTAGGATTGGGGGGGCATTTACGTAAAGTCTCTTCATTGTATTCCAGTAATGTGTGTTGCATGTTTTAAATGAAATGTGTTTTAGGTTGACTTTTAAAATCTGTCCAGGGACTACAGATGAAAAATAGCCTCTTGGCTAACTCTGGCACATTTACAGAAATGTTAATTAAGGTGCACTGTCCCTGTTAAATACAGGAATAAAATTGTAGAAGTAAGCGTTAGTGAGCCAATCCCTGTAGTGCAGAGCAGGAATTACTGACCAATCACAGAGCAGAAACATAATGCACTGATTTCAGTTGATTAACAGAAACTAAAAGAGGGGCAGCAGGGAAAGCTGGGAGTGGGGGTTGGGGAGGCCGGGGCCTCGGGAACTCAGCATGCAGCCAATACCTGGATGTCGTATACGGGTTTGGAAGAAGGAATGGCAGCAAACTGTCGGTAGTCAAACTTCTTTGACGACAGGGACTAGAAGGATAGCAAACGGGAATGAGCAGAGGTCGAGGGAGGAGGAGAACAAGGACAGGAGGAGGCAGGACAAAGTATAAGAAGAGAGGAGAAGGAAAATGTCAGAGGAGAGGAAAAGGGATGAGGAAATAGAAAGGGGGGAGGCAGAGAGGCTAATGGGTGATTTAAACAGCCAGCTGTGGCACATGAAGGGAGTGTGTTCTCAGCTCTGATTGGCTAGAATGACAATGAGCAAGATGGTGGATTAATGCAAATGTGATTTGATGCAAATCTACTCTCCTTTCCCAGCTTGTAAACAATCAATCTTATTCGTTTCAATTCCCAAATAAAGTTCCTTAAATTAAACTGAAGACTCACTGCTACAGCTCGGTTCAAATATCTGATGAGTCAATATCTGCAAGTCCGCTCTAAGGACACATATTCACTTTGATAAACCTGTTAAAAGAAATTATGAAAAAAGATGAGTGCTTACCAGCCGACCCGGAGAGGTGACTCCTCGGGCACTGAGCTCTGTAAAGAGAAAACAGGAAATGAAAAGTGAGACAGCCTTACAGCTTATTTGTAGGTAAGTGGGATAGGATTATTTATATAGTTCTTTTTAAAACAAAAGTTATTCAGTGGTTCACACAAGCAGCAGCTTCTTACCTTCCATAGGTGTGGGAGAGGGGGTGGGGGCGGGCGAGGGTGACTCCGTCAGCTGGTCGAGTGTCCCACGCTTCTTTCCGTCGCGAGACTTGGCGATGACCATCTGTGCTTTCAGTGCATCCTGCTCCAGAGACTTCATCCTACAGGAGAAACAACCAGCTTCAGATACATGGAAGCAGAACACAAGGAAACAAACACAGAGGCAGTCACTGAGGCCCACACCGCTACAGGTGGGGGCCGATCACTACTAATGTCGGGTGCTCCTTGTCCTGGTCTGCTGTCACAAACAACCAGTTTAATTCAATTTCACAAAAAAGAGGCAGGCATTCCAGGAAAAGGACTACCTACTGCCAGTAGGCCGACCCTTTACTCACACATAGCTTGCAAACTGACTGTGGGATGTGTGTTAGTATAAAGAATGGAAATCAAGAGAACAGCAAGGTGCAAATAAAAAGTGCTGCAGGGAGGAGCAGAGAAACAAAAGAGAGGGGGGGGGGGACCTAGAGATGGAAACAGCAAAGACGTGCAGAAGCTTCTAGAGTCCACAGGAAGCACGGTCACTGCTGCTGCCAGTGCTTACTTGGACCTCTCCTAACTCGGCCTCTAGCAAAATACCCCAAAGCACCCCAGCACACCCCCACGATGCCGTGCGGCTGGCCCTGGGGGCTGGGGCCGAGGAGCAGACCTGAGCTGGGAGGCTGCAGAGGAGGAGGAAGAGGTGGGGGGCTGGGGGGCCTCGTCCCGGCCCTGAGACGCCCTCACTCTGGCCTGGTAGAGCCTCTTAGCCAGGTCCTGCTCATACTGCCTAACATCATCCTCAGCGCCGCAGGGCCTGGGCCAGGGCCAGGGGGGGGGGGGGGGGCGGAGGGAAGGGAGGGAGGATAAGAGGTGCAATCAGGAGGAGGAGGAGATATGAGGAAGGAAAGAAGGCATACAGACAGGAAAAGGAGAAGAAAACCAAAGAATGGAAGGTAAAACACTGACACATTTAGACGGGCGCACGAATAATAATAACCCATTTTTAGAAGGAAATAAATAGGCCACAGCAAGAGGACAAGAACGACTGTGGACTTATGTTTAGTTTGACTTTCTGACAACAGTTTCTAAAGAAATCAGGGACAAAGGGGTATCAGCAAACCCTTTCATGCAACACACTACGTGGGCCTTGATGTTTTAGCCTTAGATTCACAAACATTACAAAATAGCCCCCGTACTGTGAAGGGTCATAGCATTTTTTTAATAAAACGTTTAATCTTAAACTAATATTTGGGATTTGTTATCTCTTGTTTCAGATTTAACTGGCTCCCATCCATCCCGCAAACAAAAAAGTCAATGGTTTAGGTCCCAGAAAAAAAACTTCCCACTCTAAATAAACTCTGACTCACGCTTTATTCAAACTAGTGCGGAGCAAAAAATCTAATGTATCTGTAGGCACAGTGTAAGCATCACTTTTGGTGAGAATAGATAAAAGCCTGTTCAAAGACCTGATGACTGGCGCGGTAGCACGTTGTTAGTCACAGAAGCGTGTTTATGTGTTCTAAATTGCGCCGCGTGCTGCCCCCACTGGCTCTGCCTCCTCGGGCCTCTCACCAGAGCTCGTTTCTCAGCAGGGGAGCAGGTCCTTGTCGGAGGGGCCAGCTGAGCAGCTCCCGGGCTCTGGGCGCATACGGGCCTCTCCTGGCTGCCGCCGCTGCGGCGGCGCACGTTTGGTTGCGGACGAGGGGGCCGGCAGAGTCGCGACCTGTGTAACGCTGGGATCAGACTGAGACACACAGGAGGACGTGAGGACAACGTGCACAAAGACAGCAAGCAAAAGAGGCCCTTTTAAGCCAATCGTCGAGTAGGTGATGGTAATTACCCAGTCATGGGTTGGGAGTCCTCTGCTCCCATCCTGAAGCTGAGTCCCTCCGCTAGTTGAGTTCTCTGAGCCAATATCCTTTACCACATCCAACAGAAGAGGCGCTGGATCACAAGAAAACACCGATCGGCCTAAAGAAAGAAAACACATCTAACGTCCAAAGATAATAATAGTCCCACTTCCTACCCCATCGAGCTGCCCACAGTAGGCTGGGCCGGGCGTGACATTGTACGCGGGCAGGGTGGGGTAGCGCAGAAGGGGGGGGGGCCTGGGTGCGAGCGGTGGACACCTGGCCTCCAGCGTTTGTAGCTCCCCACTCGACCGTCCAGGCAACACCTCTGCCGGTGGCGCTTCCCATTCTGGCCGGCCACCTGCTTCCGGCCAGATCCTCCTCTACCCTCGTACCTCCCTCGTCTTCAATCGCATTCAGGTATCCGCGCCCCAGGCTGCT
>NW_011357368.1:8789754-8801523 GCF_000735185.1 Notothenia coriiceps
CCCCCGACCCCCCTCCACCTTATCACCTGAATCTCCTCCTAGAGCACCATTGTGTTCTTTCTAGCCAAATCTCTCTCAGAGGCGCGTGGGGAGGGGCTCCTTATTTTCATCTAAAGTAACAGACAGAGAATCAGCACTTTGGAAACAGGGCTGAAACAGAGGGGATTATGGGTAATGCTGCAATGATTGTAATGGTTCCTTTAGATCTCGTGTCCTTCCTCCTGCCCGTTGAGTGGTGATGTAACTGCGCTATTTACCATCACAGGTAGGGTAATGTTAGGCCCTAGGACAAAAGGTGAAAATGTCTTCACCCTGTATTAACTATAGACCCTTTTTCAGGTTCTCTGACCACACACATGTTTAAAAAGTGAAAACTAAGATAAGAAAAGCTAGTACTTTAACTCAAAGCTTCTTCTTTTGTTGCATATAATGTACCTCTTTTAATCTGCTTCAGTGTGGGCTTGTTACGATACGATACGATAACACTTTAATGGTCAGATGAAGTCTGAAATGTAACTTGCATCAGCTCCATGTGTAACATCAACATAGACAAATATCAAGACATAATGTTGTACAGTAAGCTGTCTGATCTGCACCTGTGTAAATAATGCAGGCAGTGAAGAAAGGCAAAGCAGAAGCTGACGGTACGTCACAAAAATGTGTCAGAAAAGAAAGTGAAGACCTCATATCAAGAATGAAATAAAGGAAGGGAAAGAAAGAATCTGCGAGGTCATGGGAGTGCACACGGCGAAGGGGGAGATAAAAGGAGGCGAGGCGCTATGGGGACAGAGTGATAGAGAAAGAAAGAGGGACAAAGAGAAGGGGGAGAGAATGAAAAAGAGAGAGAGGGGAGAGAGAGCTGATGTGCCATTTCTAATCCCTCCTGTTCGTGGCTTTGTGCCGTGGCCCAGCAGGAAGTGGGAGCTGGGCAGACAACAATTAACAAAAGAGCTGTGAAGAATACAATTAGCCATCAATGGCTAACCACGGGCCTTTGTGCCTGTCGCTATGGAGACGGCACAACACCACTATACTGAGATTACAAAACCCTTTTCTACACTTCTCCTTTTTTTTTGTTCTCTCCATCTACCCTTTTTTTCTCTTTTACCCTTTTCCCTTTATTCCACTTTTCTTCCGCTTTCAAACTAATGTCCCTCATTTTCTATTCATCTCTTTTTATTCTCTCTCTGACACACACACACACACACACACACACACACACACACACACACACACACACACACACACACACACACACACACACACACACACACACACACTCACTATCTTCTGCTCAACTTCATAGAGACTGTCTTAATTAACACATAGATTGACATCAAAGGCTAATTTGATTGACAACAGGTAGACTACAATTAGGCATATCAGAGCGGCATGTTATAACACCTCGAACAGTGGGTCATTATAGATAACACATCGAACAATGGGTCAATATGGGGGTCACTATAGATAACACATCGAACAATGGGTCAATATGGGGGTCACTATAGATAACACATCGAACAATGGGTCAATATGGGGGTCACTATAGATAACACATCGAACAATGGGTCAATATGGGGGTCACTATAGATAACACATCGAACAATGGGTCAATATGGGGGTCACTATAGATAACACATCGAACAATGGGTCAATATGGGGGTCACTATAGATAACACATCGAACAATGGGTCAATATGGGGGTCATTATAGATAACACATCGAACAATGGGTCAATATGGGGGTCACTATAGATAACACCTCGAAACAGTGGGGTCATTATGGGGGTCATTAGCATACAAATGGGTCATTAGCATAAGTAGTTACAGTTTCAGGCACCTGTCAATTTATAAGTAGTAGCAGGTGTGACCTGTCACAGCTCCTGTCACTTTTTATGCACACTAAGATTCAAGATTCAAGATTCAGATTCAAGGCTTTTATTGTCATTCGCACACAGCTACAGTGTAGTTATGTCGTTCAAAATCTTAGGTCACAGGCTCCTCCAACAGTGCAACACAATAAAACAGATTTATTTTATGGGGTTTATCATAGTGACCGGAGAACTGTGCTCAACCTGGCTAACTTTGGTGAGTCTTAAAAGTTTGAAGTAAGGGAAAATGTGTAGTGAAAAACAACACCAACAGGGTGGCTACATACTAAACAAAGCTACTACTTGACTCACAATATTGATTTTAAATGATTTTATTGATTTAAAAAAGGTCATATTGCTTCCTCTTAAAGAGATAGTCCGTTCCAACTACAGCTCTATCTGCGGTCGACAACAACATAACTTGAAATGATGAAAGCAGTAATCAAGGTTTTCTGTAACGCAGTGGCGAACCGTGTCTATCACAACTGGACCTTCTGTAGACTCGAAAATGCGGGTGTTCTAGTCAGACGGACGTCACGGAGGCAGTCCCTTTGCGTTGGAATCTTTTCACAGAATTGTCGTCTTGAAAAGGGTAACAATAACATCTTCACCCTGTTGCCATGTCTACGAAAAAAAACAATAAAACTTCAAATGAATTGCTACGTAGCAGTAGGTAGGACCAGGGCCTTCTATCAAGGATATAGAATACCTTAGTTGAAATCAACGTAACACTGTAATATTACAGATCAATAAAACAGATACGATTCTCATGTATCTTTTTATTTACATTTCATTATATTTTATTTATATAATTAACTCGATTTTTTGTTTGTTTTATCTGAGTGTTCCAGGGTATTCTCTGAATACCTTGAAGGCCGACACGGTTCACCACTGCTGTAACGTGTGCACGTCACAGCAGTGGTGAACCGTCAGGGCCGACTGACACACTATGGGCTGTGTTTTCATTACAGCTCAAGTTGCATGCTGAGACTTTGGTTTCTGAAAGTGGCATTTTCATAAGCCGGGTTTATCATTCACTCCTGCCTGTTTGGTGTTTCGGCGATACAGTGAACGTTACTGTGCCGGTGTGGGGGCAGAGGAGTAGCTCGAGCGAAAATCAAGCTGGGAAGAGAAGTTTTCTTGTCAATTATTACCTGGATTTGCATTGCTCACACCAAGGAAGGACACAGGGTGCAAGGCACTGTCATGTTTCTATTGTGTTGTGTTGCTTTGCCGTTATTTATGCTTTTGGTATCTGCGTTGGCTAGTGGTTTAAATCTCTCAAGTTGAACACATTTCATGTGGAACTCCAATACACACATGGCTTTGGTGGGAATGATATCCAACACACAACTGTCTGTTTCCACATCAGAAAATATATCTTGTATGGCAGCAGTTCTTCTCCCCAAGCTAATTCAGGTGTATTAGGCATACTGCAAGTCAATACAACTCTTCTGCCATAAAATACACCTTTACAAATGGTGTAATGTTCAGTCTTTTAAGTGGCATCTGACAATTTTCAGAGATTTACAGTTTCAAGTATATGCTTTTTCATATTGAGGTCATATTTAAAGCTGTTGTTGTACAGGACCAGTGTTAGGAGGGTTACTTTTCAAATGTATTACGTTACAATTACAAGTTACCGGTAAAATATTTTAATCAGTAACCTAATCTGAGTATAAAAGACTTGGCACAAAATACATATATGAACCTGAAAATGAGCATAATGTTATTACACCAAACCTAAAGGTAACATAGTTTGGTATAATAACATATCCTACTATGACCTTAGTAATTAAACATATAATATATTGATAGGGATGGTTTCAAAGCTTGACTTCGTAGGCATCCCCTAATAAATCAGTCATCTAATGTATTGTCTTTTAGTGATTTTGTGAGATCAGTTTCCTCTTGAATGGTTTTCTGGTGTATGTGTTTAGTGAAGCTATCAGGGGGCACAGTGCAGAGGGAATAGTCTCATTGGTCACATATTAAACCACACTTCCCATATCACTGACAGTTTATCATCCTCAGTGCTAGCTCTCCTGCATGATGCAAAAATGAAAAAAGTCAGTCACATTTTTCCAGTTTGCTGACACACACCGGTTATTTCTGCTACTTGCTGCTCTCTTCACGGTGTTGTGGAGCCAGTGATTCTGTCATGGCATGGAGACAAGTGGAAAATTACAAGAGGAAGTCATGTCCACAAACTTCCTCATCTTACTTCTGTTGCTTTTATTACATTTACATTACATGTTACTTGTTAGATGCTTTTTCTCCAAAGCGACTCACATACTCAATACTGTGGGCAATCCCCACAGGAGCAATTTGGGGTGAAGTGTCTTTCCCAGGGACACGCTGACTGCAGTGGGGTTTAAACCTGTGCCCCCCTGATTCGAACACCAATGCTCTAATCCATTGCGCCACAGCCTCCCCAGGCTACACATTTTAATCACAAAATAAGGTCAGTTAAATAGACCAGATGAAGACTGACTGAGATCATGACAATTATTACATGGCTTGGTTGGATACTGGATTCTGATTGGTCGATTTGGACATTCCAGAGGTCTGCTATTTTTCCATAACTGACCGTTGCTAAGGAGAACAGACCGTTACTATGGATCATCGCAAGGGACTATATGCATTGGATGTGAACTGTGTACGTCAAAAAACTAGTTTTCATCTATCTGAAAACACGGTGGAATAACTTTGGAATATTTATTTGTATATTTGTGGAGAAAACTTCAGATTTATGATGGCTAATCTGTCCCCAGTAAAAATAAAATATAAGAGAAGTATGGGCTCTGGTAGTGATTAAAGACTGGTAAATGGCAAAAAAAATGTTACACTTTCAGAAAACCTCGATCAGTGCTGTGGTCATTTTTTTCAAGTTCCAGCTGTTGTTACGCAGTGGACTATTTTCTCAGCAGAAGCAATCAGATCATTTAAAATCAATAAAAATGCTACGTCATCCTCAACATGTAACCCGAACATATACTCAACCCCCACTGTGATTCAAGTACCAGTTCTCAACAAACCCTTAGAAGTATATATGTAAGTTTATTTCAAAATGTAATGCTCAAGTTGTGAAACTGTTTCTCTCAAGGACAGAAAGACTTCACTCCCACACAATAAACATACAATGAACTCTTCTAAAATTCCACATCAAAATACATCATCCTTCAAAAAATACTTACGCTTTCACAAGCTCAAGTTCCTGTGGCCAGCTTTTCCATTAGCCTTTAACATCTTGCATTCTCCATCAGTGAATGGATATTGCTCAGTTGTTAAATAAACCTCATAAGCACACCTTGAGTTGAGAATATTTTGTCAAACGAGGGTTTTCAAGGACACAAATAATTTCCCGTGCTCATGTGCATTCCTGTTAGAGAGCGGAGACACTGTGTGAGTTTAAAGGGACAGAAACATGAATGTGTTGTAGAAACAGGAAGCTGTTAATTATGGCAAGCCATTTGAGTATTTATTCCATATCCTTGATATCAGACGGCAGCTGCCTACAAAGTTGGCTCTTTGATTTCACTTGTTAGATAGTACACTAGTTTGGCACTCTGCTTTACTAGTTCAGTAACACATTATACTAGTCACTCTTTTTCAGCAACTAGTAGCACTTGTGTCCAATTAGTTAGCACATAAGCCTTAATAGTGACGCCAGGAGCAGCACTCATAGCACCAAAGTACCAACTAGTAAGCTTTTTGATGAGCTAGTGGCCCTCTGACCGTACTAGTGACACTAAAAGTCTTACACGTTAACTATGCGCTGCAAAAGCTCTGACATGTTAACCAGTTACCAAAAAGAAGCAGAACTAGTTAACTAGTGGCATACCTTTTTATGCACTTTGTGCGTGTGATTTTGTTGGTGCGAGGGTAACGATAGATCCGTATAAAGATAAACAACCTCAGCCTTGGACGAATATTTATGGAAGTCACAGCGATCTCTCAGCCTCTCAGGAAAGCTGTGATCCGAAGAGGGTTATTCCATATTTCTATCCATCACTAATGTCCCTCTGTTATCACAGTGCTATTCTAATCCAAGCACCTTTCAAATTGCAGCTAATAAAATGTTTTAAAGAGGATCTATATTCCTGTCTGGAGTCCAAAAGCAACTTTCTAATTTTAACAAAGTCTTCAATGTTCCTACATAATTTGATATACAGTCATATGATCATAATTACAACAACACTTTTGTTTTATATTTTTGTAAATATGGTCATATGACTGTTTAAAAACACTGTATTTTAGCTCTTAAAGAAACTAATTGGGCTGGGTGGCTTTCTATATCTTAGAGGCCAATAGGAGACCTTGATGCATTATTTCCCCTCCTCTCCATTAACATACTGTGCAACTAGTGTGACTAGTGCACATTTGGGACCCACTAGTACTAGTGAACATTTGGTGTAGGCAGCTGCCGTCTGATATCAAGGATATGGAATAAATACTCAAATGGCTTGCCATATCTATCTATCTACATACCTACCTAGATACTTAATTCATCCCAAATTGGGAAATGTGTGGGAAAAGGTGGAAAACAAGTAGGCCTATAAACATAATAAAATTAAATACAAATAAAAGCAATACACAGGAAGTGTATATACATATACAGTGTACACAATGAATATTAAAGGCGATACACGGCAGGCAAAAACATCGTTTTTCATGCACTGGTCAATTTTGAGATTGTGCTATTTTGGTTCCATAACATGTTTTCTTTCAGCCTTTTGGAAGGAAAACGTACAAAATACACATTTAAGTGTTTATTTTACTATAGTTTGTCTATTTGCGTCAGATATCTACTAAATTCACCAAAAGTTAGCATTCTAACGTAACATAAAGTAACGCGACCGCTGTTTGCACCATGTCATCAGAGATATCGTTGGAAAGCTCAGTCTCTCCTGCACAATCTCATCGGATCCAAATATGGTCATTTCTTTTGTATCAGCAACCAATCGTGAAAGTACAAAGGGGTCTTAAACCAAGAAACGAAATGTCATTGGCTGGTGTCAATTTCTGACAACGTGATTCGTTCAGATGCGTCACGTGGTGTGCTAAAACACTTCCTGGTTAGCTTTCCGCTAGAAATTTAAATCTCAAAATGGCAAAAGAACGGCGAAAAAAAAATTCACAGAGAAGACGACAACAATTGTCACCTTGCACGGAGCAAGGTTATACAAAAATCAAATGACCCCGAACATGAAATACCTTCACGGAGTGCGTCGAGGCGCAAGCTATCATCCACATAACAGGAGGGTTTAGCTAGCGCCTCACTGCAATCTTTAAAGGTCGTTTTCTCAAAATGAGTTTTTTCTCCTACTCTGAATTCGAAATGTACACTTCAGTAGCACTTACATACACCAAACATTCCAGTTATATTCCTATCAATATTATGAAGGGTTTTACAGAACGGTTCGTTCATATATCATTCATAGCCTGAATTATATAACATTGTATACCTAAAAACATGGCGAAAATTGATATTTTAGGGCTGTTGACAGTATTTTCTGATTTATGGAGTGATAAAAAGTGATATCCAAAATCCCTTCTGTAAAAGCCTTGGATACTAATATGACTACAAAATGAAACAAGAATTTTGAACCTGGCTTTAGGCAAAGTTCAGATTTCGGTTCCTGAAATGTGTTAAAATATGCGCATATTTAATGAGATAATGAGTCATTTGCATATTTAAACATGCTATTTCAGAAAACTTGTAATACAAAATACAATGAAACTGTCTATCCAATCGCAACTCGTTGTAGAGTGCTGTGTCATTATCAAATCCATTCCACTTGCTTATTGTGAGAATGCCCAAATCAATGAAATTCCGTACCATGTTTTCACTGCTACTTTGTACCAAGGCTGATTCTCAGAGCCGTACACATGCTGAGTTTTTTGTGTAGCTGTGTCTTTAGTTGTAAAATCCTTTTCACGCTGCGATGCTCCGGCGCTAACAGTTCACGAGCGTGCTCCACTAGCACCCGGATATAAGGCGCTGTTATTAAGAGGTAGAGGGAGAGTCCTCTCCTGTCAGAGGCTGATAACTACAGCTCAATAAGGTAAAGGACTCTCTGATAGGTGGAAGGAGAGTCCTCTCCTGTCAGACTGAGAGGCTGATAACTACAGCTCAGTGAGGTAAAGGACTCTCTGAGTGTTTAGATAGTTAACTTTAGTCTAAGTAGTGGGTCTCAAACGGTTTGGTAATCATTTATGTAAACAAGTATTTCCAAGGCACACTTATATGATTATTATAGTTATAAAAAACGAGAATAACAGGTATGAAATAATTCCAACTCATACTGTAGGACAGTAACACAAAATACAGGTTAAATTGGGAGTGATTTGTAAAATATGCATAAAGAAAAAGTAAATCTGTTTAAAGTTCTGTTTCATACATATGGGTATTGTTGAGATTTGTAGCCACCAATTTAGTCCCTAATTCTGCTCCAAGTGCAGCAGATTGATGCATTTAACTTCAATATTTAAAAAATCATCTTCCCGGGGGAGCATGCCCCTGGACCCCCCTAGAGGAGGTGAGGTAGACAAAAGAGGAGTCCTTAACGAACAACGTCTCAATAGGTACAACCCCTATTACCGGCACACACATACACACCGCGTCCGTTTTCGAGTGTTCCTTACTAGTAAACATGTCGGAATAGAGGAACCTGTAGTACCAAAGGTTACAAAACAGAACAGAGGTTGAAGAACAGAAATAAACCGTGATTGGGAAAACACAAAGTAAGGTCCCCAACGGCAAAGCTATTAGGGTTTTTAGTCAGATTTAAGATTTGGGATAGAGGGATAAGGAACTGGAGGAACTCACTTTGCAGTGACCCAATTCCCTATCACCCTTATCCCTTAAGTTTTTCCTAATCCTCCTTCTTGGCGCCAAAGAAATCTCTTATGGCTTACGTGAAAGTGATAGGCTGCACAGTGTACAGCCCGTCGCCTGCAGTACTTACACGCAACCGACGGCACACCCCTTTGATACCTTTGATGGTCAAAAAGATATCGCCTGATGTTATACCTTACATAGCTTATGTTCTCCCTATGTGACATAGGTAGATTCTAAGAACGGGTCACGGAGACTACGACAACAAAAATACGGGAAGTCTTGCACCTTGTGTCTCTTTGGTGTGATAAGAAGAGCTGGTTCAACTTACTTATTTTTCCTCAATTTAAATACGAGCAGTGACAGGAGCCATTGGTGTATTATGTTTCTAAGGGGTTATGATATCCATACCTAATACTTCTAGAAATTTAGTTAGTTACATTGAATAATATTTGGCAATCAGGGAATTTGTAGATAGTGACACCATATAGTGGTAAGTTTTGGTAGAAAATTCTTCAACTTGTTTGAGGTGTGTCGAGTCATTTCTGACTTTTAACACTGAAATAAACTATTAAAGTCATTTTGTTGCAAGGTATAAAGAGAAAAACTTAATATTAAACAATTGCCGACGGACCCAAAGACAGGACGGGCATTAGCAGGGACCCTTAACAAACGGTCGGACACCACGTACCACACACTATAAACTTTACTCGGGGACACCCACAACGGCTGCAGGTAACCGACAGTAGAGGCAGGGCGGGAGCGACGTAGGCCTTCTTCTACCTTAACCTACTCTGGCAGTAGGTTCAGCTTCACGTGTCGCCACCGTTGTGGACGACCCCTTCCTCATGATTCCGGACCCCTGTGACTGTGAGACCTCCGAGACAACTCTTCTTGTCTGGCGGAGGAGCGAAGGCAACCCCATGATTTAGACATTTGACCCAATTGAACATTGGCTCTTAATCAAACGAAACCCCCAACTTGCATCGTAGTTAACCCTAACAGGCGAAAACCCATTGGCGACACACAACCAATTCAAGGCAATAAAATCAAACCATGTGAAAAATTTCACTCCCAAAAAACAAAGTAAAAGAATAACAGCCATTATTCACCAAATAAGCGGGTACAACGTTGATTGGAAAAATCCTGCGGGAGAAAACAACATAGATAGAATGGACACGGGAAAGCCGGAAGAATAACCCAAACCAATTTGTTCCGGACGTCGGAGGGTAAAACATGGCGACGGGATAAATTTTATTTGAGTGAATATTAAATTCGTTTAAGGGTGAGACCGGCACCATAAAGGGAGACTAAGGGGGATCGAGTCTTCCCTTGGCATTGGGTTATATGACTCATTGCCAAGGTCTTGCTTTCCGTGAAACCCAATTGAATGGTGTATGCCAAAATTTTACGAATTATTCGTGGCATTGCAAGGTACTATATTAAAGAGAAGAGGCCAGCATTAGCCAACAAAGGGCACTTGCCGGCTGACAATCACTGCCGTTTACGTCGCCGACGGGGTTCCGTTAACCACCCCGTTCGTAAAAGAGGAGGGAAAGCAGTTCCCTCCAAGGTACCAAGTTCGATTTTCCTCCAATATTCCTTCAAAACGTTGAGGAAAGGAAAAGGGTAAACCTCTTTACCTTGCCGTTGAATTGTACCGGGACGTGTGATCTGCATTGAAGGCCCAGTAAAGTTTGAACCAATCCTTCCAAGGGGATTCGATTTACCTGATGACCTTACGTTTGGGCCAGGGAAAAGGAGGGATAGGAACACCACACAGGAGGGCGAGATTAGTCGCAGTCGGGGTCGCGGGCTGCCAAGGTAGACACGGGGGCGTCAATTGGAAAAAACAAATTTAAGGGGGTCGGAAAGGAACAAACACTGTCAAGCAGAACAGGACAGAGGTACCGTCTTCAGGACGCATGGGTCGGCTAATGAAATAGGACAGGAGTTCGGACTAAGTAGCGAAGGGACTTAATACACATATTCTAAACGAAAAACGGAAAAACTCGGAAAAAAGGTGGGTGGTAGTTCTCACCAGCTAGAAATAAACATTTTAGAAATAAACCATATTCATAACAAGGAGTACTGAAAATGGGGAGAAAAGGGCCCAGCACGTAAACTCCAGGATGACATATGGAACCAAAGGGTTCAGCACGTGAGGGACAGGGAGTAAGGTGGTTTCTGTGTAATGGAGACAGAACAGAGGAGTGAACATGCCTTCAAAGTTTTTACCAAGATCTGTAGGAATTCTCTTTGTAAGGAGGAATCGTTGTGATCAATAAATACATATAGAGGTGGTTCCAAAAGAAGTCTAACATAAAGTCAGGGATGTCGTAGTATTTGGACAGGAACAACTGGGTAACGGAAACCCTACTCTAATTTTTCCGTAACGACGGATTAGGGAGTTCCCATTAACATTTTGAACCGGGAAATTGTTCGTTCCTCAGGGAACCAGTTTTTTTTTCGGTTTTACGTTACGTTCATAATCACGTACAGGTCGTTCGTGGAACGGCGACTTATTATTTCGGACAAGCCTGAAACGTAAATTTAATGACAAATAATAAATCCAAAGGGTTAATCCCAACGCGGTAAAACCTGAAAAAGAAAAGGGTTAAAGTGAATCAGGAACTTGTACGACTCCACGTAAAAGAGCTAGTAGTTTTAACATCTTCTAGGACAGGGTTTACTCCATTAAATCTATTACACTGTCGATCCGAATGCAACTCTTTACAATTCCGTCTGTACAAAGATATGACAAGGTCTGCCAAATACTACACGGCAGTTATGTCTTCTTTATGTGGAGTCCTTTTTAACCAGTACGTAAGAGGTGTAAGGGTATAACGATTAACTACATATTACGGTTAGAAATAACACAGGTTCAGACCAAAGGGGGTAGGTATATAACGGGAAAGAGATAGGTCTCGGGTTTGTATGTGGGTGATACGATTGGGACTGGAAAAGGGATACCAATGATATATCTAGGATGGGCCGGTACCCGGCATCTTCCGGTAGGAGTGACACCCACCGCTGCCTAGAACTGTCCCCCACACCC
>NW_011357368.1:8801568-8831388 GCF_000735185.1 Notothenia coriiceps
CTCCCCCTCTCCCTGGGGGCCCCCTGGGGGCCAGGCCACTGCGGGGGCCTAAGCATATGTTAGGCAGGTATGAGCAGGACTGGCAAGAGGCCTACCAGGCCCAGAGTGAGGGGGCGTCGTGCAAGGCCGGAACAGGCCACACACAGCCCCCCACTCATCTTTCCTCCATCCCTGCGCCCCCAGCTCAGTCTGCTTCCTCGGCCCCAGCCCCCAGGGCCAGCCCGCACGGCAATTCGTGGGGGGTTCTGGTGCTTGGGGTAATTTTGCTAGAGGCCCGATTAGGAGAGGTCCCAAGTAAGCACTTGGCACAGCAGGACCTTGCGTCCTGTTGGACTCTAGAACTCTGGCACGTCTTTGCTTTCCATCTCTAGGTCCTCCCCCCCCCTTCTCTCTTTTGTTTTTCCCTGGCCCTCCTGCAGCATTTTTATTGGCACCGGTCTGTCTCTTTTGAATTTCCATTTCTTATACAACACACATCCCACAGTCAGTTGCAAGCTATGTGTGAGTAAAGGCGCCTAACTGGCAGTAGGTATCCCTTTTCCTGGAATCCTGCCCTCTTTTTTGTGAAAATTGAATAAACTGTGGTTGTGACAGCAGACCAGGACAAGGAGCACCCGACATAGTATGATCGGCCCCATCACCTGTAGCGGTGGGCCCTCAGGACTGCCTCTGTTTTGTTTCCTTGTGTGCTTCCATGTATCTGACGCGGATGTATTCTCCTGTAGGATGAGAGTCTCTGATGCAGGAATGCCACGAAAGCACCAGATGGGTTCTACTCACGCCACATTCTCTCGCCTGACTGTACAAATCAACGGGCCGATCACCCTAGTTTCCATCTTGCAACGCGACAGCGCCAATATCACTCTGCATACTACTGCGTTGCGCGAGCCCCGTCGCGTCCACACGAAACCGCGCAGCTCTCTCCCACCCGCGTCATGCGACCACACCGGAAAGAGAGGAAGACTGTCAACCTACATGAGGATGTGTAAGTGGAATGCACTGTCACGCGCTTCTGTATAACAACCAAGGAGGACTGTCCATTGCGACCATTGAGACCAACAGAACAATATAACAGACGCTCCCAAGATCCTGTTACAGCAGATCTCACCCTCTCAGCGCTACCTACACACACAATATCACGCTATAAGGAGACGGCGACACTAGTTTCATCTATTGTTCCTATAGTGTTGAAAGCGCGTTACTAGTGAGACGCGGGCATGCCCGACAGGAGTCACCTCTCCGGTCGGTCCGGGGCTGGAGAGGTGTGCAAACACAAAGACAGACACATGCACAGTCGCATGTTCACACTAACAAACAGATTTACACACCAGTTTATCAAGTGAACGCTCCCAACTAGAAGACTGGCCAGCACAATATGGACACAAGCACATATTGGTTTTGGAGAGTCTCGGAATGCGTCGTAATTCTACAGCAGACCACTACACATTGAGATCAATAGATGGGAGACTAATGAGTTTTGGGCGTTTACTATCCGAACGAATAAGATCAGAAAGGCTATCCATCAGAACACTAGGCAAGAGAATAATTTGGATGCCCCATAGTCCAAGATCACATTTTGACTAAATGACTGCTCAGCCTGCATACTTCAGCTCTATACGATCAGTGACGACACCGAATCAAACTGATGGCGGGAACCAACACTACCCGTATTATTTTCATGTATTGCGTGCTAGAAATCAAGACTCGACAGTTAAATCACCCCGACCATATAAACCGCTCATCAAACACAAGAATCAAGCGACACCAGTTCCTCTCTCCAGCTTCCTCATCCACACACTGTCTCCATCCCTTATCTTGGACATTTTCCTTCTCCCTCTACATTATTATACTTGTCCTCGCCTGCACCTTCCTGTCCGCGGACCCCACATCCCCAAATATCATGTAACATGAGATCTCCGTTTGCACTCAGTCCGCACGAGGTTACTGTTCATGACAAGGAATTTATCACTACCTGCTACAACTTTGACGTAACCATTTTTCCCAGCTCCAAACCAATTGTTACTGAATTAACGGACCCTATAGCTGTAACGTAAGTAAGTATGCTCCAGCTGATTCCACACAGCAGCCCCGGACCCCCAACCCTGTCGTTTCTCCTTCCTGCGGCTAACAGTCACAGATAGACGAGAAATGAAATAAAAACCCATTTCCCAGAGAAGCCTCCCTGCAGGAATGGCCCTGCTTCACCCACCGCATCCTTTTCCACACACAGAGAAGACCAATGTCACCCACCCAGACTAACAAAATAGCCTCCCCACCCCTAAAAAGACAAAGAGGCAGGAGGAGAGCCAGCGCATGACAGAAAATGTGATGTAAGAGATATTCTCGGCGCTGATATTGCGACCCCCATGCGAACAGGCAGCTGATGGAAGGACGTAGAGAGTGGAGAAGATGCAAGAGGTTTGTGAAGTTCACCGCAGGAAGGGCCCATTTTGGGTTAGTGGGAACGCGAAAAACGGTCTCCTGCGAAGCTGTGAGTGTGTAGTGTCTGTGCTGAATTACGTATGGTGAGAGACACATGGTTATGGCTATGGATGCCTATTACATTGGTGCAGTGAATGTGAAAGACCAGGAAGGCGTAGATTCGGGCCATTTACGTAAAGTTCTCTTCATTGTACTTCCAGTAATTTTCGTTGCATGTGTTATAAATGAAATGTGTTTTAGGTTGACTTTTAAAATTCTGTCGCAGGGACACAGATGAAAAAATAGCCTGCTTGGCTAACTCTGGCACATTTATACAGAAATGGTAATTAAGGTGCACTGTCCCTTGTAAATACAGGAATACATAATGTAGAAGTAAGCCCGTTATGAGCCCCCAATCCCTGTAGTGGCAGAGCAGGAATTACTGACCCGCAATTCACAGAGCAAGAACATAATGCACTGATTCAGTTGATTAACGAAACTAAAAGAGGGGAGCAGGGAAGCTGGAGTGGGTTGGAGGCCGGGGCCTGCGGAACCAGCATGCAGCCGCAAACCTTGATCGTATACGGGTTTGGAGAAGGAATGGCAGCAAACTGTCGTAGTCTCAAAGCTTCTGTGACGACCAGGGACTAAGAAGATAGCAAACGGGAATGAGTGCAGAGGCGATGGGAGAGGAGAACAAGGACAGGAGGAGGCAGGACAAAGATAAGGAAGAGAGGAGAAAGAAAAAGTCACGAGGAGAGGAAAGGGATGAAGGAAATAGAAAGGGGGGAGGCAGAGAGGCTAATGGGTGACTTTAAGACAGCCAGCTGTGCAACATGAAGGGAAGTGTGTTCTCCAGGTCGATTGCTAGAAAGAGCAATGAGCAAGAGGTGGATTAAGCAAGATGTGATTTGATGGCAAATCTACTCTCCCCAGCTTGTCAAGACAATCAATCTTATTCCGTTTCAATCCCAAATAAAGTTTCCTTAATATTAAGACGAAGACTCACGCTACAGCTCGTCAAATATCGATGATCAAGGATCTGCAAGGTTCGCTTAAAAGAAATATTCACCTTTGAAAATCCCCTGTAAAGAAAAATTATGAAAAAAGATGAGGCTTACCCCCCAGCCCGACCCGAGAGGCCTCGGGCACTGCGAGCTCTGCCAGAAGAGAGAAAACAGGAAAGAAAAGTGAGAACAGGCCTTACAGCTTATTTGTAGGTAAAGTGGGATAGGATATGTCATATATGTTTTTAAAACCAAAAGTTATTCAGTGGTTCACACAAGGCCAGCAACTCTTAGCCTTACCATCAGGTGTGGAGAGGTGTCGGGCGAGGGTGACTCGTCAGCTGTCGAGTGCCCACGCTCTTTCCGTCGCGAGACTTGGGCGAATTGAACCATCTGTGTGCTTCAGTGCATACCTGCTCCAGGAGACTCATCCTACAGGAGAAACAACCAAGCGCAGATACATGGAAGCAGAACACAAGGAAACAAACCACAGAGCAAGTCACTGAGGCCCAGCCAACCCTGCTACAAGGTGGGTGGGGGGCCGAGGGGGCGGTGGATGCCCGACTCACTTAACTAATGTCGGGTGCTTCCTGTCCGTCTGCGTCACAAACCAAACCCAGTTAATTCAATTTCACAAAAAAAAGAGGCAGCATTGCCAGGAAAAGGACTACCTACTTGCTAGCTGCCAGTAGGCCGACCCTTTACTCACACATAGCTGGAAAAAACTGACTGTGGAGTGGTAGTAAAAGAATGGAAAATCAAGAGAACTAGCAGGTGCAAATAAAAAGTGGCTGCAGGGAGGAGCAGAGAAACAAAAAGAGAGAGGGGGGGGGGGACCTAGAGATGGATAACAAGCAAAGAACGTGCAGAAGCTTCCTAGAGTCCACAGGAAAGTCAAGTCAACTGGCTGCTGCCCAGTGCTTACTTGACCTCTCCTAAAACCCGGCCTCTAGCAAAATAGCCCCAAAAGCCACCCCAGCACACCCCCACGATGCCGTGCGGCTGGCCCTGGGGGCTGGGGCCGAGGAGCAGACCTGAGCTGGAGGCTGCAGTAGGAAGAGAAGAGGCTGGGGGGCCTGGGTGGGTCCTCCGTCCCGGCCCTGAAGACGGTCCCTCAACTCTGGCCTGGGTAGAGCTCTTAGCCAGGTCCTGCTCATACGGCCTAACATCAATCTCTCTAGGCCGCAGGGCCTGGGCAGGGGGCCAGGGGGAGGGGGGGAGAGGAGGGAGGATAGAGGTGCACCAGGAGGGAGGAGGAATATGAGGAAGGAAAGAAAGGCATACAGACAGGAAAAGAGAAGAAAACCAAAGAATGGAAGGTAAAACACTGACACATTTAGACGGGCCACGAATAATATATAACCCATTTTTAGAAAGGAAAATAAATAGCCACACAGAGGACAGAACGAACTGTGGACTTATGTTTAGTTTGACTTCTGACAAACAGTTTCTTAAGAAATCAGGGACAAAGGGGTCACAAACCCTTTCATCAACACACTACGTGGGCTTGATGTTTTAGCCTTAGATTCACAACATTACAAAATAGCCCCTAATGTAAGGGTTCATACATTTTTTTAATAAAACGTTTAATCTTAACATAATATTTGGGATTTTTTCTCTTGTTTCAGATTAACTGCCTCCATCATAGGTCAAGGTTTAAGGTCCCAGAAAACAAACTTCCCACTCTAATAAACTCTGACTCACGCTTTATTCAAACTAGTGCGGAGCAAAAATCTAATGTATCTGTAGACAAGTGTAACATCACTTTGGTGAGAATAGATAAAGCCTGTTCAAAGACCTGATGATCCGGTACACGTTGTTAGTCAGAACGTGTTGTATGTGTTCTAATTACCGTGCTGCCCTCCACATGGCTCTCTTCTCGGCCTCCAGAGCTCGTTTCTCAGCAGGGGACAGGTCCTTGTCGGAGGCCACTGACAGCTCGGGGCTCTGCATACGGAGCCTCTCCTGGTGCCGCCGCTCTGCTTTGGCTGTGCGGATGGGGGCCGCAGAGTCCCCTGTGTACGCTGGGATCAGACTGGAGACACACAAGAGGACGTGAGGACAACGTGACAAAGACAGCAGCAAAGAGGCCTTTTAACATGTCGAGTGTGATGTAATTACCCAGTCATGGAGTTGGGTCTCTGCTCCATCCTGAAGCTGTCCTCTAGTGAGTTCCTCTGAGAATCTCCTTTACCATCAACAGAAGAAGGCCTGCATACAAAAACACCATTAGCTAAAGAAAGAATAAACACATCTAACGTCAAAATAATAATATCCCACTTCCTACCCTGAGCTGCCACAGTAGCTGGGCGGCGTGACGTTGTAGCAGGGTGGGGTAGCGCAGTGCTGGGTGGGGGTGGACACTGGCTCCACGTTGTACTCCACTCCGTCCAGCAACACCTTGCCGGTGGCCTTCATCTGCGCCACCTGCTTCGCCAGATCCTCCTCCTCGTCCTCCTCGTCTTCATCCATCAGGTACTCCCGCGCCCGCTGCTCAAACTTCCTCTCTGTAAGAGACGCAGAAGTATGAATTCCAATGACAGGTGAGCAGGGTTTCTTCTGTTCATTTTTGGCAGGGAGTGTTCAAGGAGAAACAGGAGGAACAAACCTTCTTCTTCCCTCATTTTCTTAAGGTCATCTTCTCCAACAAGAGACACTCGAGGTTTGGGTTTTTCTGGTGTCTGCTGCTTCACGTCAATCTCAAAATACTTCTGTCTGTCCCTGAAGGAGCGCTGCTCCGGGCTGCCCCGACCACCAGGAGAGGGACTCTGGAAGAAAGATCAAGGACATCATATTTATGAATAAGATTGAATTTGATGAGTCCTGTTGTCATGGCACCTTCAATCTTTAGATAGAACAATGAGATGAAGACCAGTGTTTGCTGCTAATGATTTTATTGCTATTAGCATTGTTGCCCAGCCATCAAAGAGGATATCACAATAGATGCCAGAGGAAAAAGTATCATTGACCAAGAAGAAGGAAACAAATTAGCCATTTAAACAGAACCCAGCACCATGAGCCGATTTACAATCAATTAACTGGCAGTCCCATCATTGAAACAACATGGCTGCCTCCCACAGTCTGAGAGCAGAGACACCACCACCGATGGAGCCAAGCACAGCCGGACAGAGAACAGGCTGCAGCAGGGGGGGGCGGTGGGTACCTGCAGGTCCCAGGACGGCCTGGAGAGGCGAGGCACTGCGGCCAGGCTCAGATACTCCCGCCGGTCAGGAGAGAGGTGGGGCCTGGGGGAGCCGTGGCGGCTCAGACCAGCCCCCTCCTGACCGTCTATGACATCATCAAACACCTCGTTCATCAACTCAGGCTGAAAAGGCCACAGAGGTCGTCACCACACTGTGACGCTGAGTAACTACAGGAGGCTTCAGCTGATCCACACATTCTTTGATATTTTTTTCTCACAGCTGCCTATTTATTATTTTCATTACACTAGCCTAGTTTCTGCTACTGGGTGAACCTGAAAACAAACTTTTAAAAACACCCTACAAATGGTCTTGAAAAACAACACAAAGTCTACAAACCTGATCTTTCCAACTGTCTTTGAATATATTACAAGCTCCACCATTTCATACAGTTAAGAAATGAATGATAGGACCACAGACAGCTGTTCTTTTAAACTGGTTTTGTGTGATGTGTTCACTCACCTCTGGAGAAGGTTCCTTGGGGTGGTAATTGTTCCTGACACCATACTGGTCCTATTGGGCAAAACAGGATGTTAGTAAATTGAAGTTAACTCAGACTGAGGCCACACACGGAGATACAGAGCAGGCAGACTGTAAATACAGAAGGGGGGGGGGGGGGGGTTGAATATTAGTACACGAGCCACACATGGAAGAATGGATGAAGACTGGACACCAGCATGACAGATGATGGCACTGGAGTACAAAAACCCACGATGAGCGCATTCCACACGTCACAGCACGTCACAGGCCCCCCGACACAGTGCAGGACAAACTGCTCCAGTCAGGAGGGGGCGGGGGGGCGAGATCAACCAATCAGCATGCTTTTTGTGGTTTTGACCCGGGGGGGGAGTCCGGGCAGCACGGCCTACCTGGGGGGGCTCCAGCACTGCCAGTGAGCGAGGCACGGCGGCAAACGCCTTGTATGCCTGCTTCACATTCATGGGGAACTCGTCGGGCGAGGTGGGGGAGGGGGCGCGAGGCTGCAGGGGGGAGGTTTGGGTGGGGTCATGGAAGGTGGGGAAGGTTCATATGGTAAAAGAAGAGGAGGTGGGGAGGACGGACAGACAGAGACATGGAGGAGAGGGAAGACTATGAAAAAAAACCAGCTGACTGAGGAGGAGAAAAGGTGACAGCATGGCAGCTGGTTTCATGAGACAGAGGAGGGGAGTATGCCAGAGCAACACACACAGTCGGGCTTGGAAAATCCAGAGCCATGACAGACTTATTTGTATGAGAACCTTTATGAAACAAACAGGAAGATATGAGATGAAATCGTAGCTCCTTCATTATTTACCGATCCAGCTGTGCTGCTTGCCAAAGCTAGAAATAACATTTGAGAGAGCAGTTATTACGAGAAATGATTCAGGAGCTCAGAGGTGAGCTGGGTGCTCTGATTCTCAGGTGGAGGAGGTCTGCACCTGCACAGACTTATCTATCCTGCACAGACTTATTCATTTCGGTCACCCTTTCTTTGGTTCTAGCTTCTTTGGAAACAAAATCATTCTGGTGCCACAGTTATCTGCATCTCTGCTACGAGTGTTTATGAGCAGTGTGCAGTCAGAGGCACAGAGCTGAGAGTGGAGAGAACACAGCACTATGTGGTGGTGAGGGGCCTTACAGAGGTCTGGGAGTTGAAGGGGGAGGGGCCATGCTGGAAGGGGTTAGGACTGTGGCCCTCCGGTGTGCCAGGGGAGGGGCTCTGCCGCATTCGCCCCACTGGCTGGATGGCACCCGGTCGTGTCTGGAGAGAGAAAACAAATGATATTTAAGAGGGATCACTGAAGTCAATATAGACTCAAATGAAACCTTTGCATGTACAAATATGAAATAACATCATTATAACACTTTCACTTAAACCAAACTTTACTTTTATGAATGACAAATCAAAGTGAATGGAACCCATGCTGGATATGAAACAGAGCCTATTTTACCAATAGGATTGTTTATGGTGTTTTCCTTGTCTTTATCACATCTTTGTTTTTATCTTTACAATCTCAAGTATTGTTTTGTTTTAATACAGAGGATTACAGGCTCCAAGGCTCCCTGCAGAAAGGTACTATTAGATGGAAAACATTTGTGTAGCATAAGAAATAAAAACTCCTCTTTTTGCTTTTGGGTTGGAGCTGTTTGAGATTCTAATATTGTAACAGTTTAAAATGAATAGAAAACTAAATACACAAACAAAGGGAACCTATAAACAAGTTGTATTTAATGAGATTATATTAATATATTTGTAAACTGGTGTGATGATCTATCTCTACAATGCACTTCAAACTCACTGAAGATGGAGAGTTCTCGATAGCAGTTGGAGTTGAAGTGTAATGAAGGTTTGCCTGTAAAAGAACATTTGAAAATATACTTGAGTCCTAACAGACAGTTACCAAATGTTCACTATTGGAAGATGCCAGGCCAAATATAGAGACTATCAGACAATGCAACACAGGCAGGGTTTACCTTCAGTATAGTATTTATTCTACTCTTAAAACGAAGAACAGTGTCTTGTTATTGTCCTATGAAGCTGGAGGAGGAGTCACATGCTTTTCTGGAAGGGCAGTAGCAGACACGATAGCCAAGCTAGTTGTTTTTCTAACAGCTGACGCATGTGCTAAAAAAAAAGGTTTAACAATCAAGGCCAGAGCAGAGAGGGCCACGAGACCCACTTACAAAGCGGGTCTCCCTGCCTCCACACAGGGAGCTGCTGGAGGAGTGGTGGCTGGGCTACGAGTGGAAGGACAGGTCAATACGGTCAACTGGGAAATGCATCTTCTATAGGGGTAACAATGACTCATGGAAAAGGATCAAATAAAGGAAAAATATGGCAGGAGGATGGTGGAGGAGGGCTGGGTGTGCATGCTGCTCACCGGTTGGATGGTGGGGGAGTAGGGGGCGTCTCTGATTGGGCTCTCCGTCCTGTTGAAGTCAGAAGGAGGCGCCTGGAAAAACAAAGATCAAACAGACATAGACTTAGTAACTGCTCTCCCTCTCACTCAGACAAACAGAGTGGTAAAGAAATACAAGGTTCACTGGTTAGTCCTGTAGAGAAGTGCTCTTAGAGTCAAATCAGCCGTAAACTGTTGCCGTTGAACATGCACTTTTCTGTGCAGCTTGCAGATCAGTTCCTCTGTGACCTATGACCTCCCTGGCAGCTGCTGGGACACACATTCCAGCCGGTCCGGACTATGCGCCGACTATATTCCCAAATACCTGACGAGATGCCACCAGCTCAGGGCTCACAGCAAAAATGCACCAGTTCAGCTGGTACAGTAATCCCCCTCTGCAATGAATCAGTAAAGCTACAGTATAAACCAAAGTGTAGGGATTTATTATATCCATTGGGGCCAAAATCGTTTTAGATGTACATTTCCATTTCTCAGCACCCTAGAAGATGTATGCAATCATGCAATAACTGATATTTTTGGCCCCGATAAATGGCATTTGATTTATTGTCATAATGGAAGTATTTATTAAACTCCTTTTTTTCCAACAATAGCCCAAATCTAGGATTGTTACAATTCTACTTCCCCCCTATTGTTTTTTGCTCACAAAATGGTACTTTGGACACATGCCAACCAAAAAACAGCAAAGGGTATTCCTTTGGGTTTAATTGACACGGCTTTTAAAAAAGTTCCACAAATGTTGTTGGAACTGTTTGATCCGTTTCAAGGGACACGAGTGAGCCAAACCACAAACAGTGCGCAGGAACACACCATGCTGCCTCCAAACCACACTCAGGCAGGCGGCTTGCCTTGCTGAACAGCCAGGGCTTCAGCTGGCCCTGCTTCCCGTAGCCCACCGGGGGTCCCGACAGGATCTGTTGTCCAGGAGGACGGCCCTTTCCTTTGCGATTGGCCACCAAGAAAGGGTTCTCTTTGAAGCAGATGGGCTGAGAGTCCACCAGGTTCTCCTCTTCTCCTTCTTCTTCTTCTGGTGCAAATGTTGATGAGTTAATGGTTGTTGATGAGCCAGCACTGTCAGTAATGGAGGTCCCATTGGGGGAGAACTGAGATTCATGGAGATGTTCCATGTTCAGGCTGGAGAAGGGCTCGGGGTCCGTGTGCTCCAGGGGATTTGTGGGGTTGCCTAAGCCGAAGCCCAGGGGCTCTAAAGGAGCTCCGTACTGGCCCTGCAGGGGAGCCTCCATGGGAGCAGTCAGACTGACAGAGGGAGAGAACTGGACAGGAGCAGAGAGGGAGGACAGTAAAGTCACACTGACAGAAGGATTGAAAGGAAAACTGCACTCACTCAGACAGAAACACACAAAGGTTATTATCGCTAGAAGGATTTAAAGAAAGAAAAGAAAAATCGGTTTGAATATAGAAAAACAATATAGAGGAGGAACGGAAAAGGCGAGTTCCTACAAAGATATTAAATGATAAACCGTACAATTTGTATCTTATTTTCATTTAGGTTTGGCCATTTATCTTTTATGACATTGCTACAACAGAAGAAAAAACTTAAATGCTGATTTTCATCAATATTAAAATGTTATTTGAAGGTGAAACCTGTGTGATATAATGTCTGGTCCGCCCACGTTAATCTGTTCTTGAACAGGAAATGTGTGCGTCAGGACAGTAGGTCAAAGATAAAACAGGAAGTTAGCCTGTAAACTATAACGGATGTTAAAAACACACTGTGTTGTTATTGTACCGTCTGATCTGCTGATGTGATTTTTATTTAGTTTGGCTTATTTTCATAAAGTTTCCCGTTCATAGAATTCATGCAACTTGAGTACAACGTTTTTCTAACAGTTAACCAAACCTACTGAAACCAGAGCCAGCTTGTAATAAAACTAGAGTACTCCTTTAAGAGCAGTTGGGAATATGGCAATTAAAGTAGATCTACTAGGGGAAGCGTGTTGTACCCTAATGCAGAGGTCTTCAACAGGGTGTCCGCGACCCCCAGGGGGTCCGCGGAGGTACTGCAGGGGGGTTGCGAAATCTTTGGTTGATTAGACAAATTTTTTATTTTTCTTTCAAAAAAAAAAGTTTTCCAAAAATTTTTTCCCACAAATTGAAATGTCTTTAAATGCACATTAACATGAATCCAACATATTGTAGCGAATGGAGAAATCGAGGCAGAAGACGTTATCTTCTGCTCCACAACCTTTCTCCGCCAGATCGTCAACTATGAGCCGTATCTCGCGTCTCCCCTCCGGTACACAGCACCGTAGTGTGGAGTTGCATTAGGTAACGCGAGATACGGCTGATACTTGCGCATTAGTTTCTGTTATGGATCAGTATCAACAGTCCTGCCAGTGAGACCGGCCGCTCTCCCCCATGTTACGTCACACGCGGGAGGTCATGTGCGGAGGCTTTTTTATGCGGAAGTGAAAATGTCTTACCAAAACGACGCCAGATGTCACTGTCGTGTATATTTCTGTATATTTTTTTGAAAATCTAGTGTATTCATCATTTTCCTACACATTTATTCACTGGTGTCTCTAACCTGCAAGTTGCTCTTTAAAGTTAAAACTTGAATCTGTGAATTATTTTAATAGCTCTGTGTTGTGTTCAAGATGTATGTTTAGAAATGGCAGTGGCACGGCCGCCCTGTACCTTGCACATGTTTAAAATAAAAACATGAATATATTAACCTGTGTATTATTTGAATAGCTTAGTATTGAATGTACAATAACAGAGTAGCTATGTTTATACACGGCACTAGGCCCCGTTTAATATAAAACAAAATTGTATGCCATACATATAGTAGGGGGGTCCCTGCTCCAGCTCTCCATCAGTTTAGGGGTCCCTGGCCTGAAAAACGTTGAAGACCCCTGCCCTAATGAATTAAGCCATTGTCAACCAAAACAAAAACAAAAACAAAACAAGAACAGATTTGGCAACAAAAAAATAGAACATATAACAAACCACCAAATCAAATCTGGCATAAGAGAAGAGGAGTCATTCCCCTGCCTCATGACGCCCTTCTAAAAATAATAGACAAACAAGTCTGTAGCTACTTAAAGAGTTAGTCACCCCACTAAATCTTCCCTGAAGCCTAAATCATAAATTACTCGTCTTTCAGGACTTGTTAACTGCTGCTGAATGCCACTGGAGTACAGCCTCTTAGCCTTTGCCTTAAATAACCATAGTATCTGATCAGAGGGAGAGTCAGGCTCCAGCACACCTTCCACTCCTACTGTACTCCTACTGTACTGAACGTAGAGGACGGGTGACGTGGTTGAAGGGAAAAAGTATGAAATGTTTAACCTAACCCCTGTAAAGAAACCTGATACCATAAGCACAACCAAAGAAGTTTCATGTTTTCATGAACGACCAAAAATATCTTCTAAAAAGCTTCAAGATAACTTTGATTTATCAGGTGTGACCTTGAGATATCTGCTGACAATCAAAATAGCCGCGCTAAAAATACAACGCGCATTGTGAGCATTGTAATGTGGCTCCCTACATGCTGACTATAAGAGTCTGTGGTGTGATGAGGGTCAGTGCGATGGAATGTGAATGAGTGCCCTTTTGGCTCCGACTCAGACTGCGAGGGACAGCTGGGCTTCAGAGAGGAGAGGCTGCCATGCTGGGAACCAGGAACTGAACCCTTTACCTCCACACTGTACTACAGTATAGTGATAGCTGAGTACATGAACATCTATTCTTTTTTTTTTTAAATAGAAAACTGTTTTTACCAATAGTTTTCACCTCATCTGCGCCTAAAAAAACTCATTGTTTTATTTGAATGATTACATTTTCAAATGTCCTTACGGGGACAATAAAGTATATCGTAATTTTCTAGATTCCTCTCTTTCTTTTGGATGTCTATTTCATAATGTCAGTCATTGAATGCCTGAATGTTCATTTCTCTCGATGAACGTTGGTAGACTGTAAACATCAACAACAATGACGGAAATAAATCCAACATTAACATTCTTGTAAGGGATTATACAATATTGTTTTTTTGTTTAAATATAATTACAATATTGTCAATAAACCAAAAGTTCCCTTCAAAATGAATGTATATTACTACATTCAATTCAGTCTTGACTCTTTCATGTCTACAAAAGCCAGCTCTGCAGCACATCATGCCTGACCCCTCACTTCCTATAAAAGTCACGGTAAACTTAAAAGTAAAAACCCACTTTGGCTTTATTCAAATTCCTAAACCACTTCTCAACCAGAACCAACTCTTAAGCCTTTGGTCACAACTTGCCGGCAGTAATGAAGGCTAACTGTGACACAGCGTGAGCAGTACCACGTGCACTGGAGCAGCAAATCCTGCTCTAACGCGGCGAGCATTAACAGCTGCAGATGAGATGTGCTTGAAGTTCTCCTGGACAATCTTACAGGCCAGAGCTGATAAAGTCCTGATAGCGTTCTATTTAAAGTTATGTGACTTAAATGGCAATAAAGATACAACAATCCCTAACCCCTTAACCAGTTGGGTGGATAACGAATAGTATCTAGGAGTAGGTAAGGAAAAAAGCGTTCTTATCCTTTTGGTGATCAGGTTTCAAAGAATTCTAAGCATGTCTTAAACCGAGTCAGTCATACAACCTTCCATTCTCACCACACACAAACTGGATCACAAAAACACAGGAAGAAAGAAGACAGAAGGAAAGAATAAACCTAAAAACAGCCAACTCTCGCCGGTTGAACATGTCTATACTCACGTTAGGATGGGAACAGGAGAGCGCAGTATGTCCACTCAAACTTACTTCGCTGATGGCTTTGGGAACTTTAACTGAAACACTTGTCAGTCCCTCTGTGAGGATCCCCTTCCTCACTGTCTAGCACTCCACCCACCCAAGAGACTCCGTCCAATACAGAGCCAGACAAGGTTTAAAATATCGCAGAGGATAGGCTGGCTGAGAGGGGGCAGCTGTCCCCTTCCCCCCCCCCCATGTCACCACCTCTTACACGTCCTTACCATAGACTGGTCCTTACACTTTGGTCATACTTCCTTTCAGGTCCATTTCAATCTGTTGATACTTTCTTTTGTCTGGGTCTTGATTCCTGGTCATCACATTGGTTTTTTTCAAACTTCTTAATCAGTCCTTGATCTTCATGACATTTCTTCAGTCCAGTTTGGTCCCATTTGCTCTTCTGCATTGATGTAGGACTCGTTTGCATCCTTCTGACGTGATAAGTTGTATGGTTTTGACCCCGGGGCCCTGTCAGTAATGTTGACATGGGGTTTTGCACATTCTCGCTCCTGGGGAGGTATCTAGGCGGCTCTAGGTAACTCTGTTACGTGGGTGTAAAAAACCCTGCAGGATTCCTCCGAGGGGTCTATTCTGATCCTTGAAGGCCATTTCCAACATAGCTCAATAGGGTTCCTAACAGTTAGTGTAAAAACCTGTGTATCTTGTACCGATGTTTGGAGACATTACAACATGAAGGGAGACTTACCCTGTTGAGCTTCTGCAGACTGGTGGTGGGCAGAGCCGCCAGGGTTTTGTAGTCAAGTTTCAAAGGTCCAGTGCCCATGTTCTGAAGAGAAATAAACAGTCATCATATGTGAGAGAGGGGGTGGGCTGAAGTTTATTACACAAGTGACTATTTTAGAAAATTGCTCAGCATTCTTTATAAAGAAATAATAGTTTTTGACAACTCAAGATTTTATATTTGTAGGGTAAACAAAGTAGGAACGGATGGGCTTAGGGCAGATTTCTTTCCCGTACGCTTTTTCCCTGGTAGTTACAGTACATAAGATTCAGGTATAACAGATCCACACTAGGTGGGTCAAATATTTAGTTAAAAACTTTTCTTCCCAATTTAGTCAGTCCCTAAACCTAATGTGCACTGTCGCTGCTATTGTATCTACATTAAATACAAAAAACATGTGTACCTATAGAGAGGAGTTATTAGAGGGTAATATACATTTAGTTTGATTGAATTCTCTCATCTAGCATCAACAACCAGCTGCCTTGTCAATCATAGTAACATCTACCAGCAAGTTAGAGTACTCTCGATAGAACTTTCTCAATTTAAATGAGTTACTTTTTTAAGGACATAGAGATTATTTTCTTTCAGTTTTCAAATATAAATAACATGTTAAAATCCTGTGGCAGTAGTGCTGTGGTATTTCTGATCAGACTTCCATGAAGGTTGTCTGCAGAGCTGCCGATGAGGAGTGTCTCACCTCAGTCTCCTCTTCTAGCAGGCGGTTTGCCTCCTCTCGCTCCAAGCGCATACGCTCCTTCACCAAGAAAGGAAGGGGAGGAGGAGGAGGAGGAGGAGGAGGAGGAGGAGAGTAGAGCAGGGAAGAGACCCAACCAACCATACACAGTGATGCGATGAGAGGTGAAATGGAAGAGTTACAGAAGAGGAAAGAAGTGTTTCAGTGGAGAGATGGAGGAAAAACAACAGTGGAGAGGTGGTATGGAGATGGGATGATCAAATCAAACACACGAATAGTAAAGGAGAGATAAAAACAGAAGGGAAAGAAAGGATAGAATCCGCACACATTAGAAAGTACTCTATTCATTAGCTACGGGAGCAGAAAAAAAAAGCATGCAAGTTGGGACATTGCAGGAATAGCTTTCAAACACATTACCACACAGGGTGCAGAGGAAAAGCTTCATTCACCCGGTAACAGACGAACTCTAAAAGCTCCACCCTACAGTACTGCACAGACTTCTGCATTTTCTATGGAGCAGGAACTGTCTTATCTTACCTTGCTGCATCGCTATCTATCTGCTGATCCGATACAATTTTCCCTTTCCCAAAACAGTCATGGGTTTTCAAAATCACTTACCACTTTCTCCATCTCTTCTCGCTCCCACTGTGATGTCTCTCTCACCATCTCAGACTCCTGGGGGAAAGCAACATTTCAGATCTTTACAATTGTAATAAGGTTGTCTTTTTTGATACAATTATATAAATGATTTCTGACTGTGTGTGCTCTACAAAAAATGATCAAGTGCGCAGAGGGACAGAAAGAAGCATTCTATAAACCAACAAGCCCCTACATTCCTTTGGTACGGGCAGACTACCAAAAGCTCATCTGAACAAAATAAAACAACTGTGTTGGCGCTTTCTGGGAGCTGCGGTGAAAAGATAGGTATGTGCCGTGTGCGTGGTTGGGGAGAGAGTCAAAGTCCACGGGTGTTAAAAAGTCCACCTGCTAACACCAAACTGCTGTGGAAGCAGTGTTGGTGGGACAGAACTGCTGTTCGAAACAGCTGATTCACGTGTTGACTTCCTGGTATGTGGAGGTACTGTGTTTCCCGACACTGTTTACTTCCCATATACTGGGATTTTGGGCTTTGTCTGACCATAACTTCACAGATAATGTTAAATTAGAAATTAAAAAGGGGCCCTATTATTATTATCAGATTGATATTTCTATGTGTGCTTCTACTGTGACATGTTTACATGCATAAACGTTCAAAAAGGTCTTTATTTTTCTCATATTGTGTGTGCTACAGCATCTCTTTTCACCCTCTGTCTAAAATGAGACCCCAGTCTGCTCTGATTGGTTAGTTGTCCAGCTCTGTTGTGATTGGTCAACCACTTATGGCGCATTTCCATTGCAGGGCCTCGCTCGGCTTAGTACGGTATAGTTAGGCCTTGTTGTTAGGACAGGCTCACTTATCCGTTTCCATTACAGTTTAGTAGCTGGGGCAGTAACTATAGTAACGCAGTGTAGGTGGAGCCGTGACGTCATCTTCAATGCGAACCACAGAAAAACAACATCAGCCGTTAGCTGTTAGCACTCAAGCTCACAGCTCCTCATATCTGTTCAGAAACTAGACAAAAGTTAAACAAGTACAAACCACAGACTGTCTGTGTCATGGTGAATACAGTCGCTGGTTTATTTATGTCTGTATAGGCCGTTGTTGTGAGTGTGGACGGTCGGAGCATATATTGCGTTAGCTTTTTTAGACAACACGCATTTTAAAAGGCTTTTCGCCTGCCGTCTGTCTGCAGACTTGTCAAAGCATTAATTCATGGTTTTTACTAACCGGTATCAGTATGTTGTTACTTCTGCATCATTTTGAAACGTGCATTACAATTAATTCAAGGTCAAATATGTTCATTTTGTTGTAGTTGTAGCCCCCTTGCCAGCGATTCTCTCTCTCTAGTTTAGCATACTCAGCCCGACTCAGCCTGGTTGTTGACTCGCTAAGAACCTCGATTTTATGGGGCCAGAAAAACTGTGAAATAGTACCCGCTAGCCGGTACTACGCCTAGTGGATTAAACCGCGCTGTGCGCTGTAATGGATATAGCCTTGATCTCTAGGTAGGCCTAAATACTTAGGTATATGCCAATACATGACAAATGTCACTATGCACGGCACGCTTAAACCGCGCTGTAGTGGAAATGCGCCATTAGAGTTGTTTTGCCTCTTAGCCTATAATGTACAATGTCTTGGAGCGCTGGCCAATTAAAGTGTGATTGTACATAATGATTTCTCCATGTTATGGAAGAAAATAAAGGATTTCAATGGATGCGTTTCAGGCAGGGGGGAACTTTGGAATGTTAGCCTTTGCAGACCATTTACATGCACAAAAACCTACACAACACACCCCAAAAGCATAATAGGGCACCTTTAAGATATATAATCAGTGATGATATATTATCAGTATATAATCTGTACAGTACCTTCTGCATGATCTCCATCTCCTCAGGGCTCAGGTCTCGGTCTATCGATGAGATGCTCTCCATGCTGTTCTTACGGACGATGCCGGTGGCAAATGGGTTGGCAATAATGCCGGGAGACGCCTGGATATAGACACAAACAAGATGGTTGTTTAAAGTTTCTTTCCAAAATTAAAACAGATTGGGTAATTTTAGGAAAAAGTACATATGATCAACATTGCTGGCAATTTGTCTAACTGCTCATGTTGTCTCACCTCCACGCCCGTCATTTTTTGTGGGTCGAATCCGTCACACATCAGCATGACCAGAGAGTCTCCTACAGCCCGGAGCACTCGCACCGCCTCTGTGTGCGTCATCCCCAGCAGGCTGTGGTTGTTCACCTCCAGGATACGCATCCCAACCTTCAGTCTGCTGTCTCTTGCTGCAGCACCGCTCGAACTCACCTGTTTAATATCAACCAAAGGAGAAGTTAGTCGAAACTACATTTTTTATTTAATGTTATCTTAAACACAACTCTAAAAACGTCGTCCTTAATAATAACGTTGTCATAAAAGCTAATACTACTTTTAAATGAGTGCCAATTCTCCCAGCATTGATTGAGCGCAATTTATTGGGATTTTACTTTTAATAAAATGGACTATTTTACAAATCTGTTGCTATCCAACCAATATGGCTTTTGCAGCTAATGCTTAAAACAAAACACTCTTTGGGATTCCTTCAGACATGGTAAAGAAAAAGTATTTTATTATATTAATATAATAATGTTGTTCACATACCTTAGAGATGAAGATGCCTTCATCTGTAGGGTCAAAGGGGTTTCCTGCGTGACCCTTGGCCCCTCCACGAATACTGATGCCGAGCTTCTCCCCTGGCTGCTTATTGATTACAATTTCCTGCAATGATACAGACACAGCTCATCAGGCAAGGTGGAGCGAGCATTTTCCAATATTATTAAGTCTATATTATTACATGTATATTCAGTTGTTTCAGCGGACTCACCTGCATCCCAGGCGGGGAAGGGTCCCTCCGCACCAGCATACGGATCTCCTGCTTGTTGGCCAGCAGCGCTCGCACAGCTTCCTGGTGTGTGGCGTGACGCAGATCGATGGCGTTCACTTCCAAAATTCGGTCCCCAACACGCAGTCCACTTTCACACGCTAGGCCGTTAGGAATCACCTGATAGGATAGATGGAAGGTGAGACACAACATGTATTGAAGGAGATGCAAACAACTTGGAAAAACAACAACTCGCAACTCTTTCAAAGTCCTACCTTTGAGATGAACACCCCGGGTTCATTGATGCCAAACGGGTGACTGGCATGATCACTGCCTCCCACAATGCTTAGGCCTAGTGGCCCGCCTGACTTTAACAGGATCACTTCCTGTTAGGGTGAGAGGTAAAAGACTTGTTTTAGCAAGGCTTTGAGATTATTAAAGAAATCAAGACCAGGTGACAATCATTTCTACATCTAACACAAACAAACCAATCAACTGCCAGAGCTGCAACAACTTGTCCATTGATCGATCCCAAACTAAAATAATCACCAACCATTTTGATAATCGCTTAATGGTCATTCTTTTAAACCAAAAATGGCAAAACAAGTTGTTTTCCGCTTCTCAGATCAGAGGATTTTGTTGTTTTCTCTGTTTAATATTGTATTATAACTGAATATCTTTAGTCATCAGCATTTCCCAACAATTTTCAGATAATTTAAAAATAATTAATCGATTCATCCAGAAAAGAATCGGCAGAGTAAAGAGATAAAGTTGCAGCCCTACCTACTCCAAACCCTTATATGTCATGTCTCTTTACAGGCCAAAGCCATTATTAGGTAAAGAGTAACATATTGGCATTATTGCGAACTGGAAAAGCTACACTCTATAAAAGCAAACCATTATTCATTATTAGCCTTCATACCATGCACCATCTTCTCTGGAACTGGACCGCATTGAGGATATTGCAGGGGCCAGATAAACAAACATTAATGCTGAATGCCTGCAGGAGCTTTCTACAGCTTAGTCTAATACATTAAAAATATATTAAACACACTGAAGTCGCCCCTAGAGGTCTCACCTCGATGGGATACTCGTCCTCCATGCGGCTCAGGTTGTTCCCATGCATGGTGAGGCCGTCCTCCTCCTGGTCCGGTGAGTCTGAGGGTTCTGGGGGTGGAGGGGAGTGGGCTCGTGCCCGGGATTGACCAGGAGAGCCCCCTGGTGCATTCAGGTCTCGCTCCACCACAAGGGCAATGGTGGGGGAGGTGCCGGTAAGGAGTGCTACTGCCTGGTCATGCCTGGCCTCTGTCATGTCTACACCATTGATCTGCATCGACAGTAAAAACCAACCAGGAGGGTGTCAGCCCACCAGGACGCTCCCAATTTAAACAGGCCACAGGGGCCATTGGACGATGAACATTAAGAAAGAAAGACATGCTGAAAATGGCATGCAGCCATCAGTCTTCTCTCATCTCTATCAGAGTGTTTATTCAACATCTAAAAAATTATGATCTGTTAATTGCAGTTTGTGAGTGCACCAAAGTGAGTACTGTTAATAGAAAAATAAGCCAACACCTGTACAGAGCAACAGGAAGAGGCAGAGAAAAGGAGTGAGAGGGGGGAACAGCGGGCTGATGCTGGCCACTTAAGCTGGCAGAGCTTCCCTGATGCAGAAATGCTACTAGCTAAAAAGCTATTATCTCCCCAAAAAGTCATAGAAATTTAATATAATCAGTTAAAATAATTTTCCATCCCTTTTTTGCTTTTCTTACTTAAAACACAAGTCGAAATGTTTCCAAAAAGTTTGATCTTAAGTCAACAAAAGCAAGAAAGGAAATCCGTAGTATAATTAAATGACTAGTTTTGGTTTTAGATTAGGGGGAAGCTTTTAGGCATGCAAATCTTAAAACTATTCTTTGGTCCAAAGTGACACGCAGAGGTCAGCACTGACCCGACAGTACCAGCTCTTACCATCGGCTGATATGCTGCTACATACAGGCTCCGCCAACTCCAACCCAACACCATACCCACCACCAAGCAGGCAAGGATGTGCACGTTATACATTAGTGAGCATGCAGATGTGAGAACGAGAGAAAAGAGGAAGCCTACAAATAGATTGAAATATAAAAGAGCTGAGAAACTGCCAGAGGGAAGAAGAGAGTTAACCCGGGAAGAGAGCAAAGGGGATAATTCAGGAAGCTTTGCTGAGATTCTCGAAGCAGAATGTGCATTAACGAAACAGTAATGAGCAGGAGCAGTCTAACATTTGCCACACTTGGAAAAGGAACCGCTAAACAAAATCTTCTCAGTAGTAATGTGGGTGTGACAGGACGAACACATGCAATACGAAAGTTACCATTATGCTGGCAGAAAAAGCCAAGATTGGAGTGTGATCAGCAGAGGGAACAGTAGAGCATTGAGAGGTCATGCGGTAAGCCCTTAGTAGTGACAATTCTGCATCACTTCAACCAAAAGAGATCCATTATTTCTATCTAAAGAGAGACCTGGGTCAGAATTAGTAGAATGAGAGTTAATTCTGTGCATGTGGTAATACAAGTAAGTCTGACTATCATTAATATGACAAGACATAGTTTGAGGGATGAGAGCATTGTTGCGGGCACATTCAAAATGTAAATTATAAAACACCTCGCATTGATGACATACATGATTTGTTTCTTTGACATTATGCAAGATTGGATAAAAACTGCAAAACTGAGAAAAATGGCCGAGATCTAGATCAACAAAGAGAACATCGTCAGCCAATGCTCTTGATTAACATTAATCTTGTCAATTTATTAAAATACTATGTATTTAATTTCAAGCTATTCTTAAATCCCAACTGGAGACAAAGAAATAAAACTATTCCCTTTCTCACATCTGAAAACATTTTAGCGCTAATGCTAATTTGATAACGCCCAGAGGGAGGTGTGGGGGCGATGAGTAGTACTCACGGAGATCACTCTGTCACCGACACGCAGTGTGCTGTCTCTGTTCGCTGCTCCCCCTTCTGCGATCCGAGAGATGTAGATTGCCTGAAACATTGTCAAATGTTAACATGTTTATGTACATTTGCTCATACATTACTCAAATGGATGTGCCATTTCTGCAAACGGTTTTTTCAAGAGACATTGTGAATCTTTTGCATCTTTCTCCTAATTATAAAAAAAACAGGCATGTGTGTCAGGGACAGGCTGGTGGTAAGGGGGTCTGGTGCAACAGGCTGCAATGCTGCGATGACTCAGTGTGCTAACTGAGAGCTGTCTGAGTTACCGGTTAGTCACTGTGTGGTATCACGATTGATCTGAGGCCAACATAGAACTTTCTATACAAAGTGAGCCAGTGGTAATTGATAAAGGGATTCTAAGATAGTAGCAGCCCACAATGGCACACATCAAACCCATATATACATGACAACAGCAGCCTCTGATCACTAAGACACAACAGGACTCCACAGCACAGGCAGCACAAATCACGACCTCTGTGACATATTGGCCGCTTTCTCAGGCAAAGTTGTTTAGCAAATAAAAACATAGCTGAATCAAAGCAGAATGTAGAAACACATGCAGGAGCAAAGTCTACAGCACCTCCTCCTCAGATTAACCAACAGCCAACAGCAAAGTCACTGCATCCATTTCAAAAAGCTTTTGAAAGTGAGGCAAGACTTACAGACCTGCCTAAACGTTTATGAGTCTTTTCCTCTTTCCGGGCTCGCTGAGCTGCATGAGTAGCAATGCCGTTCTGCTCTGGCCCAAATATACACCTCAGCCCGTCCAGTTAGAGTGGACTATCAGGTGTCAGGGCGGGCTATTCATATCTCCGTCTCCCTGGTGATGTCTGTAAACGGTGCAGCTAGAATAGACAGATCCCTGAGACTGTTACTGTAAACACTTAGTGACCTTACTTATTAGCGTTTGTATGAGAGATTAGCTTTAGATCATTTCTGTATCACTTTTGCCAGGGCCTTTTCAATGTATGTTAAAGGGTTGGGATGATTCATTAAGGGCTGCAACTGACCTTTATGTACATAACCAAATCATCTATCACACATCATGCGTGAAAAATAAATCATCAAGTTTGACAAATTGGAACCTGCAAATATTTTAGGATATAAAAATATAATTTTAGAAGATGTTCTACACATTCTTTATAAAACGTTACGTCTAGGTTTAGTCAGAGTGTGGTTGGGGTGTGTTGGCATGTCTCACTGTGTCTGCTGTGCGGTAGGGGGTGGAGCCTTTGCCCCCTGCGATGCTGAAGCCCAGCCCCTTGTCGTTTCGCAGCAAGCAGGTGGAGAGCCGCTCCTGTGGCCCCTTGGGAGCCGTCTCTATGTTGAAGGCGATGCCACTGCTCCGTCTCTCGCGGGGGAAATAGTCGTCTTCCGGCCTCAGTGGCGTGGTGGTGATGGCGTTCTCCGGCTCCACCATATGCTCCCGCAGCACAGACATGGAAACTGAAGCACCAGAGCTCCGAAGAGCTTCAACCGCCGTGTGATGTTCTGCTTCGTGGAGGTCCACTCCATTCACCTGCGACGAGCAGAGGGAGGGAGTGACTGACTGGTAATGACTGGTATTATTATTATTATTATTATTATTAATGCTGTTCAATGAAAAAGGGTACCATAAAACAGAGGAAGGTGCTGCGTTAACAGAACGGGGTTTACCTCTAGGAGTTTGTCTCCCACTTTTACCCCTGCTCTTGCGGCGGGGCCATCTTCAGATACTCTGGAGATGAAAATTCCCTAAAAACACAAACAGAAGATAATTTATTTGTATAATCTTTGGCTTCTGTTTCTTTTAAACTACTCAGACTCCAGACACACATCTTACCTCATCATCTCCCTTGTAAGGTGTAGATCCTTTCCCTCCAGCAATGCTGATACCGAGGCCGCCAGTCTGTCGCATGATGATCAGCGAGTGCTGCAAGTTGAGGAGGGGGGAGTCAGCACAACTACTAATGAAACCCTCTGAACACCACTCAGCTCAGGACGGATTGAGAGGGAGGAGGGCCCACCATTTTGTTATTTTACAAACAACGACAAAAAAGAGATGATCTTAAACTGTGATATAAATGATGGGAGACCTCCCTCTTTCTGCCAGAGGGTGGTGTCAGTGTAATCACAGCAGCATCCTCTCACTCATGCTCATAGATGGATGGAGAGACACTTTGACTTGTCTTGAGCCTAAAGTCAGTTTTAAGTGGAAGTCGGACTTTTGTGCCTTTTAATTGAGCTTGAAATGACCTTTTTAGTTAGTATGCTTGCCTTTGTATGTGTACTTAAAACAGCATGGTCAAAAATAATTTGTTTTCAACCATTATCCACTTAACTGACAGTTGACTTCAGACAAAGCAAACACACTTGTCTAAAGACCTCTTCAATTTAACTCACAGAGGCTTGACCCTTACTAAAAGCATACAATGTGTCTTGTGTATGTACGGGAGGAGGGCCTTTGAACACCAGGTAAGGCGTAAAACTGTGTATATATATACTGTGTAATTGCAAGCCATGCAAAAAGGGGAGGGATTGCAAACAAATGAGGGACAGGTGGAAGGAAAAAGGAGAAATAAAAGGTGAAAGGAGTATGTGGTGTCCTGGCTGTGAAGACGGTTTTACACTTGTAGTGTGGATACCCGTGCATTTTTTGTAATGAGATGACAAACATTTCTTAAGCAAACAAATCAGACATAAATACAATAGTCTAACAAATACTGGCAGAGACCACTTTCATAAAATACTAAATACCACTTTAAGTTTGAGTAAAAGTTTTCTTCTCCATCAACGAGTATTCATATAAAACACTAGAAACAAAATCATGCTAAAAAAAGAAACATATTGTGTACAAAGATTACCAATGAAGCTTTGGATTTTTCTACAATTGAACCCCAAAATCATTTTCAAATACTCTCTTTTCTGAAGTGTTTTTTTATCCATCTCGATTGTTTTGGTGTGATGTTTTTTTGTGTGCTTTAAACGCTAATACAGCTGACATCAGGAAACACTAGGCAAGGCAACACACACCAAAACAAATAAATAGTAGCAGCAAGTGACAGAAAAACATTGTTTGATTTTGGGGTTAACTGTCCCTTTAAGTCATGACAGCATAACATCTATACAGGTTAACAATTTGAAAATGAGACTGCTGGGAAGTGATCGTCATCCTTCTTCATCAGTCTTGAGATCCTCTTCTGGTCGTTGATGAGTAACCTACTTTGTACCAAACAGAAGCACCTGGAGGAAGCTGGTGAAGCAGCCCATTCATTCCAGGGCAACACAGCGTGGACAGGGGAGGAAAGGGTGCAAAGCAGCAGGAGCAGGAGAAAGGTGGAGGAACAGAGATGGAGCGTGGCAGGACCTGGTGCTGGACTCATATTCATTCTTCTGTGTCAACGGTCAAAGTTTGAGCTATTTTGAGTATTCCAAGTATTGAAGGAAAAGTTGATTAATGACAAATGTCTAAAATGTATAAACCTGAATGTAGAACCTGAGGAAGACGTCACAGCTGTGGGCAGCCAGGGGATTCATAATGATTGGAAAAACATGGATTCCAACACGTCGACTTTGTCAAAGGTGGTTGATTCTACATGATATGCAATGAAGTGGATATTACCAACAGTCATTTCATCACATATTCTGCTGATACTCAGAGTTCTCTACTTGATATTTACTTAGCATTGTTTATTCTGTCAATGTCCTTGCAAAGCCCAAAGATTAAACACGATCATTCTGTTTCACTAACAGCCTTTCCCGCAGGCCCCAGTATGCAGGGCTTTAAGGTTAACCCTTTCCTGTACGAACTTAAGACAAATGGAGACTAGCTTTAATAAAATTTTACTGTTAGTAGCCATTTCACTTTAGTATTTATTGACATTTTGTCCTGTGACTCCTAAAAGGATACACCACACTTCCTACAGATGCACAAATTATGTTCCAAAGGCAAAACATATAAAAAGGTGATTATATTAATTATAAAATAACACCTCTTCTGACCTTTCGTGGTAGATCTTATGTTTAGTGTTTTGGTCTTCAGAGATGAAAAAAAAAGGTCTGAGGCTTCACTCAAACTTTTGAAAGACAGAAGCATATTTTACAATAGTCACATAATGAGTCCTAATTGAAAGAGATACAGTTGGTCATTAATATAAATAAAAGAGAAGTGCATGCTCAAATAGTATTAACTGAAGCTGATTGGATGCATGGATAGAACTGAACAATGTGTTAATGTCTGGAAACATAGTGTAATCTCCCAGGATGCACTGAAACACAGCAATGTGAATCTTCATTGCAAGCTTACTCTCATGGCTACTAGTCTCCTGCATCCAGGTTCTGCCACACATCTCATGAATGAGTTGTGGTTAGAGGGTCCCAGTGATTGGCTTGGGTTAACCCTGTGGATTCTGTGGGGACTTTCTCCACCTCGGGATACAGGTGAGTGGGTGAGTGAGGGACACAGAGAAACAGAGTGGATGGGAAAGAGTATGTACAGACCTCTTCCTCCTCAATTCGAGCAGGTTCAATCAGCAGATTATTGACTTGATCAAATTTCACCCCCTGTTAGGACAGGAACCAGCGAGAGGCATGCGGATTAGTCAGGCCAAAATAAAAATATGCTCACACACACACATACTAAAAAAATTAAAATCCCTTTCTCACACTCTCCATAAACTTCACCAAACACACCCAACACTCCACTGTCTGCTTGCAGGTTGTAGAACCTTCAATCCACTGGGATGGACCCCCTTAGAGCAGAAGCAATGTCACATTCACCCCCCAGCCACCAGAAGCAAATACAGGCAGAGATGGAAAGACAAGACCAAGGAGCTGAGCTACAGGGCAGAGAGAGCGGACAGGAGAAAGCAAAAGCTCCCATACCAGAATAAGCTCAGCCTCCACACCACAGAAAGCAAATTCCTCCAGGGGCAAGCTTTGATTTAGACAAAAAGCCTACTTTGTACAAACAAAAGCTTACAGTTACAGTACATTTACAGCTTGCAAATAACCCAAGATATCTACAAGCTGACTTTACAAAAGTAATTCATAGAAAAATATATATTTGATTAAATGAATTTGATTCAGAAGAATGATGAAGAATCGTACTGTCTATAACAATTCAAACATCCCATAAATGATTATTACCATATTACACAAACAAGGATCGTTGGATCTCACATTCCAGCTCTGCCAATACATGTTCTGGTTGGTCTGAGGTCAGCCACACAAACACACATCCCCAAACACACACACAAAACAGATTTGGTAAGATGATGATGTTCGATCACAGCGCTTAAAAGGATTTCTACAATCAGCACGAAAAATCAAAACATTTTTCATTAAGACCCAAAATAGTGTTGATCGATAAGGAGATTACGTTTCATAAGCGGCACCGACGCAGACTTCATTCACACTTACAAACACACACGCTGTTATAAGAGCAGAGTTTGAAATGTCATTATTGAATTAAAACAGGAGACGGCTGATAATTGACTGAGAAGTTCAGTACTAGACTGGGCCAGTGTTGGGGAAGAAAAGCCTGCAGAGGCTTGTGTGGAAGGAATGTTATCATTACAATAAAAGTCTATGTGTTATCTGAATTCTGCAAAAACAAAGCTATTTCATGTGAAAGCACAGAGTGAATTTCTCAAATGTGTCCCTAAGTATGAGACTAGACAATAATGTTTTGTTTTGGTTGTTTATGTGTCAAAATAGTCCTAAATGATGTGAGGTATTGGAAGGCATTATCAGCAATGACCTCTGGGTGTTTGTAGGCGTTTGGTGAAGGACGGAAAGTATAGTTCGGAGACTGTTGCAGAGTTTGTGGTTAAACCAGAAACTCCACTCCTGAGAAACACATTACCCTTGATTTACAGCATAGGGTAGTCGCTTCATTTGCACAATGGCCCTGCATGCAATGCCACATCCTTAATAAATACTGGCAGCTCACTCCAAACTGAATGCAACTTGCAAGGTGGTAAGGGCACTCTATGCATACAGTATTAAGTGTGTGCATAGATGCAATGAGCAAGCAAAACATATATTCAATTTAAATACATGAATAGAAATGACTTCCTGTTCTGCACTATTCCTTATCCATAGACTACATTTTTACACATGTGCATAAATGTTTGTAGGGAAATAAAAAAATGTGCTATCGTATTCCTCCCACCTATTCTCCATATTCCTGAAATACACCCTAAGAGTGGTGGGATCACCCCTTTACCTTTACTAGACTGGAGTTGACCTGGAGCCGACTGTCTTCCAGCGCCTCCATCCTGGGAAGGTGCTGAGGGGTGCACATACCCTGGTCTTCCTCGTCCTCGTCCTCCTCCTCCTCCTCTTCCTCCTCTTCCTCTGCGGGCTTTGTGGGAGAGTTCATGCTCTCGGGGTTGAAGCCCTGCAGCAGGGCAGCCACAGTCTCAGGTTTGGGCAGCTTGGTGATCTTGAAGTGCTTCTTGTAGTGCGGCGTGTCCTTTCTGATCAGACGCTGCTTCTCTGCGGGAAACACAGGCCTCTCTTCCTCGTCACTCCTCTCTCCATCTTCCCTGTTCTCCTCGTCGTCGTCATCCAAACCCCGGATGATGGGCTCTTCTGCAAAGTGCACAGTGGGCTGGAGAAAAGAGAAGATTGAGATTGAATTTGTTTAGAAGATGACATGTAACTAAATGTTGTATCATTTTGTAAATATTCACCTCAATGTACTCCACTTCCATCTCGTCCAGCTCGTCATCATAATGAGGGGCGTGGCCATCTACAAAGTCCTCCCTCTGCGACGTCACATTCTGCCTCTCCTCATGGGAGGTGGCCGACAGCGTGCTATTGGACACCTGAGAGTCATGGCTCTGATTGGAGAGGTCACTGAGCCGTTTCTCCTAAATCAAAAAGTTTGATTCATCAGAATATTGTACAAAAGTCATGATGCCTTGTGCCTACTTCCTACAGCAGCAGGTCATGATGCCTTGTGCCTACTTCCTACAGCAGCAGGTCATGATGCCTTGTGTCTACTTCCTACAGCAGCAGGCAATTTGTCACAAAATAAGATTAGGGCAAGAAAATAACAAATCTCTAAATAATAACTGTCAGAATAGACACAATAATCAATATACAGTATGTGGTATGTACCTGTGAATCAGGAGACTCTTCATCCCTGGATGTGTAAGCTTCATTCCTCCTCTCCTCAATCACCTTCTTCATCACCTTCAGCTCATTGGGGTGCGGTGTAGCTCTTCGCTGAAGACCCTGACACAAAGTTGGTAACAACAACTTTAGTGAATCATAATGTTAAACCAGTCAAGGAAAATGTCAGATGACTTTGTGACAGTAAAGATTTATTAATTTGGACTTTATGTCACACTTGAAGCATTATAGTTTTCAATCAAGATCTCAATCAAATGCCAACAGAGATGTAGTATTAAGGCTGATACTATACTGATTACTATAATAACTAGAAAGTAGGGATGCACCCAATATTCGGCCACCGAAAATCATCGGCCGAAAAATGGTTAAAAAGGCCCTTTCGGCCGAATGTCAGAGAACAGGGTTACGTTGATCATACTCCGCATATTTGTCCGGGTGTTTTGATTTCAAGTGGTGGAGTAATCCCGAAGTGGTGAAAGTCTTTGCAGTTACACCCCTTCGAGAAATGTCAGCT
>NW_011357368.1:8831418-8838945 GCF_000735185.1 Notothenia coriiceps
CAATGCAATCCCGCCCCCAACACACCGCCCTCTTCATTTCTGATACTTGCTTGAAATACCGCCAAGCGCAAGACATCGGTTGGGTCCTGTGACCAGACCCGCCGAGCATGGTCCGCGCGCCCCGTGCTTGTTGTCGCCGCGTTTTGAAATTACGTCCACTCACACTACGCTACGGCTTACCCCAAACTTCATAGTGCCATTGGCTACTCACTGACACACGACCACACCACACACACACACTACACACACACTACACCACGACTATCAACATCCACACTACACATCACACACACACACACCACAACACACACACACTCAACACACACACACACACACACACACCCCAGCACCACACACACACCACACTCACCACACCACACACACTGAAAGTGTTATGTACACCCTCTCTGTTTGTTGTTTACTATTTCCGCAGCGTGAGTCATCATTGACGCCACCTTTTCACATAACATGACGTGTTGCTAATAGCGAGCGCATTTTGTCTACTGCGGTTCCCCACTACCTGACAGTAGGAGATAGTTGCATAGTTGCCGCTCGCTCCGCTCACGGAGAATGCTCGCGCCTGCGCTCCGCGCAACCAAGACGGTGTGGGCGAGTTTGAAAGTTACGACTTATTGCTGCCCGCTGGGAGAGATAAAATACCACATCCGCTTCCCGGCCCGCGTGCGGCGCATCTTATTAATTTGAGCGATTGCCCTCTCGTTCAGTACAATTGAGACAGCCAGCTGAACCCACAGGATCCGGGTTCATGAGGGCTCATTGGCGAGTCCCTACGATAACAAACAATCCATGTAGGCTATTAACTCTCACATCAGGTATGTGATATACCAGACAGTCAAATCAAACTCACATCAANAGGGTTACGTTGATCATACTCCGCATATTTGTCCGGGTGTTTTGATTTCAAGTGGTGGAGTAATCCCGAAGTGGTGAAAGTCTTTGCAGTTACACCCCCTCGAGAAATGTCAGCTGAACACGTTTTACAAATCGCAATCCGCGCCTCTTTCTCTGATATTTTGAAATATCTCCAAGCGGCAGACATGTTGGCTGTGAGCCAGCCGCGAGCATGGTCGCGCGCCGTGCTTGTCGCCGCGTTTTGATTACGTCATCACAACAACACGTTAGCTTACCAAACCTATAGGTGCATTTGTTGTTGTTGAAGGCCTGGCTGTTACAGTCTTTATTTACACTATTTTGTTGTAGGCCTACTGGCCTAGATGTTTATTTTAAAGCACCTTGGCTTTGTTCTGAATGCACTTGACTTGGAATTAATGTACTGTATGCATTCAAAAGTGCTGAATAAATGTTTTNAACTGTTTAAAACACATGCTCAAAGTAAGCCGGATTTTTCCGATGTGTTTATGTGGATTCAAAAATCGTAAATAATATACAAAATAGAGGAAACCGATCTGATCGGAGCAACTGTGACAAATAATCCAACTGAAACCAGCATGGACAATGACTATGTTTTAAAAATGCGCTTCTCCAGAAAAGCCAGGTTTGGACACTTTACGGGCAGAAGAAACATTTCTATTAAAGACAGAATTATACATTTCTGTCTTTTTATGCCTTTAATAGCTACTAACTTCAATCTTTATTAGAATGAATTAATCAATTTTTTTTTTTATTTTATTGTAATGTAGAGACAAGGCTTTTAGTGACAATCATGTATTGCTTTACAATTATATGTTGGGAACCACTGCCTTAGTTGATGCATTAATTAAGGTATTGTTCCTGCATTAAGTCATGCATGAGATACCATTAATCCTTGTACATTACTGATAGGTCATGACGTTTTTTTTGCATGAATTCATGATGATTCATGTACCCTTACCATAAAGTGTTACCCACGTTTTTTATTGTGTCCATGTAGGGACTTTAACTGGTGCTCGTACGAAGCCAAGCCCCTAAAGACTGAGCTACTTATGCTGAATGTTAATCCCATTGGAGTGGTGCAGGAACCACTCAAAGGATTCCTGAAACCTGGAGATGAGTCAGCATTTAACAACTCCCGGTTCCCTTCCCTCATCTTGAAGTAAGCAGATTTGTTTTACGTGTTTTCGTAAGACGCCTGAATCTGCGGTTAACACAAGATGAAAGATTTTCACGTTTTGTTCTACGACATCAAATATGCCAGTAGATACCCCACTCATGAATGTCAGAAGCTTCTAAGTGTAAAAAAAAAGGCGGTTGCTAACAAGCACTTTAATAAACTACCAAACGTCATCACACCGAGCATTAGCCGCCTTTAGCTTAGCTGTGTTGATGGAGGCCTACCTACCGTGATGTACTTTTTTACTTGTGGTGGTTGAATTCACGCTGCACAATTCACACAGTGGTGTTAATATGGGGAGATGATCCTGCTGAACAAAAGTTTTGGCCAAAGAGTTTATTTTCTGCAATAATTTTTTATCAATGGAGCCCTTCATGGTCGGAAAATAAGTCATCACTGCAGCGCTCTGTACAGGTCATTATTATTCATCTTCATAGAGTAATAGTCAAAGTATTTCTATAAAGCTATTACCTGCAAGAGTCAGCATTTAGCGTCTGAGATATGGATGAAACATTCCTCTTCCTCCTCCTCTACCTCCCCCACTGACCCCCGTCACTTCTGCAGCAGCTTTGGCCGACGTGTTCATCAGATCTCCAGTGCCAACAAGCTCACAATGAAAAATACCTCCACATTTCCCCGGTTTCACAAACACTGTTTGGAACAAAAAGCCCTTATCGGACCTGCGTATTATTCACCGTGTTAATTGGAGGGAAAATAAATGTATTGTGCATCTCGTCGGTGCTGTTAAAACAAGATAAGAACCACGTAAGCAGGTTTTCAGGCAGTGGCTATTGAATGAATTGTTTAACAGAGAAAGTGTGAACAAGTTGGAAACTGCTGTTTTCCTCTTTCTGCTCACGTGACCAATCCGGCAATCCCCTGGTAGATGTAATGTATTGATTTTCACTGATTATGGAATTACACATTCAGAAACAAAGGCCAAAGATATATAGGCATGTTGAAATGATACACAATAACCACCTGAAACGAGCTGGTTGCGTGGTTTCCCCTCAAAAGCATTTCCAAAGCTACACTTAGCAAACTGCTTGGGGGACTTTTAATCGTTAGCTTATATTTTTCAATTTATGCCGAGCATTTCTTCAGATTCTCAGCAACCGTGAAACTTTTTTCCACCTCACCTCACCTCTCCCTTTTGTTCCTGACACGCACACGCTACAGTGTACCTGACAGCTTTGCATGAATTAACAAAAAGAAAACAGTTTTACCTAATCACAGGGTATTTATAACGTCCTTTCTTCCTTTTCTTTTCCCCAGTAGGTTTTAGAAAGATCTAAAGGACTCAAGAATCATACAATTGTCAAGTGGTAAACGTATGGCGCAGTGGGTTGTGCGTTGGTGTTCCGATCAGGGGGTCACAGGTTCAAACCCCATTACAGTCAGCATGTCATTGTGTCCCTGAGACACTTCACCCCAAATGGCTCCTGTAGGGTTTGCCCACATTATTGAGTATGTAAATTGCTTTGGATAAAAGCGTCTAACAAGTAACATGTAATGGTAAAATAAAATGTTCTCAAGTATTGTACAATTCTGACTAACAATTCTTAGTCCAGTACATCTGCATTTGTCTGACAGCTGCAGATTAAACTACCCAACACTATTATATATTACCACAGCCATCTGCAGTGGTAAAAGGAAACATACACATTAATGCCTCAGGAATATAAATCCAAAAACGTTGAATGCAATTGTAGAACGGCAGGGAGATTTCACTTTACAAAAATACTTTTTAATTCTTAATTCAAGCCCGCATTAAGTTGATAATATTAACACTCTTTTAATTCAAGGTTTTGGATAGGATCTGATTACTTCTTCCACAACTGCAATTTTTCTTAAACTTTTTTCTTTGTTTATTCCACCCATGGCAGTTATTTTAAAAGAAAACGTGTACACTTTACAAAACATGTAAACTTATACTGGTTCTTTTTTTTTTTATAGCGCATGGTGGAAAGGAGCAGGGAGAAGAACATATTTTATTTGACCTGCCCCTTCTTAAAAATATAACAACAAAAAATGAAATAACCATAAAAAAGTAAAATAAAAGCAATATTCTTTCAGTCACAGTTGCTTTCAAATACTGAAACATAAAACCAGAACACAATCAAAAGTCAACTTCATACTGTCTGATTATGCTTTCTTTATACATTTTCTTAACATAAAAGTTAAAATCATCCCATACAATAAGATATAAAGGTGTGTTATGTTAAGGGGTTATACGCAAACATGTTTGTGTGCTGTGAGGCGACACGCCACAAACCATAACCTGGTTCTGCAGCGTCGACAGATGGAAAAGGCGGTCATTTAAAGTAGTACAGACAGAATTAGATCATGACTCACATTAGTGAACTCTTGATATGTGTCTATAATTACTTTCCACATCAAATCTGCATTGAATGAAGGGAATAAACAGCACAATGGTTCGGTAGAGGCCTTACTGACTGCTATCACCTCTGATACCATCGACTGGAGAGAGCAGCGCCACAATAGCAACCTGTTTGTAACACAGAGCATGAATAGCTGCTTTAAAAGTAGAAGGGTTACACAAATACAGGTTGAAACAACGTGACAACACAATGCTATGAGTTTCACTGTCTGGGCGCCATGTCGGGAATCCAATTTGTTTAAAGGTCCCGTATTATACTGTTTTTCTAAAATATATTATAGCTCTCAGATATATACTGTACAAAACATGTCTCTGAAGTGTTTGGCTCCAAACACCAAACAGATCATTGCAGCATCCCATAATCCCCTCTGTTTCAGCCCAAAAGTGCTAAATGCTAACGAGTTGCTGCTGTGTGGCGTCCCAAATCTGATCAGCTCATTTCCAGACAGGTTTTATTATAAATGGATCAGGACAAAAAGAGAGAGAATATTTTTTCTTGACATTTTCAGAATCTCTTTCCACAGAGGGGACACGTGTTGATGTAGAAAATACAAGAACAAGTGAACTTTGCAAAATAGGTGGTTGTTCCAAACGGCCTCACTGGCAAAGAGCAGTAGGGCATGATACAGTATATGTAGAGAAAATGTGAACATATTTCTTACTTTCTTACCAACTCAAGCTGGGAACTTATGCCCAGCTATTGGTGTGAAAGTCAGGTAGTCGGTACTAAATGCAAAAGAAACCCAATTATGCGTTTTGGGGTTTTCTTTTTCCTGTAATGTGTTATACAGGTTTTGCGCATGTAAATGGTCTGCAAAGGCTAAAGTCTCTAATACGCCTCTATTGGATTCCTTTGTTTACTTCCGCCACATAGTGACATCACTATGTAACAGTTGTGCTTCTATTGGCTAGTGCTCAAGCACATTTTACCTGATAAGGGGCGGGACATCTCTAAGCGGTTGACCAATCACAACAAAGCCGGCCAGCTGGCCAATCAGAGCAGACTGGGCTCTGGTTTCAGACAGAGGGTGAAAAGAGGTGCTGCAGCACAGACAGTATGAGAAGAATAAAGAGCTTTTTGAACATTAAAGGTCACCTATTATGCAAAATCCACTTGTTCATCTCTCTTATACATCAACATGTGTCCCCTCTTCTTCATGTCTCTTCTACATCAACATGTGTCCCCTCTTCTTCATGTCTCTTCTACATCAACATGTGTCCCCTCTTCTTCATGTCTCTTCTACATCAACATGTGTCCCCTCTACTTCATGTCTCTTCTACATCAACATGTGTCCCCTCTACTTCATGTCTCTTCTACATCAACATGTGTCCCCTCTTCCTCATGTCTCTTCTACATCAACATGTGTCCCCTCTTCCTCATGTCTCTTCTACATCAACATGTGTCCCCTCTCTTCATGTCTCTTCTACATCAACATGTGTCCCCTCTACTTCATGTCTCTTCTACATCAACATGTGTCCCCTCTTCCTCATGTCTCTTCTACATCAACATGTGTCCCCTCTGTGGAAAGAGACTCTGAAAGTTTCAGGAACAAAGATTCTCTCTCTTTTTGATCCATTTCTATAAAAACCTGTCTGAAAATGAGCTGATCAGATTTTGGCCACTTTATGATGTCATAACGATATTTTGTCTTGTGTAACCATTAGCTAATCAGCAACCAAGGTAACCTCCCCCCCCTTATCACCTGAATCTCCTCCTAGAGCACCATTGAGTTCTTTGTAACCAAATGTCTCTCAGAGGGGCGTGGGGAGGGGCTCCTTATTTTCATCTGAAGTAACAGACAGAGAATCAGCACTTTTGAAATGGGGCTGAAACAGAGGGGATTATGGGTAATGCTGCAATGATCTGTTTGGTGTTTGGAGCCAAACACTTCAGAGACATGTTCTGTATATATCTCTACGAAATAAATTTATTTAGGGGTCTGAACAAAGAGGGAGCGTGTCTGCGGAGCGAGACAGGGATAGAGGGGCGGCAGTGAGGTTGCGAGGACGGGCGCGGCAAGAAAAAAGGTGTAGAAGAGAGCGAGGAGCGAGAGGCGAGGGAATTGGGCAAAGTGTGATTTCACAGTGTGGAGAGCAGCGGAAAAGGAGAGGAGAGCGGGTGTGGACGGGAGGTGTCGGGAATGGGGACTCCTATTCGATCGGTCTCTTATTGGATCGTGTCTGACTGTTGCTGATAATTTCTTGAGTTCGTGCTTTGCTGTTATGTCTAGTTGTTAGTCTGAGGCAGTAACGGGACTCCCCGAGCGATTCACAAGTCATGAGATTTCACTCGGGTCTACGTATTCGCGCAAAGAGGGTTTTGTGAGGGTTTGGGTTACTTTAAGTTTTGATGGTAGAAGAAGTATCCTAAGGGTGAACTAAACATGCTTATGGCTATATGAAAGAACAGAGGACTTCCTGTAAAAAGATGACGAACGGCAGGACGTCAAGGGCGATGTACATGTATATGTTTGTTTATTTTTATTCTGGTGATAATATGATGTCATCAGTTAGTTAATATTTTATTTCCAGAGACACGACGGGGAAAGGCTCCCTGTTGATCTCGTCGCCTAATAACATATCGGACACACAGGTTTATTTTTACGATACGTTCTCTTTCTATAAGGTATCATATGTTTCCGGCCATTGATACCTCGTGTTCACCAAAGAAGATCTGTTTTTTTTTATTTAGTACGAATTGTTTTATGGATCCCATGAAATACGTACAGCATGCTGTTAAGGTATAAACAGACACCATATGAATCAACGTGAAACTTACCCTAATATACGTTTGACATCTCGTTACTTACTACGGATTTGAACAATCGCCACTCGATCGTTCAACTTTACAACACATCGCAAATAAGATGTCCATGAGACGCAAATCAAACAAATAAACATAATCACGATTACACTGTTGCAGAACACTGACACATAAAAACACTTACCTTACTTAGCATTTGTAGAATTTGACTGGACGAACAGAGGACCCACAAATAAGACCTAGCACATTATGACGTTCGGACGTAAGGTTTCTAGTAAGAACGTCCCGGCG
>NW_011357368.1:8838990-8885776 GCF_000735185.1 Notothenia coriiceps
CGGGAGAGGGCAATGAAATCGGGAGTCTCCCGCGAAAATCGGGAGGGTTGACAACTTGACTTGGAATTAATGTACTGTATGCATTCAAAAGTGCTGAATAAATGTTTTATGGACCCATAATAGTGATTATTATTTAAGTTACATAATCATGTCTTTTTCCATAATCAGGTAACTGAACAACATTGGTAAAATATATATATATATATATATTTCTATTAATCATTTTTGGCCTTTCGGCATTCGGTTTTCGGCCAACTGTTTCCTATTTTCGGTATCGGTTTCGGCCAAGAATTTCCCATTCGGTGCACCCCTACTAGAAAGCCAAAACATGTAAATAATGTGAGCAAAATAGCATATACAGAAGATATAAAGTGACACTGCAGTGCTGTGTTGTGTTTCCTCACTCTGCGCTCTGCAGCAGCCTCATCGTCCTCCTCCTGAGCCTTGGTCTCTTCCTGGAACTGAATGACTGACACTCTGTTGAGGTTGCTGTCCGTCCAGCTGTCGTCCACACTGTTCTGTAGCAAGTTCTCTGTGGAACAAAAAAAGTGTCAAATTTAGTTTCTAGCTGTTGATCAAAGAATCTCTTCCTGAATATGAGTCTCACAATCCATGTGTTTTACAAGCTATTTCTGGTGAGCTTATTCAATCAAATCTATACACAATAACAAATAGCTTCAAATATAAGACCGGGAATACAATTAGTCATTAAGGCCTTAGTACAAATGTAGTATTCAAAATAGGGATCAATTGAAGGGATATGATACAAAAGCATGCAAAAAAATCATCATTAAATAAAAGTTATGATAAACAATTGATTTAAACTTTGATGCCGTTTGATAAGCCAAATAGAAGGTTTGAGAAGCCCTTTAAATGACTGACAAAGGCTTTCTCTATTTGCTGTACGCCTAATAAAATACAATGACGATCCTATAAAAACGTCACATTGTGTTTACTGAGTGCTGCTCACCGAGGCTGGGGGAAGGCTGCTGAGGCAGTAGATAGCAGGTCAGCACCTTCTCTCCTGTCTGCTCATCATCCTCTGTCTGGAACTTGAGCATGGGCTGTGACTGGTTCTCTGCGAGCCACATGGCCTTCAGGTTGAGGTTTGTCAGGGCAAAAGGCAGGTTTTGTAATCTGGACAGAAGAAGAGGTAAGGGATGAGCCGGAAACTTTGAATTCTAGTAGGTTAAATGACAGGGTCTTGGATATTTGAAGGGCCGTCGCAAAACTCAAACCTTGGTATTTAGAGTTTATGCAACGTTATAATTAATGAGTGTATACCTCAATGCTCACAGAGTAAAATAATTGCAGGGATAACCTCCATAACTCTGCAGACACCTTACTCCCTTTGGAAATGGGCCACAACTCTTTGACAATGATGCATTTGCTTGAAGTTTTCTAATAGATTATTTTAACATAATTTAGCAGCAGAGCTTTTGAAAAACCTCCCTACAAGGTTATACTGATCACATTTAACAAGGGCACAACGGCAGGATGCTGGTAATGCTGAAAGTCCATTTTGGCAAAGGCATTCCAATGAAATCTTTGACCTTGGCATGTATAGCTTCCGTGAATCAGCTACAGTGCAGGGTGTTAAGAGAGGTTTACCTATTTCCGGCCACATCCAGCACATGCAGCTCAGTGGCATCTGCGAGCTCAGCGGGCAGTTTGCCCAGGCGATTGTCTCTGAGAGAGAGGACGTTGAGACAGGCACAGCCGCCCAGCTCTTTGGGCACGGTGCCCAAATGGTTGCGGTCTACATTCAGGTTGGTCAGCTTCTTAAGCTTGCCCAGCGAGCGAGGAAGTGACTTTGAGGGAGGGAGAAGGAAGTCATTCATATTCAGTGAAAATGATAAATGAGGCTTAATAACTGTTAATTAGACTAAGGTATAAGGCATTTATACATCCCAACTGGGTCAGTGTGAGGCTGTTTGTGTGGTTTGTATCTCCTTACCTCTAAAAGGTTCTCTGTTAAGACGAGTTCTGTGAGGTTTTCACACTCCCCTATTGAATCAGTCAGTTGGGTCAGTCTGTTTTGGTCCACTTTGAAGATAGACAGCTGTTTCAGGCAGCCTGGACAAAAACACAGAAGCAGTTAACAAACAAGATGGCATTTACACTGAAATATTTTTAAATGGATCCATGCGCCGAATGAAATTCAATTGAAAACAGAAAAACAGATAACAGGCCGTATAGCTTGAGTCACTCTTCACTAGCATTATTCTTCCAGTAGAGGGCAGTGTTGTTATTTAACAGAGAACAGTCTCCATGCACAGTTGGCCTGCTTCTGTTCAACCCTGAGCCTGTTTTTCAGGTCTCAGGCTCGAAAATGACATTCCCAGAACAAATGACTATATCTTCCCTTCTAAAAAGGGTTAAATTAATAATCTTTGTTCTCAAAGTAATGATAAACCTGTGAGTTGGATGTAGAAAAATCAGAATCAATATAGATGTTTTTTATTTAAAAAAAAATTCAGATTGAACATAGTAAAAAAACTGTAAATTAGAGTGTCCATCCAAAAGTTATTTTTTACTTATAGTGAAAATTACCCTTGGATGGTTAGTAGACTAAAAGCTTTAGGAATCCAAAGTAAAACATATAATAAGTACCCTGTATCAAGATTGATGCAAAAAAAGTGAAATTTGACCTTTTTAGAGAGATTTAGAAAAAAATGGGGTCATTTGGGTGGATTTTCCATATCTCTGGCCCCCCTTGCTCGATTTTGACGAATGAAATCTCTTTATAACCGCTGGAGCCAATGGAATCGAGGGAAAGTTCTACACACACAAACACGTTACCAAATAAGGAGTGAGAGTGACGCGTTGCCAAAACCGGAAGCTGCATACACTCTGTTGGCTACCATTAGCAGATAACTTATTTTCTCCGATTTTTACATAAAAATTGAATTATGGATTATAAATAATTTTTTCAAAGCGACAGAAACATTATCAACCTATGGATTAACCGATTCAGCTATGTTTTTTCTCGTTTTAATGCCATTGAACACGTCTTTTGATCAGATTGACAGCTACGGTGAGACGATCTCCCGTAAAAGCTCCGTAAAGGTACGTGTTGTGATGTCTGTGTTTACTTCCCCTGTCGCGAGTTCGGATTGCTCAGTGATGATACTATACCTATATAATCTGTGGAGTCTTAGCTTTAATCGGATATATTGTATGTGCAGTTACGGTAAGTAATAAGGGTATCTTTATCTTGAGTTCTGTGCCAAAGTCAGTTTGCATTTTTTTGCTCAGGGGTCATTTAGATGCTTCTTATGAGACTTGTGTTTTGTTTTGGTAAAAATGGTTCATATCTTCAGTTAGCTGAGATTCTTCCCGTTAATCTGGTGCTACTCATTAATAGTTTCATAATTGTTAAGAGGCCCTGAGACACAGTCTCGAAAAAAAACGTTGGGGGGCTCCAGGGCTTAACAGGAGGAATATTCAAACTACTACTGCCTAATTAGATAGCAAACATCAGAAATTCATGGGGTTCTTTGATGTCAACTAATATTGACCTCATTTCTATCTTGCTGTTTGAGTAACAGTTAAAATATTATAATACAGTATTTGCACAGATGACCCATTCATAGGGAGCAATGATAGAGATGGTAACAGGGATGGACCTCAACGCGACAACATCTACAAAGGCTTTCTTAATGTTAGCATAGTTATTCTACCGCATAACTATGCTAACATGTAAATCAGCAGTCATTTGTTACTCAAACTGGACTTCTGGGACTGGTACCATAGATAAAACACTTCCTCCACCTAGACAATATTTCTTTTTTCCCCCCATGTGTTTTCTCACCTATGCTGTCTGGGACGTCCTCCAGCAGGTTCTGTGTGAGCAGCAGGTCAGTGAGCGCCAGGAGGCCGTTCAGCTCTGAGGGAAGCTCCTCCAGACGATTCTCTGACACATCCAGACACACCAGTCTCCGGAGGTTCCCCAGCTCCTGCACAGACACACAATAAATACCACTTACAGAGAGCCACGGACGCCCAACACAACCATTACCTTCACAGCAAAAACAAAGGGAAGAAATCTGGGGCGATAATTCTGCATATGTGGAATTTTGTTTTGTTTATAAAAGAAGGATAAAGGAGATTAATTATAGTTCCTACACATTTCTATGAAAGTGTACTTACTGGTGGTAATGAGGACAACTGGTTACGGTCCAGCCAAAGCTCCCTAAGGTTAGGGAGAGCACCGAGGGTGTCCGGCTAGGAGAGGAGACATAGCAGAAGAGGAGGAGAAGGAGGGAGAACATTGGGGCAGTTTATTATATTTGGTAATGTTTGAGGTGCAAAGGCAGGGGCTGCATGATTTAATAAACGCATCTGAAAACTGTTTCGCTGGTTAAGGCCACCGCAAACAGAAATCATGTGCCCTAAATACACATATCATTTGTAGATACATTTCATGGTTGAAGTTCAAGGTAAATTACAGTGAAACATTTAATTTCTTTACAGTCCTAGGATCAGTCTGCTAAATTCTTGAATATTCTCAAATGTAAGTAGTGCAGTGGCTTATGGAAGGCAGCCTTTCATCATAGTTGTCGAGTGTTTGCTCAGCCTCCGCCCTTGTCGGGTCATGAGGAATTGTTTACCGTCCCAGGAGACATGGTGGGCGTTTCCCAGGCTTAGAGCAGGGCTCATTATGAGGTATATGCATGCAGGGCCTCAGGTCTGACAGACCGGCTCTGCTGGGTTTGGTGAAGTAATCTTGTGGTTTGGATTGTAATTATTGTGGTGGGAGTCTGAGAGTGTGCTGCACTGGCAACATAAAATACATTTTTAAGCACAACTGCAGGTGCTGTTAGAGCACTGAGAAGTAGAACTAAGATTAAAAAAGGGGAAGACGAGTTATCTACCTACCAAAACTTCCAGTTCATTGCTGCCCAGGTCCAGCTGTTCCAGTTTAACCAGGAAGGAGAGGGACCTGAATACACACAAAATAGCATTAAGTCACACTAATATGAGGCCTGAAAGAACAAAGAGCAGAGCTTTGCCTATAACGACATAATAATAGATTTATTTTGTTAGCGCTTTTACAAGTGCTCAAAGTCGCTTTACAAAGATAACCCTAACCCTGAAAAGAAAAGAACAACAAATAAATATAGTTAAAGTCAAATATATATACATATATATACACATACATACACCACACATTCGTAATGACATATGCAAAGAATGTGTTTAAACCTACGTAGCTACAGGTAGCCTGTCGTTTCTGTCATGTTCTCACACACTACAATAGATGTTTTCTCAGGCTACTCGATAGGTACAGTAGGGGAGTGAGGTTCTAACTAAAAAGTAAACAAGTAAAAGTAATAAAGGAGAATCAGTTTTGACAATTCTTAATGTATTTGAGGTTGTCTTGTTCTGTCAACAGGCACTTATTGTTCTTGATGGAGATGGTGGGAAATTAGATAAGATGTTAACCCTGCATGTGTACTCTACGGAAGCGGGAGATGAGGGAGATGACACTTACGTAGGCAGCGACTTCAGCTGGTTGTCCCTGAGCTCCAACGTCACCAGGTTGGCCAAGCTGTAAAAAGAGGAGTAGCAGTGAAAAGGAGGCAAGAGAAAGAGGGGTAGGGGTAGGAGATGGCAGGTGGTCGGAGGGGAGGGTGGGGGAGTGAGAGAGAGGGGAGAGGAGAGGCAGGTTGGTTAGTCAGATGGCAGGTCTGTTGGAGCGGGCTGCCTGGTATGGTGAGGGTCTCCTCCATCTGGCTGAGCACAGCAGTGGCCCAGAGCCCAGAGAAGGGCTGCCTCACAGCCCACTGGGCAACAGAAGAACACTCCTCAAAAAGCTGCTCAGTCTCTTGATGTGTCAAGGATCTAACTGAGCCCTCAGCCTGTCCACACGGACCAGTGTGATAGCTCGATTAGAGAGCTTTTACAATTTGGCAAAGATTGTAATCCTAAGCGTTCGTCACGAAGAACAATTCACAACTGAATATCGATATTGTAATATGAGACTAGATATTCTCTTAATTTTTTTTATTGAGAACACTGTTTTTATTTATCTTTACCCGCTTAGTCATCCACATTAGAGATGACTATTTATCAGAATTCTCATTGTGTAAATATCTCGAGAAAGAATAAATATTCAACCATACAATATCTTCACGGTTACCATATCAATGGATTTGGTCAACCAACGATTTTGTTGGGATCATAAATTAATGTCTTGCTTTATCCCTTTCAAATACCTTATCACTTACATTGGAAATATGTTTAGGAGACCTTTATTACCGTAATTTTCGGACTATAAGGCGCACCTGAATATAAGCCGCAGCAGCTAAATTGAATGATGTGTACATATATAAGCCGCACTGGACTATAAGCCGCAGGTGTTTTAATGTTTAATTACCATATGTAAGGGTTCGTGCACAGAGGGGATTGTCGGGAAAGAGATGGCTGTTTGAGGAAGCTCCCATTTATTAACATTTCAACAAACAAGTTGCATATTTGCATAACGTATTCAAGTGTTACCATTTAGTGCAATAGTAGCTACAGAACATGTACTGTGCTGTGTAAACTGTACTGTATCACATAGCGTTTCAGACACACAAACTTTTCAACTTTCAAACTTAAACGGTGCGCTCCCAGCGCACATACCGGCAGTGATCTACAGCAGCGTTTTTTAACCAGTGGTACGGGGACAAACTGTCTCGCTCTCGTAATGTCTGTCTGTCTTGCTCTCGTTCTGTCTCTCGTACCACTCTCGGTTCCACTTTTACTTTTGCGCGCTACCTGTCTCACTCTTTTCCGGCCTCCAGCTTTTCCTGCTGGAACCCGCCGCTTAAAGGTGGGGGTCCGCGGACCGGCCATAGAGCCCATAGAGTTAAAGGTGGTGGACTGTAACCTGTAAAATCCATAGATTTAGGAGGTCCTCTAGTGGCCGTTAGCTGTAAAAATCCATAGATTAGCCGCACCGTTATATAAGCCGCAGGGTCGAAAAATGGGNTTTATAACTTAACATCTCTGTCTCCTATTGATCTGAATATATTATAAAGAACAGCCAGTTAATTGAAGGATTATAGCACAGGCCTTTGTCAGATGGTATATTACGCTGTTTTTTTTCTGCTTCGAATAGTTCTCTCTTTTTTCACCATACGTGTGTTTGCATCACTGATAACCCCACCACCACCATGGGCCACTCGATTCACAACATTACCCTAACCCTAACCCTAATCCTAACCCTCACACCAGATACTGACTGGTTTTCGGACCCCCCCCAATAAAGCAAAACTGCACGTTTCAGAGTGGCCTTTTATTGTGGCCAGCCTAAGGCACACCTGTGCGATAATCATGCTGTCTAATCAGCATCTTGATATGCCACACCTGTGAGGTGGGATGGATTATCTCGGCAAAGGAGAAGTGCTCACTATCACAGATTTTTTCAGATTTGTGAACAATATTTGAGAGAAATGGTTATTTTGTGTATGTAGAAAATGTTTTAGATCTTTGAGTTCATCTCATGAAAAATGGGAGCAAAAACAAAAGTGTTGCGTTTATATTTTTGTTCAGTGTAGCTACAGAGTAGTTATGTCGATGAAAATCTTAGGTCACTTCTCCAACAGTGCAACACAATAATACAGAAAAACAGAAAAATATAGTGCAAGTAAATATTAAAAAGTAAATACAAAAAGAAAAATAGTTCAAAAAAAGTAAAATGGTGAAATAAGAGTCTATAAGCAAGCTATTGGAATGATATATTAGATAAATGTATCTACAGTAATATATCATTCCAATAGCTTGCATATATGAAACAACATCCATAACATTACGCTATGGATGTTGTTTCAACAGTTCAGGTGTTTAACAGTCTTATTGCCTGTTGTTTGTGCGAGTACAGTTTTTGGTAGGGGTTATTGGATTTAACGCCAAATATGTGAAATGTATTGTGTGCCTATTTTAACCCATGTGGTTTAATTCTTAGGCTGCATTCATACTGTATGATGCGCGGTAAAAACACTCCACACTGACGTTGCCGTTGTCTGTTGTTGTGTATTTATCCTGTACCAATCATCAATACTTCTGCAGTATTTTATCCATCATTCTTTTATTTTTTAAATGGTGGATCTGGCAACAGACTTAAAGGCTTTCTTCTTGGCTTGAGTCCAGGAGAAGAAGAGTTTTCACTGTGGTGTTTTCTGTTATTAAAGATTAAGGGAGAGGTTGCTATGTGAGATGGTAATCTGAAAATGAGTAACAAATATGTAAGAGATGAATGCCAATGATCATCAATACTTAGTCCTGACATATGACTCTGGATGGGATAAGGCCATGACAGAAGTTTGAGGCAGCCTCTTCCTCCTCCTCCTCCTCTTCCTCCTCCTCCTCCTCCTCCTCCTCCTCCTCCTCCTCCTCCTCAGTCTTCCTTCAGAATGTGAGTGTGTCATTGAGAGTCAGCAGCTCATTCCTGTTCTCATAGCACAAACACAAGCATTTGGCACTTGACAGCGATGCCACCGCAGGCCTCGGCATTGCGCGCGTATGTGTGTGTGTGTGTGTGTGTGTGTGTGTGTGTGTGTGTGTGTGTGTGTGTGTGTGTGTGTGTGTGTGTGTGTGTGTGTGTGTCTTTTAAGATGTGGCCTAAGGGGTCCCTGCCCTGTTATTTGACACCTCGTCCTGTGCCACTGAGGCTTCTTTACGTCTTTCCTTTCCCCCCACTTGCGAACTCTCGTCTGTCCTCGGCTGCTAATTTCCGTCACACTTTCTCCAGCCTGCGTTCTACTGAATGTTATTAATACTATTGTTAACTGCCCACTCAAGGCTGGCCTCACGGACTCAGGTCATCATGTTACAGGTATATTGTGCGCAACAGAGAAATTGCCTTTATATAATACCAGCTATTAATATCAGAGGGAATACCATGGCCAATTATGGTTGGATGCAGGCTGATTGTCATGATGGATCTCGCAGCAGACTCAAAGGCTTTCTTCTTGGCTTAAGTCCAGGAGAAGAGTTTTCACTGTTGTGTTTTCTTTGAAGATTAAGGGAGAGGTTGCTAGTTGAGATGGTGATCTGAAAATGAGTAACAAATATGTAAGAGAGGAATGACAAATGATGTTTGAATGCTTGAATGCTATTATAATTGTTCTTGTCATGGTTTGAAGAAACTTCTTAGATTTTAGACTTGGTGTCAGACTGCTGCTCCACTGCCTGCTGTTACTTTTGATATGACACAGCGCCCTCTAGTGGCAAACATGTGGGAATTATTTTGGACTCAATTTTTCTTGTTTTGTGCATCATTTAATGTTTTACTGAGAACAAAGAATTTACAGATAATAAGGCCCACATTGTTTTTTTGTTTAGGTCTGTCCAAAAGTTAAGATTTTCAGAATTTTTCTTCAAAATGCTGAGATTAAAGTCAAAATTTAGATTTTCCAAGAATTCTGTATTTTTCCTCAAAATTCTGACATTTCTTTCACAAAATTCTGACATTTCTTTCACAAAATTCTGACTTTTCTTCCCCTCAGCTTATTCTTCAGCATTCCCTCTCTTTATCGGAATTCCGACTTTTTCAAAAAATTCAGACTTTTACAGTATATATATTTTTGTATATAATGCTTTTCTAAAACATATTATATCATTATAAAAATTCAGATTTTTAAAAAAAAATGTTTACTTTTATCCAAATCAAAATTCTGCCTTTTTTAAAAAAAAAAAAAAAATCTGGAATGTTTTATCAGAGTAAGGACTTTTTTCTCGAAATTCGGACTTTCCTAAAAAATCTTACTTTCTCTAAATATTCTGCCTTATTTTTTTAAATCAAACTTTTTTCTCAGAATTGAGACTGCAGAGAGAAACTTTGTATAGAAATGTACCCCACAGCTGAACCAGCACTTTTATATTATCTCTGATACATGTGGCCTATTACCTTTGCTCAAAAATATGTAAACTTTTTTCATATATTTCATTTTTTACTGTCTCGTTATGTGTTTATTCATGTTTTTACTCATTCTGTTCACATTATCAATGTCAATGTCATTGTCAATGCATGTTAGTGGTGCCATCTAGTGGTCATACTTTACACCTACAGCTGCTGAATTTATTGGCTTTCTGTTCAGGTGTTTGCCATCATTATGTGTTTGGAAATCACCTTGTATTCAGGGGTGGGGAACCTTTTTCCTCTCAAGGGCCATTTCAATTTTTACAACATCCTCCGAGGGTCGTACAAATGATTGACCTCTGCTTAAAAGAACTAAAATCACAGCCCATTCATTTCGCGTTTCTTTCATGCTGTGCAAAGAAAAAGCAACCTCCCTCTTAAGCCCCAAGCCTGTTTTTCAGGTTTCAGGCTCGAAAATGACATTCCCAGAACAAATGACCATATCTTCCCTTCTAAAAGGGTTACATCAATAATCTTTTTTCTCAAAGTAATGATAAACCTGTGAGTTGGATGTAGAAAAGTCAGAATCAATATAGATGTTTTTTATTTTAAAGAAAATTCAGATTGAACATGGTAAAAAACTGTAAATGATAGTGTCCGTCCAAAAAATATTTGGTACTTATAGTGAAAACTAACCTTGGATGATGGGTTAGTCGACTAAAAGCTTTAGGAATCCAAGGTACAACATATAATAAGTACCCTGTATCAAGATTGATGCAAAACAAGTGATATTTGACCAAAAGGTCAAATATCACTTGTTTTGCATCAATCTTGATACAGGGTACTTATTATATGTTGTACCTTGGATTCCTAAAGCTTTTAGTCGACTAACCCATCATCCANCAACGATATCGTTGTGCAGTACAAATGCGACGTAAAAGATACTCCATTTATAATGGGCGACCGCCTATACCCAATATTTACCGTAAAAAAAAACCGCTAAAAAGAGTTAGACTGAAGTATAACTGTTAAAAATTGTGTCTCCCACGATGTATTGTGTGAAGTCCTTTTCAGAGTACCTGACCCTCTGGAATTATACAATAACTTGTTTTCAATGTGTGTTAGTTTTTTGTCGACGCCCATTTTACATGGGCAACCGCAAGATCACAATTTATAAACGGATGTCTTAAACCAAACGGCTCTCAATTTTGCAGGATAAGTTAACAATTTAAGACAATTGCTCCTAAATTAAGTTTAAATTAATGGTCACGTTTGATCTCTTTGAAGAGCAGTTACGAGCGTTCTAAAAATACGATTTAACATAGACACAACTGTACGTTCGTATTGTAGGGTTGATATATAATAAGTTACTAGTTACTTAATAAATGAACGAAAATTTACCTCATCGATAAAATTATTTTGAGGATAAAGGAGAAATTATTCACGGTACGGTATTTCGAAAAGGTTCTTCGAAAATGGTCCTTTAATAATCCTTTAATGTCTGTACATTTTACCTTCGTAACGGGTTTCGATCAAATCTTAAGTAGGGATAAAATACTGTATAAAATCAAAGTTTGATAAGACAATTACCTCCTTCATAGACCGTCTTAGTGGTTGTACTCCATAAACACGTTGTCCTGACAAACCGGTTTACCCAACCTAGTTTACTTAAAGGAGTTTCTTTCCTAACCCTCGTTGACGAGTCTTAAACCGAAAATGTCCTGACGTCCTTATACTTCCGTTTCTCCGTCTTCTACAATTCGGTGTTCCTACCTTTTACACGGTTTGTCACCTGTCATTGGTCAGTTCGTGTATCTGGCTCACCTTTTCTTCCCTTGCTCCTAAAAAAGTGTCTCGCAATCTAGTTGTTTACAGACACCACAGTACCACAACCACTCTACATGGTCTCGTAAGTCACACATTACACTACTGCATTACCAGATATTCGTCCGTATGTTATCTGTCCGTCCATAACCGAGAATGTAAGTCTGTGTACCCTGTACCAAGAGAATCATATTCTTCGTTATAATAAGGTAAGTCGGAATGAACACGCTCACATTGATTCCAACTAAAGAATATCCCTCCCTCCAACAAAACGAAATGTAAATTGGTCTGAACTATGACACGTCGAATAAAAGCAAATGAACTTTCGAAGGTCATACTCAACACACTCGTTAAATATGCAAGAAGTAAGGGCGGTGTTTCGAGCTAACAGAGTTGACAAAGAGGTTGACTTACTTATTGACAGATTGAAAGTCTGTCTACACTCATAAATCCAAATCGCGAGCCATAAATCCCTAGATATTTCGTATTAACTGGTTAAGCGACGAATGTCAGTAGTGACTAATCCGAATCAGAGATAAAGTTTTTGGTTCGAAACTTCTGCTAGTTCGAACTATATTCAACAATAAGTTTCGTCCTTCGTAAGAATATTGATCCTGGAAATCTTATACCAATATTTACGGTGACCGCTGTTGTCTAAACGGAAAGTTGGTTTTAGACAACAGTCTTTTTTACTACCATATCTCAAACAACTTCGTTCGTATTCTGAACGCGCAATTCTAGAAAGGTCTTGGTTGTTAGTATAATTTGTAGCACTATAATACCTGGGTCTTCCTCTTGATGAATACTAGGTACTAGTGAAGGGGTCCGCCCACTTAGATTTCTTAAAGTGAATCGAAGTTTTGTACCTAGATAAAACGTCAACCCTGAAGGAGTCCGTACCTTTTGTCACGATAAAACAAACTCTCCGAACTCCTCTTTGACAATTCCTCCTCATAGTTTGTAGACTGGGAATTGAGATTGAAGTATTCCAGGTTTGACAGAGACTGATACTTCGGTAGTTGAGTAATACCCTTATGAAGGTCTGTCGTTATTTGTCGGAGCATAGAGAGAGAAAAAAAAAATCTCACAGGAAACAGACGGCAATGGAAGTGGGCCAAAGTGGAGGGAGTTTTGTGGGCGAGCATTTGAAATCGGAGAGGAGACGGATGACGTGAACTCAGCTGTTTCGACAGGCAGGTGTGTGGGTCTCCGTCTCCTTAGCTAAATTGTCTACTGGCGGATGATCCACCATGAGACGATGTTGTTTAAGAGACTTATCCCCCTCCTCCGCTCTGTGTCGTCCCAGACTCCCCTGACTAACTAAAATCTCGCTTCCTCCCTCTGTTGACTAGCGTAAGCCTACGTCCGGGTTCCCTATGGTCCCTTTCTCGACGTGTACGAGTGGTTTTGACTAAATTTGAAATGGATAATTGTAGAAACATAGTTTCTCGTATCTTGCCACTACTGCGGTTCCTTATAGATAGAGAGATAGATTGAGAGAGAGATAGATAGATAGATAGATATATATATTGATAGATGGATAGAGAGAGAGATAGACATATAGATAGTTATAGATAGTGTAACATCTTGGAGAATACAAGATCTTGGATGACTGAGCTCACGTTGAGGACATAATGCATGTGTGCAGGTTACGTGCCAGTTGAAGAAAGATGGACACTCGGAATGAGAGAAGTAGTCCGCGTCGTCTATTTATGTAGACAATTATATGTTCATAGAACAGAACATTACAGATATATCGATAGAGAGAGATAGAGAGATTTGTACCTAAACAAAACACAAGTCTAACACCAAGCGTTTAAATCAGCACTCTTAGCGATATTTTAAACTTCATGCTATCTGCACAAACTATATCATATAAAAAGCTGAGAGTCCACAGATTCTATTGGTATAAGTTTCAACCCTGTGCGATCAAAACTCACTGTTCTGTATGATAAATAAAAGAACATTGTACCTTGAAAATCTATAGCGGGTACATTTGACCCGTTGGCGGTTTTAGGTATACAGCGACCTCTGCTTCTTTCATGAGTGCATGAAACATGTGGCTCAGCAATATGTTGTTTTATATGTGTATAACATCTCTGGGAGATGTGGGAAGCGAAAAGCACATGATAAAAAGCTTGAAACTTCAAAGGCTTTTTGGATCAGCTGAGGTCAGTATCGCAGGGGGAAAACAGCCTCCATGGTTAACCACAGATACATAAGCCTTCCATGACTGCACGATGGAGGCCAACATAGCCTTTAACAGGATGAGATCATGAACAACGCAGTGGAACAAACCATCTCATCATCCCATTTAGTGTGATATGTCAGAGGGGCTGCAGATTCTGCTGTCCGAGACAAGAATAAAACGTATTTCTGTGCACAAAAAAGATAGAAAGACAAGGTTTTGGAGGGGGGGGGTTGAGTTTGCAAAAACAGAAAAGGCATCTGACGGGCAAATTCCAGAAACTGTGTGCGAATACCAGCTTCCTGGAGGAGAGATGGGAAGTGTGTCTGTGCATGTGTGCCCTCCTTAAAATTCCCAGGAGAGACAGAGGCAGAGATAACATTGTATAAGCAAGACAGATAATGGGTAGAAAACAGAGGAAACCGCCTGGGGAGAGCAGGATAAAGAATAAGGAATGCAAGGAGGAAAGTTAAACACCTTGAGAGTTCATGAACAGCAGAGACACTTTTAATCACATTCAAAAGCTATCTCACACACGTGTGCATGCGCTTACATACCGAGAGACGCAGTCATCATGTGACACCCTCTGAAGTATCCCGTTATTTGCCGGTTTCCTTTCAGTCCTTCAACTCCAAAGTCTTTATCCCTGTGTGGTATGTTCTGCCTGAATGAAACTCTCCCTATTACAACAATCTCCTCGCTCTACCTCTCTTCTCCTATCTGAGCGTGGCTTGCTGAAGTTTCAATTTTTTTTGTTCAGGGGCTGGATCGTTTCGCCGCCATGCCCAATTCCTTTCGTCCCCCAGATGGAAAAATAAGCTCCCCGTTTGTTCCTGGCTTGTTGTGACACCGCTCAACTTCTGGGTTTGTATAGAGGGAGGGGTAAGAGGGAGAGAATGTCTCCCCCCTCCCCTCAATGCATCTAATAACCCTCCCTCCCACCCTCCCCTTCCTCTCACTGACCACTGAGCATTGTCCCTGCTGGGCCACTGCGAGCACTTTCCCCCAATCAGAATGGATTCCAGCAGGGTCAGAGGTCATGTGTGGCCTTTTATGGACCAGTGAAGAGCTGGTGGTGGTTAGAGGTTTGAGGGGGGGGCTGATCTAGGGGTTTCTATGGCCTCTCTGTCAAGGCATGTGTGTCCACTCCTACCATCTGCTCGCCACAAACACGGAGACAAAGGCATGCAGACATACACTGACCGTGTCTCCTGTCATGTGTCTAATCCTAGCACATCGTAAATTACACCACAAAGCTTTTGATTGAATTGGGTTGAGTTTACTTTTGTTGTACCGGAAACCTGTGCTGCTTACATTATTTTAACCTCCGTGTCACAGGAAATGAGCTCTGTCCATCTGGGATGCTCATTCATCAGTTTAAAGGCCCAAATATTTTGTTTATAAAACGACAGGCCAGTATAATATGTAAACAAAAAACCTTTAAAAGTATGATAAAAAAGTTAACATAAGATGTGGTTTCATGGTTTTTGGTATGTTTATTCACTTTAATGTCATGGCTCAATGATAAAAACCACACCGTTCATTTTGAAGTTGACGAGCTAGTTAGCATAGTTTAGCATAAAGGCTTCAGACAGAGGGAAACTTCTATTCTGGCTCTGTCAATACAATCTGCTCACGAAAATATCTAAAGCTCACTAATTAGCACGTTATATTAGACTGAAGCATATGGTTGGCAAACTGTGTTACCTTGGCACAGAGCCATGCTAGCTGTTTCCCACTGTATCATGTACGTATTTAAGCTAGGCTAAGCTAACCAGCCCCATAATAATCTAGGAAAACCTTTGTGATAAAAATTGATCTTTTTATCTAGTTTCCGTAAATGTTGTACTGTTCCTTGAAGTAAAATCACTAAAGGATTTTGTAGATAGCAGTGTTCCTTTAAGCAAAGTGGATATTGTAATATTACCAATAGTTTATTAATAATTTAACTTAAAAATAATGAAATTGTTTATGATGATTTAAAAAAGAATGTTTTCTGGAATCACTGAAAAACCTTTTTAAAGGATGAGGAAACATTATTAACTTAGAAATGGTTGTTGTATGGTGTTGGTTAAAAACCTTTCAATCACTTTTAGCATCTTTTAGCAGCTCTCACTCATTTTGTTTACATTTCGATGAACAATTGTTCCCTGAACTGTTGTCGAACACATCATTAAATCGACTTCAAACCTTCCCTTTCTTCAGGATAAATAACGGCACTTAAAACTTAATGTCTATCAACTCTCTCTCGGTCGTCATTGACCGCAAAATAAAGCATCTGAAGGAGAAGCATAGGTTTCCCCTGCCCTCTCCTGACCTTTGACCCCTGAGGTTCAGACAGTCAAGTGTTTGTCTGAAAGACCATCTGCCTCTGCTGAACCTCCGCTCATAACAGCATCTACATTCCTCTGGCTGGACCCCGCTTCCTCTGGTTAAGAGCTTCTGCATATATATCACTGTTTATTTTTGATTTGGCCACAAGTACACAAAGGAAATGTTATTGCGTAACAGTTTATTGCTGCGCTTTGCTGTCACCAGGAAATGAAAGGACACAGAGAGAGTTCATCTTTGGGTTGATTCATGGAAAAAAATACTGCAGTGACTCTGCAAAGGCTATGTATGAAAATATGTCATCAGTCTGTTGTAACTAAAACCCAGATAAGTGTATTTGATACAATTTTGTTAATTTCCATGATTCTCCCTTAGTCTTTAAGATGTATATGCTTTTTAAAAGCTTTCTTTGACTTTCAAGGTTCAAGAAATTGTAGTTCAACCTAAAAAGATTAGATAAAGTCAAGGTGTTTTCTCAATGATCATGTTTGTCACCCAACAGTCTCATAACATTTAGTATTTGACATTTCTGTGTTTATTTAAGCAATCGCTATAAGCACAGATTTGGCGATTTGGCAGGTGAAAAGCCGCCTAGCTGTCTTAACAGGGATACATTTGGTTTAAGAATGTAGTTTAGTCTAAAACTGTAAATACATTCAAATGTTCAACCAAATTTAACGTATATTTAATATAGAGTTTTAAACGTAGGTATGTGGACTTTTTTGATCACAAAAATGTATTCATCATGGAATGTCTTTCTGTATGATAACCTAACACAAAAACCAGCACACACAACACACCCGGCTCCCAGATTGCCCAGTGTGATTACCGTGCTGATAGTAGCACAGTGGAAACACAGCTGAAGGGCTCGGCAAGGCTCACTGAGTGCTCTCTGTTGTTTTGGAGCGGTCTGCTGCTGCCCACAGTAATCACTCCCCACATTACAGTAGCCTCAGGTCAGACTGTGCTTACAGTAATGACCCTTAACATTGAATAGTACAAATAATTTAAATTGGGGATCTGACTGTTCTGTCCCGACGTGGCACATTTTTTCCCAGACAATTGTTTGACTTTAATGTGGGAAACAGGAAACTGTTGTCTGCAAACTGGGGGTGAGCTCCAGATATTTTGCACCCTTTGTTAATTCTTCTGTCCATCCAGCGCAGAAAGAATAATCAGGTGTTTTTTCTGTATTCACAGAATAATGACTCTTTCATCAACTCTTTCTCCATCCTGTAACTGCTCTGTTCCGACAAACATATTTACGATAAACAGTTGGAACTGCCCTTTTAAGTTAACAATCTGTCTGCAATGCAAAACAAAATGGCATCATAAATACTACTTTTTTGGTTTTGTTGTCGATAATATGTTATGGTCACAATATTGTCAAAATTTTCTGCAGTAGAAGGGAAAACTATATACAGATAGGATCGACTTAAACTGTGTAAACTGATAAATAGGCTTGATATTAACATTTTGCCATTATATTTGAAGACTTAACCAAGCAGCTCAAGTTTTTTATTCAAGGGGGGGTCTTCTTTAATTTAAGGCAGAGGGACTGACAAAAACTGGTCGGAGTTCTGCACAGTGAAAAGATACTCTTCACTCGTTGCCTATTGACTGCATATAAATTATACTCCAGAAGAATACCAGTTTGCGACAAAAGTATAAATCCAGTGTGTAAAAATTCATTAAATCGTCTGAATGTAGTATTTGGTTATCCAAAAACAGATCAATTGTTTCACGAGGGACATCTATCAGTGTAGTAGTCAAGTCACCAAGTCTCGAGTCCGAGTCACTCTCGAGTCCCCACTCCTCGTGTCCGAGTCCAAGTCTGAGTCACTGAAGAAGAGGTCGAGTCAGACTCAATTCCGAGTCCAGGACTCGAGTAATCCAAGTCTGACATCAATATATGATATTTCCCTCTCTCATACACTGAGTTCATAAAATAGTAGTTACCTTAACCAAATGTTGTGAGTACTAATCTAGATAAAACAATACATCTATAAGGGCCACATTATACCTTATGTCAGGCTAGATTTGGCATGAGAGGCCCCCTTTCTGGAATCCTGTTCCCCTGCCATTATTTTTGTTAGGGCCAGTTAACTTTTGGCTGAGGCAAAGGCAGGCAGCCATGCCAGGATACAGAAATAGCATGTTTATCCTTCAGATTTACCATGTTTTATACTTGATTCACAACATTATATTCAGTCCACAAACACTTAAACAGAAACTGTTGAAATTAATTTTTCACCAAAGCTTATTTACCAGGGTGAAATGATTAAAGTTGCTTCCCAACACCACCACCCTCTCGACATTACTGATCATCAATTGATTTTTTTTAGCTTCAACAGGAACATCCCAGTCACTTATAGATATATCAGATTTAAGACACTACCACTCAAAGACGCTTGTGTTTTTTGACACTACAATACATTCCTTCTGTAGCTGTGTGGTACATATCTCCTCAGGCAGGATGTCCCAGCAACAAAAGACCCTCCCCACTCCTCCCGTCCCCTCCCAGAACAGGACGTGAGTGTGTATCCTGCCTGCAGTGGTCTCTTCCTCTGTTACCATCAACTATTATTAGTTCCAGTATCAGCTGTCCCTAAATGGGCCTGAAAGGATCCCAATCCATTTCATCAAGTCCTCCAAACACTTTCTACCTTAAACCTAAGAATAATAAGTAAGCCATCCGTATTCCTCTAGACAGACATGACCTACCAGAAACAGAGCCATACCCACATATGCAGCCAATAGCAACAAAGTACAGGCCAGGTGTGTGTGCGTGTTTTGGGTATATAGTGCCAGGAGGACATTCCAGCCAGCCCTTGAACCCTGTCCAGCAGCAATCATTAGAACAAGTGTTTGGCTTTACACTCTTATGCCAGTCACACACACACACACACACACACACACACACACACACACACACACACACACACACACACACGTTCACACACACAAGTGTACCTTGTGTTGAGCTGTGTTGGTCCCACTGCCCGCTAGTCCGGAGCTGGGAAAACTCTGAGAAATGTTTCACTGGGAAAAGAAGAGAAGACCCTGATAAGATTCCAAAATGCAGACCCACCCACATCAAGAAGTGTCCATTGGGACCATATCTCTTACCGTAGGGCGTTGGAGGAGACACTGGGAAGCCTGGAGTAGGTGGGACAATGTCAGAACCATCTGTCTCTCCCCGATAGTCCACGCTGTTGGTTTTGTAGGGATGCCCATGCTTCCAAAAAAGAATTAAAAAAGTCAGAAAGAAATTAGGGGAAAAACACAATAACATGTTGTTGTCTTATAGGGTAACAAGCCCACACACACACACAGCAGCACACACCAGCACACACCAGCAGACATCAGTCTTGTGATTTGTGTGTGGCTACAGGCTGTGTTTTGGTGTAAACAGTTGGGCCATTCATGCCGCCCAGCCATAAGAGTGCAAGAGCAGAAACCAAAAAGAAAAGCAATACAGAGAGAGAAAGGGAGTAGGGTAGAAAAAGAACATCTATAATGATGCAGGTTCAGTAACATTATCTCAAAAGAGATATTTTAACTGATCTTGAAGTGATAACCATGTGTTATCATTTTTGTCATCTAATTATCTAACACATTAATTTAATTTATTGTCCAAATGTTTTGTCAGATGGTTTAAAAACAGTGTAATCTGATCAGGGCTGTTGACATGACACTTATAACGGGTCAGACATAAGACCAGTATTCAAAGCGATGTTTATAGACGTACTTGTCTATAAGTGTGGGTGAAGTTCGACTACTAGAAGTCAAAGTTCACAGAGGTGAACCAGGAAACTGTGTTTACCTGAGCTGGTGAGAAAGGGGGACTGTAGTAGGCTGGGGATCCTCTGAAGCTCTGACCCCCCTTCCATCCTGGGCTATGGAGACCAGCGTAGTCCGTCACATCACTGACCTTCATCTGCTGCTTCCAACCTGAGATAAGAGAAGGGTGAGGAGAGAAAGAGCGTGGGAGTTGAGCCAGACAGTCAGACAGATCGTGATCTGAAATATAATCAACCAAAGAGTCAAACCTTTTTATATCTACAGTATCTATCTAAATATCCACACGCAGCTATGTCTTTACTTGTAAAAGAAACACATAACATCAACTAGTAATTATGGTATCAGATCAGATAGTAATAAAAGGTGATGACAGTAGTAAAGTGTGTTTGTCTCTTTCAAAACAGTCTATCAGTGTCTTCGTCAGCTCTGTGTAGCTCCTGTCATCAGGGCAGATTCTGTGTGAGTTAAACAAGACCTCAGTGTGACCAGATGGTGGAACATCATGGCGACTTGTTGGGAAATAAAATCTTAATGAACAGTCAGTGATGGGAAGCGATCATTAAGAGCACAACCACACATTTTGGTTTTATCTAACTGGTTTAAAAAAGATTCATAGCATATATTATTCCCCTAACGCATCAGAATTGGACAACATGTCGGCTGATTAAATAACAGATAATAACACCTTTTGTCCTCTAGAAGTTAATTTTTTAACTGTCTAATGTCCTACTCATTACATAGCTTGTGCCTAATACATTTATAACAACATTGAAGGAATCCTTTTTTGACATGTTTGTACCCTGTAAAAATGCATTAATAAGACATAAACCTTCAGTGTAAGCACTGAAATGATATATTTATAATCGGCCTCTTTTGCTCCCCAAGTAGACTGTTTACCTGGATTCAAAGCCAGCTCCTTTGTGATTATTCCCACGACAAATGGACAAGAACTCAAAAACCAGATTGCGTAGAATAACAACATCTTGACCCATTGCCTAGAGATTCTGCATGTATGTGAAGATATCAGTTTAAAAAGATTACAAGGGAAGGGAAGAACCATTAACACATATTTTTAAATCTGCAGCAAAGGGAAAGGTGGCAAAAATAGTAAGTAAACCTACTCTGTTTCCATTATTCTTTTTCACCTTGATTAGCAAACAGTAAGCATGCTAATGGTTGTAGCAGTTGTGTTGTTGTTGCTGGAGTGAGCCAGGTTTGTGGATATTTATTTGACCCAAAACTTCAATATTGGCAATACAGGGGCTGATTTTGTGTTAATATGTATAGGCAACAATAGTCATGTAGATTTGATAATATATTTGTATTATTATAGTCTTTTTATCCATTCTTCTTTGCTAAAACAAACAAATTAATTGTGAATATTATTCTATTTTTACTTTTTTGCAACTGCATAACCACAGTCTGACATGTGTGTCAAGACAGAGATTGACCATGCTTGCATATGATACTCTATATACTGTAAACTGTAAACCCCAATATGGAACACTGTGAGCTCAGCTTTCATTGTGAGCGTCCATCATCTCATCTCTGCTAGTCCAACTAAAACTAATCCAGTTCCTCTTCTACACCGGACGGCCCGCCGAGAGCTCTTCTACAGAGTTTTTGTATCTTCACAGTGTCAAGTAGCACTTGATACACGCTGTATTCGTGAGGAGGCTCCTCTCTTTTGAAGACTGCACTTCCAAAGATGATGAGAGGGAGAAGGAAGGCATGATGCAAACACACTGGAGAGCAAAGTGTTGTGTCAAACTTCAAAAGCATTCCTGATCGCTTACGAACTCCTGCCACGAAACATCGCCTTGAAAAACACATATTGGTGAAATATTGGTGTTAATGCTACAAATATACCCCCGGGAAATATCCCCCTGACAAACTCGATGACCTACATACACACAAACCCACATGTTCCATTTCCTGTGCTGAAATTCTCTCATTGACCTGACAGTGTACAAAAACACAGGGTCCCTGCAAGGCACATGGCCTTGGGTCAAAGGTAACCGCAGTGGGGATCTTCAAATCATGAATCGGGAGCTGTCAAAGCCTTTCTTGAGTGTCAGGAGCTCCCACGTGAACCATCAGGCCACTCTGAGGTTAGCTTTGATGGAGCAGCTGCTCTGTACACAAATAACTGGGAAGTAATGACACCACCTGTACACCTATAACCCTTAGTCCTCAAAATGAAAATGAATCAAGTGCGGAGGTCGCAACAGAAATGTGTGTTTTCCTCGTGGTTGCGTCCCAGTGGATATGAGAGGGAGTAAATCTGTCATGAGTCCCAGCAGGGGGAGAAAATAATAGTGAAGAGGAGGCAACGCAGACACACATGTGTCAGAAAAACAGGCCCCATCACTGTTCAGGTTCAAGTTTTTAAAAGGTGTGACAATGTTGTTATGCCAGAACCTAAAAATACCGGATCAAGTCCCTTACATTATTCACTTGCACTCCAAAACAAGTGATCTTTTGCAAAAACAACTTTTCCTCACGCTTTTAACACCACAGGATTGGTTGCACCTCTGATTTGGTCAAAGGATCAATGTTGAATTGCACTGGATATCAGATTATTTTTAAGACAAACAGCTGACGTCCAACTCAATCATTGGTTTGAGTGAGATGGTGAATACACTTCATCAGAATATCTTTCTATTGATCCCTTCCAGTCAGATAGTAAAATTAAATTAAGGAACACCTTTTGTCTCTTAACACATTGAGTTTAGAACTCAAGTTCCTAATGTCGTGAATAAACTGCGGTTTTGTCTTTTTTTGTACGTTAGAAACATTTTAATAAAAAATAAAAAATGTAAACACCGACTAGAAATCCTATGTAATATGTGATTAAACACTCCCCAGTCGTGTTTATATTTTGATTGGACTCTCAGACTTATGACCTGTGTGCTCTATGTTTACTCTTCAACTGTTGCACGATTGCCATATAAGCAAAACAGGCCCTTCAAATAATATCAAATTAACTCTGCCCTTTTACATTAGTTTGTATGGCATAGATATCTGAAGGTCATAAACCAATGATATCATGCCTGAATTGCTTAAGTGGGCATAGTGGTGATAATTCTGTAGAGGTCTGAATGGTTACTTGGTTAAATTCCTAAACAAGTAAAGATAAAGTCTTCCTAGTGAGTCTATCTTATGTACACTGCAAGTATTTGGGTAAATGTAATTTAAAACACATTTGTGTTATCATACCAACTGGGGGCATTTTCCACATTATATCATCAGATATGGTACACCCCTAGACTGCCATGTAGTTAACCATTAAAAAATGAACCAATAAGTTCAACTTTACCTTTTAAAACGTCTTTATCAGGATTTTAAGTATTGTTGTTTTAGTTTAATCAGAAATGAAGCATTGGGTGTCAGATCTAAATCTTCTAAACCTCTGAGCTCTTTCCAATTATTGGCTCATGAGAAACTTATTGATCATTATCATATCCCACTATGTTGAAGTAATGAATGTAACCTTGTTCAGCTGCTTGCTAAACCATACATTCTGTAATTATGTCAGTGGATTATGTTTTGATGGCATACCTTATTCTGGGCTTTACTTTGATTGGTCCGTCTTTGGACATTTTCCCCTTATGTCACTTTTTATTCCAGTTCTGTATACTTCCAGTCAAGCTAAGACATATTGTATGGTGAACACAGGCCATATACTAGTTACATTGCAGGGATATCCACTTCCTGTTTAATGAAATGCTTCCACCCTTCCAGCAAATACCATGTACACTAACAAACACACCTTCTGTAACACACACACACACACACACACACACACACACACACACACACACACACACACACACACACCTCTCTCAGGTGGAGATTTCCACAATCAGGCTGTCCTTCAGTCCCTGGTTATAAATGGTTCTCTGTTTATGCCATCTGAACCAAGCTCCACAATATAACAAGTCCAACCTAAGAGCTGAATCTGCCCACCACCTTTTTGGCACACATGTATTTTCTTAAGTGTGGCATTCCATCCAGGCAAACCGTCACAGTGGACTTTTTGTGCCTCTGTAAGAGTAGAGCTATGTAAAGGTACTCCTATAATTTACCAAGGTAAATGAATAGTTTACCCAAAGCAGCTACATTTTTAGTGATAGCTGTATTTTGCAAATCCAAAAAAGGTTAAATGGCTTGTAATATCCGTCTCATACGGATCCACACACGTTAGCAGCTCTCTAAGTCTTTTTTAGGCAGATATTTTAGATGTAACAATGTTACGATCTAGTAGGTATAATGTTACCTCCAAGTTTTCCACGTTAGAATGCTAACATTTGCAAATAAGCTCTTAGAACAGTGCTGCTGTGCTGACCCTGATGGGAATGAGATTAGTTGTGCAGATGTTTGGTCACAAACCAAAGTCTTGGACCATGTCTGTACCAAATGTCATGGCAATACATCTAATAGCTGTTTAAAAGCTGAAATGTCACACTTGTCTTGGCACTTTAGGAAAAGTCAGAGGATCTCCAAAGCGTAGAGGATTAATTTTCAAAATACCTCCAAAAAGCAAAACATTTTCGAGATTTTATGATATTGTTTTAAATTATTAGAAATATCTTACCTGACATATTGGTATTTCCCTTGTGGCTGAGGCCATTGGTGTGGAGGGAGGCTGATCGGGACAGGGGGGCACAGCTGGTAGGAACAGGAATAAAAGTGGGGTCCAAATCCAAAATGAGCTGGTTCAGCTGTTCAATGGACTCATCAATGTCTGTAGTTAATGAAGACAAATCCTCTTCTTGGCAAGACAAACCCTGTCTAGTATTGACGGACTGTATGTTGTGGGTAACGTCTGTGCTAAGTGGGACGTTATGTGTGCCGTCCTCGTCCTCCAGTCCCCTCTGCACTGCCTCCCTGCTGCTGAATCCTCGAGGTGGTGTCCCAGGAACTACCAGAGGTGGAGGCCTCTCTTTCCTCAACCTGTTTAACCTCTCGCCCCCATCAACTTGAAGTTGAATATCGGAGACGACGTCAACCATTTGCTGCTGCTGAACCCAGGAGTGTGTGGAGTACTCAGTGTGGGACGATGTCTGAGTCTCGGGCAGGTTCTCAGAGGAGAGGGAGCAGATGCTGCTTGAGCTCGGCACGTCTGAAACAGGAGCCGCCTCACTGTCAACTTCGTCCTCATCATCTAATATATCCGTTTCCCTCTCGCTGGATGAAGCCTCTCCATTGATAGTGTGTTCCATTCCTCCAGTCATCTCCCCTCGACCTGAAGCAGCGAGCTCTGTCATGACCTCCAGAAGAGGTTGAACAATCTCAAAGTCCACCCCAGGGAACAGCCTCCCGGCCTGGGTGCCCTTCTCCCGTGCAGCCCCTCTCCTCGGTCCGGCTGTGGCCCACCCGTGTGAGGCAACAGACAGGCCTGAGTCGCTGCTGGCAGACGGAGCGCGGTCGCTCCAGCCGGGGCTGCTGACGCTCAAGTGGAACGAAGCACCTTGCTCAATATTCTTTCTCACTCCAGGGTCCAGGACATGAGGTGGGGCTGTGATGACAAAAACAAAAAGGTCAGAAGAAGATGTATATGTTGGCAGAAGAGTGAAAACAGATGGGAGCGTGACCTGTTGAAGCATGGGTAGCTTTGCTGTCAGAAGTTAAGTGGACATGATGAGTGAACTACAAATAACAAACAAAAAGTTGCGATTTAAATATTAAGAAACTTGGCATCATTTTAGGAACTAATTACCTGTACATCAAAATAAGGGCTTTATCTAACTTTCTTTATACAGTAGATTTTATTATCAATCATGTTTTCTATTAATAAATCATGTGGTCTAAAAAATGTCATAGAGCTCAAGAAGTCCCAAAGATATTCAATTCCCAAGAGAAATGGCGAGCATTCACGTTTTGCAATATTCATTGCACGTTTTATTGATTCAATTGGATATTCTTCTAGCTGTAAATAAAGTTAAACATTCTCAAAAAAGCTGTGCAGCAGTTCGATCAATTTGAAGTTTACAGCAGCATATATAAGTGTAATATTTTTACGTAAAGTAGAAAGTACACCTTTGGATTGAGGATATTCTTACTATATATGACTCCATACCTACCCCAATACTGTATGTGAGTCACAGTGACTAAAACACACACAGACACACACCTGTTGGACCCCAGCCATAACTCCAGACACACTCCATGTAGATAACATAGAGGCTCTTTGTGTGGGCTGTCGGATGCATACGTGTGTCATTTGTGTATGCGTGTGTCACGCAAAGGACATGTCTGTCATAGACGTGTACCTGAGATCAGGTAGAGCTGATTGCGCGCACATGCACACACACACACACACACACACACACACACACACACACACACACACACACACACACACACACACACACACACACACACACACACAAACACATGCAGATAGTAGTACTGTACGTTCACTCACTGATCTTTACTGTATAACTTTCACAATACTATAAAAAGCTTCTGTAAAAAGGACACTAAAATGCCCAACTAACATCAAAAAGCAGCTTACTTACTCACCAGCAGTCAGGAGTTAACTTTCACTGTTGCCACTGCGGACTAGAAACAGGATGCAAATGCTTGCTGAAGCCTCCCTCCGGAGTCAGAGAAAGAGGAAAAGAGAAACAGATGACAAGCGGACAGGAAAGAGGGGTGCAAGGACCGGGACAGAATGAAAAGGATGAGGCGCCAGACAGAAAGAGAAAGGGAGGCTGAAAAAGATTCAGACCGGCATGTAGGTAGTAGCTCCTCTGCTGTCGTCCTCTCAGGCTGCCGCAGGAAGACAAGCAAAGAACATTCTTTCTCTGAAGGTGCTAACAGCCCCCCTGCATCCCCCCACCTCCTACTCTCTCTTTCCCCTCTCATGTCACTCCTTCTGCACTACAAATCCCCGCCTTCCCCGGCCGTCACTACAGAACCAAGCTCCGCTTTGCCTCATCCCTCCTCCTCTTTCCTACCCCCCTGCATCCTGTCCCGGCTGACACAGGTACAGGCAACGCTGTGCAGAGTGTGTGCACTCATGCGTGTTTAAATGTGCGAGGGGGGAACGCAGTAGGAAACTGTTGGATGGATCATTCACTAGACTGCATGCATGCACACAGGTGGAAGCACATGATGCACTTTCAAGTAAAGAAACAAAGTACAAAGACATTGAGCTGGCCAAATACGGAGAGGGGAATGTAAACATGGGGGCAGGTTCTGGAGAGACTTGTGTGCAGAAGGGGGATGGGGATAAATTGGAAAAATTGCAACCTGCAACTTGAACCTGAGAGCAACACGCTTCAGCTAGAAAACAAGCAGACCAGATAAAGGGGAAGAGTAGAAAAGCAGATGGAGTGATAGAAGAAGTGGAGTGGGCTGAGAGGGTAAAGTAGAACCACCTGTGGTTGAAAACAACATTCTTGGGACTGGCTGCGTTGCTAACTGGCTGGCACCCTCATTATGCTCATGTGCATGCGTGTGTGCTGGCGGTTAAGCGTAATGGCCATGTGTGTTTGCCTTTTGTGTAAATGTGCGTTTACATGCCACTCGCATTTCTGCCCCAGTGATCGGTCCAGCTAAATTACATGGCTGGCAGAGCAGATTTAGCAACAGCATAAAACAGCTGGAACTGAAACCTTAACCGCCCGGTTAAGTGATTGTTTCAGCTGTCTGGGTGTGTGTTTTTCTGTTTGTGTTTTTCTGTGTGTGAGTGGTTGTTCTGACTAAATGGAAACTCTTTGACAAACAGTCGCCTCCGAATCCACGGGTCCGGTCTGGCTGCTGTCTGGAGGATTGTCGTTACGCCCATTCCCAGGAATATCGTTGTGACCGCAGCAGTTGTAAGCTGTCAATCTGATGACCAGAAAATTACTCACAGAACTGACCGCAGCGAGGGCCTGAGTCGAAACAGAACTGCTCATAGACTGGATCTACACCTACAGGGGGATGCAGATCTAGTCACTGTGAAGATCTGTTATGACTTCTGAAGAGCAGCGACAGATGCTTAAGCTGATTTATTTTGGCCACTAAGCTAAAAATCACTTACTTTGACATACCATCTTTTAAAGTTGTTATGGCAAACATGCTAGCAAACAGCTGCCTACTTCCATATTCATCTACTGGGGTTGGTGTTCACCTGATAAATGTAAGTCCAAATGTCACTCTTTTTATCTCTGTTTTGGCCTCCATCAAAGAGAAGGAATTAGATCAGAATGGACCTCCCCATTCAAATCTATATAGCAGGATGATCAGAGCAACCGCATATTTTGTCCCCCTTGATATTGCAAAGACTGGCCAGATAATGGTAGCGGGCTAACTTCCATCTAAGGGGGCTTGCGGAACGTCACGGACAAAAAAATGTTGGGAAGATGTACAGCAATGATCTAGGATCTAGGGAATCTAGGAAGCAGTGGATGTACGATGTCCAAGAGTCTTTGGTTGATTTTTGATTATTGTCTGTGTAACTTGTTAAGTAAGACTGAGGCAAATGTAAATGTGCACCTAAACCAAGACTATGAGCAAAAAGAGGCTAAAAAGCTCAGTAGAGCTGCAGAGATGATAATAATGATATGGGTTCAGCATTGACATCAAGGGATTTGACATGAGCAATCTTTTGAAAAATTGTAAGAGGACCAGAACTATTTGCTTAAAAGGGCTATAATTGATATTCTTCTCATAACAACAGCAAGCAGCCATCATGGAGCATTTAGAAGACAGATATTTCAGTCAGGAGTTGTTGGAGACCAAATCTTATACAGTATAAACATTGGTTTGTCCTTTTAAAAGTCAGAACTAAGCATTGGCATTCCAGTTCTCCTAAGGATGCCTTGGAAACAGAATAAAGGTCAACATTATGTAAGAGAAGGGCTGACAAGTGCTGTGTCTTCAAATGTATTGTTTCACTCCTAAATGCGGTCTAACTATAAAGTCACAACAGGAATCCAGAAACATCAGGATGAGAAAGGGTAAAAAAGAGAAACAGATGTAAGACAAATCATTCAGAACTGAAGTTGATGATCAAAAGACATGAAATGCACCTCACCTGTTTCAAGAGGAGATGCATCTTGATATGAATCTCTCCTGACCAAAGGGTCCAAGGTGTCATAGTCCACCGTCACACAGTGACCGTTGTGCCACAGCTCTCTGCCTGCACATGGAAATAACAAACAGCAGACAAAGAGGCTGGTCAGGAGTCAGTTAAACGACACACACACAATACAAACAGCTGATGCCAGATGTTATTTCAAATTTAGATTTTTGAAAAATTGTGATTTTAAATGAAGGCTTTGCTTCTACTGTGTGTGAGTGTGTCTGTGCGCCTGAATGTGTGTGGGTTTCCCCCCTGTGTTTTCCCCTGTACAGTATCCCCAATCTGAATTCCTGTCAGATGGGTGTGTGTGATAACTTCTCATATTGCTTCCTGTTTAGGGACGAGGAGTGTGAATGTGCGCATGAGGGCCAATTTGAGCTCCCGGTGCCCAACACTGCCCCCACCTGGGTGACTGTTTGTTGGATTTGATGAATATGTGCTTCATTCATGAGTAATAGGTGTGTGTTGCTGTGTGTGTGTGTTTCAGGTGTAATGTTTCAAATGGAGTCATGTCTGTCTCTTCTGCTTCAATTAGGAGACACAATGAGGCTTGACATAGTCTCGGCTTTCTGCATCTGTAGCCAAAATACTGTGTCTGTGTCAGAATGAGCGAGTGTGTGTAGGAGTCCAGGTGTTTGCATGCGTCAGTATGAGCAGGGCTTTCTAATTAGGGAGTCACAAGATGATTGACAGCAGAAAGAAAATTCCAAATAATTCTAATATCTCCTGGAAATTAATGGATAACATTTTAAAAACAGACATTAAAAACACAATATAAAATATACATTAACAGTATTTCCTTTGTTAAATTAGTGACAGGAAATGTGGTAGCCACTTTCACTGTCCCCAGAGGATCAATTCCCTTTCCTTTAGCGCCACCATGAGGTAAAAATCCAAATACCTGCAAAAGGAATGAAATTCCCAAGAGCCTCAGCTTCTCTTTTTGATGTATGGCATTGGTTATAAGCAAATGCTTACAGTATAAACTAACATGGTGAACATTTTACCTGCTAAACAACCACATGTTAACATTGTCATTGTAAACCATTTAGCATTTTGTTTAAAACAAGGCTGTGCCCGAGAACGTGTTTTTAGAGAAGTAGAGAAGAAAAGTGTAACAATAATACACAGAGAATCCAGAATCAAAGCTTTGCAAATACTTACTTAGAAAGACATATCAGTGTTTCCCATACATTGATGCATTTGTGGCGGGCTCCCACAATTAAATACCGTCCGCCAGAGTGCCGTTCCCCCACAAATAGAATCAAATTCTGTGGGAAACACTGCATCTACATAATTGAAACACCTGCGTACTTTGTTCAGTTACTGTATACAGTTCGTTGCATTTATGTTTGCTGGTGCCTTATGTTTGTGTAAGCTTGAGAGAAAGTGTACCTGTTATCTTTTCCGGGCTGTCAGAAAACCGCAGCTCTACTTTGCCCTCTTCTGGGAACCGGGGATCTGGAATATTAACACACAAATCGGACAGCTGGAGATATTTCCATGTACTTCACACCTGCCGCACAGCTGATACAGAGTTCAGGGTCAGCGCCGGTAGTTCATATTTACTTTGGAGGAAGACTAGAGGATTTATCGGTCACTGATTAAGATGGATATTGCATCAGAGTCTGATAGTGGCTGGAACAACAGTTAGCAGGATATACATACCTTCACTGGCACAGTCCAGGTCCGCCTTACTGAAAGTGAGGGTGTGTCCGTGCACGAGGCCCGTATGGAACTGGAGTCGGAAGACGACCTGCCTGCTGGCTGAGCGGCTGTTTTTATCATAACAAACCACCTAAAATCAGAAAGATGACACATGTCATGCTGCTCTATTATCTGATGTATCTGAGATAAAAGTCTTCTATTTGTTGCATAGTTATAGTTTCAGTAAATAAGGGTGAATAACGGCTTCAAGTCAATTTAGTTGTGAAGCAAAGCTAGTTTTTATATTTATTCTGTTTTAAGTTTTTAAATATTCTTATTTATTCTGTCATATTATTATACATTTCCGTCTGGACTTTACAGAACAAGAGATAGTAAGGGTTCCTTTTGCAGGTCCAACATTCCGAAATAATTTCTTAAGTACTTTCCTCATAGTATATATTATTTTCTAATATATATATATATATATTCAAATGAATTTCTATGTTCATCTTAAGAGTCTTTTAACTAGTGAATAAAATGTGAAATGTGTCCACATTTATGGATAATGTTTCCAATAATATATACATAATCAATTAATATTACCTGAGCTTCAATTGGAGCTTTCATTTAAAAACAAATCTTTTTTTGCTCTTGTACCATTTCATATTGTTTTTTCTTTCAAGAAACCTCTTTGAAAATATTTAGAAGCTGAAAAAATTATAGGACACAACTGATAATGGTGTACTGTAGAGCATCACTCACCATGATGTCTCCTTTGAGCAGCTGGGCTGGCTGGAGCACGAAGTAGAGCCGGTCTGTCTGGGCTGCATTAACATGGCTGAGATAAATATAAACACACATTACACACTGTAATCTTATCTGAAATATCCCACCATGTTTACAGATCATGATGTCATTTATTAACTTACTAGACTGCTGATGTGCAAACAGCTTGTAGACTCTGGTAGACTCTCAGGAAGAGACAGCATGCTAGGAAAATAAGATTTAGTACCAAATATTTTTTAACTTGAGAAGACGCTTTAGATTATAACCATCGAATTTCCATATTTCCTTGTCTGTAAAATGAAGAGAGAATACAGTAGACACCTTGCAGACGGTTTCAACAATGGCCAGCTACTGCTTTTTTTATCTAGTTAGCTTACTGTTATTCAAGTCTGCTTCTTCTTACCTCCATCTGGTTTTATTTTGGGGAGACCGTGAAGAACAACACACAGGAGGAAAGTCGGAGAGGGACACATCCTCAGTGCTCCCTTTAATGTGCTCCCAAGTATCCACACATACCTGGAGAGCAAATGTAAAAGTATAAATGTATGTATTTTTATGTCAAATAACTGTGTTACTGCTTTACTTTTCATCAAGCCGGTTCACTTTACGGTTTCAGACTGGTTTTAGTACTTCACAAGATGATGAATCAGGTGATTAGTACGTGACCCTGCTGCCTAAGGTCAGACGTCACAGCAAACTCCTCGGTCTACATCGCAGATCAGAAGCTAAGACCTGAACCAGAGTTTACCTTTGACCTGCATTGATCCCATCCCGCTCAATCAATCCTGGTTCTTACCGTTTCTGCGAGGGGGTCATCAGAGCGGACAGTTTGTCATTGTAGAACCTCCTCATGGCAAAGTGGTCGAGAGAAAGGTCTGCACTGAGAGAGAGGCAGATATTCAGATAGAGATGCATATAATACTCCTCCGTTCACCTTAACCTGATGTAGTACCTTGCAGATCATTTGATTGGGACAGTCAATAAAACGTCATTCTGTGCAGCCAAACCCACTGGGGGTACGATTTTAAGATGAAGTTCTGGCGAGATGATCAAAAGCAATGGACCTTGTGATTATTTAGTTTCCTTAACCACAGAATTGTATTTTAAATATCTAGTCGAAGTGTCCACAATACCAAACACTGTATGTCACTGGCAATGTCCTTTGAATTCGGAACGTCTATTTGATGAATTTTGAGAATTCCTCAGGGCCCTTCCAGGAAGAAAATAAAAGAGCTAAATTGACACAATCTTAAAAGGTTTTATACAACTGTGTTTACATATGTTATGCAGTAGAACTCCTAGAACACTTTGAAAATACCTTGATGTCTAAGATTAATGGGTGCTTCCTTTAAAAAGTTAGAAATGAAACACGAAAATGGTAATGTGTTAGGAATAACAGGGACATTATTAAAAAGAGTAAGGGTTAAAATGTTACTTGTGAAATGTTTATTTGCACTTTTAACAAAATAACATTTGATTCCCTTTCATTGTTTTGAGAAGGCAGAATACATTTCACAGACAGATTCCAAGAACAAAGAAAACTACAGTACATCTGTATGCTTTGATACCAATAGAGGAAAGTAAATGAATGTGGTGTTGTTAGGTTATTTTTACCTTTGCATACATGCACCAGGATAAGGGACAATGGTCACAATCTGATATTTTTAACAGTGAATCAGCTGTTGAGCCATGAACAGCACATGTACTGCAACTGTGCAGAAATCCATCTAATGTTCCTCATTTGTATCAACATTTGCCTCAAGCTGACCTTTCCCTTCGTCCTATGGTTAGACGTGTGAATGAGGATGTTATTAACTTTTAACAGCTTCAATCAAACCATAAAAAAGAAGATATCCAACCACATTAACCACAAAGGTTGGAATGTTTGTTTTAAAGTACACTCCAGTTACAATGTTTTGTGTCTACTAGGCCAAGACTCTGTCATGCAGGTAAATTAAGAGTTCATTCATTCACTTGTTTCCAACAGCAACAAGATCCCAGCCCGAAAATCAAATAACAGTCGAGTTCAAAGTCTCTTTAATCAGCCGTCCTGCCCTTTGGCTGCTGGAGACGTGCATTAGATCAGCCAATGGTCACTCCATTGTTCTGTCAGTGCTCTTTGATCTGCCAACACGTCAAACAGTAACCAGTATATCTTTAGGAATCACCCTTTGGGAACCAGAAAGATCTGTGCCAAATTGCATTGCAATAAATGCAAGGCAAGGCAAGGCAATTTTATTTATATAGCGCCTTTCAGCACACGACAATTCAAAGTGCTTTACAAAATGAAAACGAAAGACATTTAAGAATTAATACAGCATAAACACATTGTTAAATGGCATTTAAAAACAGGCATAAAAAAGCAAATATAATGAAATAAATAAATAAACACAGCCAGAATGCACAGAATGCATGAATAAAAGGCATACTGCAGCTCAAATAAAAGCAGCGGCAAATATATATGTTTTTAGTCTGGATTTGAAAATAGGAAGTGTTTCAGCGGACGTGCACGATTCGGGCAGTTTGTTCCAGATTGTCGGGGCAATAGCTAAACGCTGCTTTTCCATGTTTAGTTCTTATTCTTGGAACAGAGAGCAGACCCGACCCAGAGGACCTGAGACTCCTGGATGGTTCATAGTTATGCAGGAGATTGTTTATATACCTCGGTCCTAAGCCATTTAGTGATTTAAAAACTAGCAATAGTATTAGTATTTGCTAAAATGCAGTTTTGGTAAATACATATAGTAGATCCCCTAGAGTTTACCTGAAGTTTACTCCAATTATTTCTATATCTGATATAGGTATTGATGTTGCACATTTTAACCAGAAAGCTATAAGGGGCCTCTATCTTTCTCTTGTTCTGCTTTATTTTCTTACATTTTTAGCCACTAGCATTTCTTTCCCACCACTTCTGTGCAGACTGAAATATCTCAATAATTATTGGACCAATTAAATTGGATGGATTTCTCAAACCACCTCTACTTGTTGGGTTAATTTGGGCCTTGTAAGTAATTCACCAGCACTTCTTATGGTATGATCTGGCTTGAAGTGACTATGTCTGCACTTTCCTTCTTGTTCGGAGTTTGATTCTTTATGATTTTTGCACTTATTCTAAGTAGCTTTCGATAAAAGCGTCTACTAAATGATATGTAGCCTAATGTCATTTAATTGACTGTCATCTGACTTTAATCTAGCACCATCGTTTGTAATAAAACGGCCATTACTTAGCGACCAAATACCTGAAACGGATGGTATATTTTTGTGTTAGGTAATTATAAGCAAACCTTTGCATCGGTAAAAGGAAAATGGTTTACATTAGCAAGCTAACACTGCAATGTCATTGTGGCCAAGTGAGCCACATTAGCATTAAGCTAATACAGACTCTCTGACTTGCTAACATGGTTGTCTTGACAGTTGACAGAGTTGTTAATTGCCATCTTATTTATTTTAGTTTGCAAATAATTAAAGTTCAATTCTTGATGAGCATACTTTTTACAACTTATATAAAATTCACATGGCATCAGTGTTACCTGTCTGACATGTTGCTGAAGTGGATGTAAGAAGCCACCAGAACTCCGAGCCGGCCTTTACCTCCCTGTACAGGACAACCACAGAAACAGAAGAGTTTCACTTTCAATACTCTCAGACAGTAAATGGATGAATGAGTGCATAGGAGTCAGTGACGGTTACCCTGCAGTGTAACACCAGGACGTGTTTGGGATGTGTTTGCAGCCAGGTCTTCATCGTTGAGCACACACTGACCATCTGATCCAGGTCAGGAGCGAGGTGATCCACCCAACCCGTGTCCAAAATCTGACAGACAAATCCCCAAAAACTGTGACACCATTTCACTGCAACATTTCACCTCTTAAATTAGTATTTTTTTGTTTTTGTATTACCTTGTGATTCCTTTGGGTGAGGGTTTCATGTTTCTGTGAGAGGTTGATGAGCTAAAGAAAGCAGATATTTTAGTCATGAAAAAAAAAAGAACAGCTTTGAAAAAGTGACTTTTTTGAATGTCATTCAATCTTCTGTTGAAACATTCAAGCCTATCATTATCTAAATTGTTGAAATATATATGCTACATAAAATATTGTGTGTGTACTTGAACGTTACTTAAGTAGTGCTTGGTATTCTACTTTATTCTAAAACTCCTCTGCCATTTAGAGGAATATTGTACATTGTACTTCACTATTCACGATTAATTATAAAGCCTTTGGTTCTTAGTTGCTTTTCAAATTCACATTGTTAACACAACATATTAATCCAAGCTGATGTATTTTCATTCAACTACCTTTCAGTATGTAACAAAACAAATACGCCAGCCTGTTACCAGCTGCGATAGTGATATGCTGATAATGCATCCAAAATACATTATTCTGAAATGCTCCATTATGCATAATAATTACTTAATTCTTTGCTCTTTCAGTATAGTTCAATGATACAAATACTTTTGTTTCACTGCTGAAGTAAAACATTAAATGCAGGAGATTTGCTGAAATATAATAATGTAATATTTCCTCCACTCTCCTCACCATGTAGTGGTGTCCATGCTTGGACTGCAGCATGAGGAGGATCTCCTGCAGGTTCTGCAGGTAGATCTCCTCTGGACATTCAGGTGGGCAGAAGATGGTGATGATGCGTTCAGTGATGTAGGTCAGATCGATTCGCTGGGGTTCCTCCATGATTGATCTCGGTCACATGGGAGCCCTGCAGTAAGTGAAATGCAGGTTGTGTGTGAGAACGAAAGTCATGGACATTTTAGGGAAGTGAGGACTTTCACTGAAGGTCAGCAGATGTTTGCAGGACATTTTTAACTGAGCATGTATCAGCTGCCCTCCAATTGATATCTTCGGCCTACACAGATACATGAGTTCAAACACGGTCAGACCTTGAATCCTACAGGATGTGAAACTTAACAAAGTGGGGTCATTTCCAGACAAAATGAGGAACTGAACCATAAGCTGAGTCACTGGAAATCTTCATTTGGCCTTAACCACAGGAAGGTGATGATAAATAACCAAAAGATCATAATGTTCAAATAGTAACTTCATTACTCATCAGCAAAACTCTACTAACTTGAAACACAGATTCTGACAAGGACGTAAAACTACAACCTTAAAAGTATTAGGTTCTATCTAAAGATTTCTCACATGACCATAATGTTGTGTGTATGTTTATTTATTCAGTTAAGCTTTGTTGGTCGTATAGGCTTCAAATCATTTTTCTAGTTTGCTTCTAAAAGCTTAAAGGTAGGTAAGAATGGAGAAACCAGCTCGAGTGCGTTGAAAGTAGACAACCGAAAATAATCTGCCCCTTCCTTCAGACTTCCTTACAGTGCCACTCCTCCAACACACACGAACTTGCACATGACCAATGAGGGCACGAAATAAGTTTGTGCACGAGATCATCACGAGTTATTTCAGCCGGGCCGAGGCAGATGATTGGTCGTGCTTTTTACAGCGCCACGGCTTCCACAGATGAAATATTTGTATATATTTATTGTTAAAGCATTTAATATATTTATTGCTTTCGGGATGTTAAGAGCATTACATGGAATATAACAAAAAGTGTTTCTGAAGTGAATTATCCTACCTTTAAACAGCTAACAGAGTTCTGCGTCTTTACAGTACTGCCTCACGAATCAGTTATTATCTGTGTTTATATATTTAAAAAAAGCTTTCAATAAACATCAAATCTCAAATGGATACTTTAGCGCTTTTGGGAAATGATTCTTCTGTTTCTGGAACAATCATTTAGGTGATATCTATGTGTAGGTGATATCCATTTGTAGTACAAAATAACCCCTAACATACATTTTCCCCTGAAAAACCAAATGTTTTCAATGTTGTTTTCGTGTAAATTGTGTGAAGGGTTAGCTGTTTCCAGTATTTGTGACAAGTTAAGCTTAAAATGTATTTCAAACATACAAATATGAGTGGACATAAGAGTAACAGTAAGATAAATAAGTAGACAAGGGGACTTCCTATCTTTTTTCTCTTTCTTTTTGTATTATCGTTTACACAATTTGTATCTGTGTATATACCTCCCTCTGTAAGGACAACTAGAAAACATTAAAAAGATGGTCACGAAAAACTTTGAAACCTTAGCTTATTAGTGTCTTATTAAGCTAGGCTAAATGAAATGCTCGTTGATAATATGGGCACTTGATACTATGGGCACTTGTAAATGTCTATAACTATGTAAATGTATCCTGTAAATATAATGTATGATGTCCTTTATTGTTTTATGTTTCATGTGGAACCTATATGCTGCAGGTCTCCTTGAAAAAGAGATCTATGATCTCAATGGGACCAATCTGGTTAAATAAAGGTTTGAAATGAAAATGAAAATTAATTAATTTCCATTAACTCTTCAAAAATCACAAAGGGGTTTTCATTTGACAATTGTATCTTGTTGAACAAAACATACAAGTACATTTATTTATTTTTTACAATAATCCAAAATCTGTTGAAAAAAACCCATTGGTTTGTTTTTGCGGGAACCCACTGTCATCCCTGTAGCAATCTATTTAAGGTACCTGGTCCCATGTCATGGCCATTTCTACTGATCATAATTCCATTGTTGAGGTTGTGGTGATTGACATTATTCACCCACGGATCTATGGTTTGGGGTATTGTTCTGCACGGACATTTTAGTGAACCGGACTTCCTGTTTCCGCCGGTCTTCGCTTCCCGGGCATGAAGTTGTTTACATGTGTTTTACATGCAAGATGCTAAATAAAAGTCTAGCTTGTACCTTCGATACCCCGCCTCCGACTCCCGTCTCTCGGCACTACATTCGTGACCTCGACATAAGTCTCGTTGAAGGATCCGAGACTGAACCGAGCATGGCAAGTAACGCCGTTTTTTTTCAAACTGCCGAAGTTTTGGGAGACATCTGCGGCTGCATGGTTCACTCAGGCGGAGGCTCAGTTCACCCTCCGCGGAGTGACTGACGACGCAGCACGCTATTTTCACGTAGTTTTGGTGCTGGGGAGCTCCACTGCGACCCGGAACGGTGGGCTTATTACATCTCCTCCTGCCCAGGATATAAATATGCAGCGTTCAAGGCTTTTCCTGCTAAAGACTTTCGAGCTGTCACGGTCGGAACGGGCCCGACGCCTGCTCGCTATTCATAGCCTGGGGGACAACAAGCCATCTGACCATATGGAGGATGATGCTCAGCCTGCTGGGTACGGAAGAACCTAATTTTTTGTTCATAGAACTGTTTCTTCGGCACACGCCGCCGCATGTACAGACAGCGCTCGCTAATACGCTATTACTGAGCCCCGCGCTTTGGCGAAGAAGCCGACCGGTTCTTCCTGGCAACACAGCGTTTGCCCCAGAGGTGCTGGCCCCGACATGCAGCGCGGCAACCTTCCCTGGTACAGGCATGCACCTAGCAGAAAGCTCCGGGGGCCGACGGTTAGCAAGAAGACGTGAGGTCCTGGGTCGACTCGTGCGTGGCCTGTAAACGGGCCAAAGTCCACCGCCATACTAGGGCCCCTTTTGAACTTTTTGCGGTTCCTGAGAGGAGGTTTGGACCATGTCAATGTCGACCTTGTGGGTCCGATCCCCCCTCTCACGGTTTTCACCTACGTGTTTACAATGGTGGACAGGACAACCCGCTGGCCGCGAGGCACGTTCCCCTCGCCTCGAAGTCAGCTTCCGACGTCGCCCGCGCTTTCATCGGCACGTGGGTGGCGCGCTTTGGACCCCGTCTGACCTCTCCTCTGACGGTTCTCAGTTTCACCTCGGAGCTGTGGAACGCTGTTGCTGTGGGTTTTGGGGGTGAAGCCTGCACCGCACCACCCCCAGGCTAACGGGATTGTGTGAGTGGTTTCACCGTCCATTGAAGGCGTCACTGTGTGCGGCTTTGACAGACGGCAACTGGGTGGATAAGCTCACGTGGGTTATGCTCGGCCTCAGGTGTGCCCCCAAAGAAGACCTCCTCGTCGGCGGAGCGCTCGTCTATGGCCAGACGCCTACAGGGTCCCCGGGGAATTCATTCCCACCGCCACTTTGCCCTGGTCTGCGGCCGGACAGCGCTCCTCCCTGCTGGAGACCGCCGGGACATTGCGCCCGTCCCCACATCGCAGCACAGCAAACCCAGCTTTCCGGTTGTCCCCCGGATTAGAGTCGGCGGATTTTCGTTTTTTTTTATTCGCCACCGCTGCCGCCCACCGGCTGTCCCCTGCGGCCCCCTTTACGATGGTCCGTTCAAGTCACTAACGTCACCGTGGCAACCCAAGAGCCCTGGTGGTGGAACGTTGGTGGCCAGCCCTGAGACTGTGTCCTGATGCGGATTAGAGCCTGCTCCACCGTCAAAGAGTGGAAGTATAAACACACAAGTTGGATTGGTTCTGCCCCACGTCGCACCCTCCCATGGCCGCCCCCCGCCCCCTGTGGGGAATCCCTCGCCCTCGTTGGCAGCCCCTGTCCTCGCTGCGGCGCCCGCCCTCCTCGGCCCCTGTGGTCCGTACACGCCGGGGTCGTGGTCACTTCCTCCCACGCACGAGGATTTGACTATGGTGAATACTGGGGTTTGTGTTATCGATTGACATTATTCACCCCACCCGGAATCTATGGATTGGGGGTATTTGTTTAGCACCGGACATTTTCATGATAATAATAATAAAATAATAATAATAGCCTGGATTTAATATAGCGCCATCTTCCAAGGGAACGCCAAGGTCGCTTTACAAGTAATAGGCAAACCAAAACATAAACCAACCAAAAGTCAGACAGCACAAAACACAGATCGATTAGGGGCCCGAAAGCCTTGGCAAACAGATGCGGAACTTGAGGGGGCCTTTTGAAGGCGTCGAGTGCGATGTGTGAACTCCGCAGGGAGAGCGTTCCATGAGGGTGGGGGTTTGCNATTTTCCAAGTTTTAGATGAGTACATCATCTCAAACGGACTTGACTGGTCTCGTTGTGTGGGTGTGTGTTCAGATGGGGCAGTGGGGCTATGACAGGCAAAGAAAGTGTGACAGCTTCGATCAGGCAGAAGGCCCCAAATGTAGTGGCAACGCACTGCATGTTCAATCGGGAGGCACTTGTACACATCATTTAAAAAGAAAAATTGCAACAGGGGGGTCCCCGCCAGAGGATAATGCTATATGGGGGTCCTTGGCATGGCAAAGTTTAGGAACCCCTGCTCTAGAAGATGCTTGTGATTCCTGCTTGCGACCGCATGTTTTGGAAGCTCGCCCCAGAAGCGCTTTGCCACTCGTTTCAGGGGCGATGTATGTGGCATTGAACAGAGCAGATCGCGCCGGGCATGAAGTGCAAAGGCTGATAATCCGGTAAATTATAAAAGTATACCCTTTGCAGAGCCAATGGTTTCATATCAATAAAGTGGTGCAGTGATGATGTATTCTTGTAGGCCTTATCGTTAGTTAAAAGATAACGTAAAGCTAAACAAAATACATCACAGTTGCATGACTCCACATTACCATCGCTAAGCTTAAGGCGGACTTGAGTTTGGCTTGATGACGTTTAACAGATCTTATTTGGTCATTTCTTAGCAATCACCTGTCTTAGGACATGTGAAAGCTTCAGACATAGAAGAAAGGATATTTGCCGATATATTTGATGTGGTCGAACAAAACGTATACATTTTGTGCATCCAACCAAAATATAATTTAAAAAAACCATTGTCTTTCCGAAGAGGAAACCAGTGTGTGTATCAATACGTAACCCGGGCAAGCTGGATTTGGTAAGTCACCAATTTTGGAACAGCTAAGCATTGTCTACATAAATGGTGAATATATAATTCTACCCACTTTTAAAACGTGGAGGTGGACATCCATGCATAATTGTGTTGAACTAACGACGTGTGTTTGTGCACGAGCATGCAAAAATCACAGGGACAATGAACACAGCACGTTCTTTTCGCCTGGCGCACACACACCAACAAACGCACATTTGCTTTCTCTTTACACAAACACATAAAGGCTATACCTTTTCACTATTTGGATATTGAATTGAATGAGTTAAAATAGTTTTTTTTATGAATCATCTTTTAAATAAATGCTTTTTGGAATATACATGCTCTCATGTTTCATTTACAGGAATTGATTGAATTATTAATGAGAATTCCTCATTTGAAGTCTAGTATATTTGCTGAAACAATTGATATTATCAAATATTAATTATCATTAATAACCAGACATGCTCATACTATTTCCCAATACCAGTGCTTTGTGTCAACACTCTGCAACACGGCTAATGTATGACGCACTTCATTGGGGATAAATGTGATACTTTGAAAAGTGAGAGTTGATGTGCCAATTCTTCCCATAATTTTCCTACCAAAGAATGCTTTTAAACACCAATGCAATCTTCTCTAACCTTAACCAAGAAGATTTTGTTTCCTAAATGCAACCAGACATGGCGTGGCAGAGCCGATAATGCTCATATGAGTGGAAAGAGTATGAATACCTTTAGAAGGCGTTGTGAAACTGCATATATTGTCCTTTATATACAAGGACACCTTGCCTAGACTTGACAAGACTCAACATAACTCCCTTCCTATCGTTACATGGGGCAGAGGATCATAGATTTGGCTTTCGATCTGGCTCTTCATATTGTCCACAACCCCCACCAGAAGATGCTGAGAAACAGAAGTCATGGTCTGACAGAGACATACAGTAGAGTGAATAAATGCAGCAATAGTGGTCGAGGCAGGGGGGAGCAGAGAAAAAAAAAGGAGGATGGGGGAAGGGAGTGCAGAGAGCAATACAGGGGAATGGGTGAGGGGTATGTTATGAGGTTGTAAGAGAGCCAATGCATGAGATAGTGAAAAAGTGAGGGATTGGAAAAGAGAGAGAAAGAGAGGGAGGCAGAGAGGTGTTGGTGCTTTTAAAATAGCCTACGTGGAACACCAAATCCCCTCAGCAGCACAAATCAGCTGACTGACTGCCACTTGCCAAGGAGAAGGTGGGGGTGTTGGGCAGAGCAGGGCTTATAACTCTCTCCACTGACACATTCACCGTGCAGAGACGAGACAGAGCTTTACCCATGTTGGCCCTGGAGAACTCTATCCTGTCTAAACATAGACCTCCTGGTGCACTGGGGGAAGATGAGGGAGAACGGCATGGAAAGAAAGAGAGTGGGAAAGAAAGAATAAGGAGAGATCAGCTGTCTTTCTCTTGTTATTCAGGCGGTGGTATTTCAGAACTGTATTACACTCTTGATAGCTTAATAATAAGACCGATTTTAGAGGTCTTCCTATGCATTGAAAGTTATCTCTATCCTAAGTTTTTCCAACTAAAATGTTGGTTTCATCCAACAAATTAAACAGACTCAGTACTGACATTGGGTATCAAACGTATCAAGAATATAGTTTAGGTATCATTACAGGAACATTTCAAACTGAATCCAGTAGGAATGCAAATCAAACGTTTTATCATGATGCATTATTATTTTGATTCTTTGGAAAGTTGTACTATATCTGCTGATTTAAAAAAGGTCTGCCATGATTTTGAATAGATTCAAGGGCTTGTGTTTGATATAAAACAATATCCTATGCCCATTAACACATTCTGTTTATATCAACTAAAATGTAATTTGACAATTGTTTTCCTGGATTATCTTAGACACTTCAGTGAAAGATGATCTATGCTTTTGAATAAGATAATAGATTAATTGTGTTGTCGTTGAAGATTTGGTTGGCGTTCAAGCCTGTGAGCAGCTTTTCACTAAAATAAGGAAATAGCTGTCCAACTTAAAGGTCAGGTCACCTTTAGTCATACTGGGCTGTTTGTTTAAGCTAATTTAGGGGTTAACACAATTCACTTTTGTCAGCAGGTGGAACTTGGCTTGAGTATTAAGTTGGAGCATTTATTTACTGAAAGAAATGAACACTCACTGCGCTGCTACACACAGCTATAAAGTTTCTGTTACTCGCTGTCACACACACTCTCTATCTCACACTCTGCAATGTAATGTTGCTAACACTGCTCACTAATTTCACTTGCACGGCAGTTTAACAGCAATATCTATTGATGTTTCAACCTTATACCCATGATTTAGAATAATTGGTTCCTAAATCAATAGATTAGCCCAGATCGATAGAACGTAACACCTGACCAATCCAAGTTTTGGGAAAACGCAACCTTATCAATTGACGTTAAAAGTTTAACATAATTGACATTACATTTGTTTTTAGCCAATTATCCTGGTCTACGTTGTAGTGGCAGCCAGTTAAGATCCCAAAAAAGAACTGGGCGTCCCACAGCGAAGGGCCACATTCAAGTTGGGGTGAAAAGTCAGCTATTATAGAGAGGGGCAAATTAATTGTATGGGAATAACAACACGTATTTTAGCCAGCAGGCCAATAACTACTTGAAGGGAGCATGATTGTCGGTTTCAGAAAGTTCAGAAATTGGCATGCATAGCCATGTAAAATTTGGTCGGAGAGGTGTTGCAGGAGCGTGTTTAAGAAGCTGTTAAACCATGCAGCATTGAACAAATAGTTTTTTAGTTGTTTGAGGAAAAATATATTTTTAAATGACCTGAAGTATATAACAGTTCAAAAATATCCTGTCAAATAAGCATTGCTTATCATATTGGCAGCTTTGTTTTGATCCCAGTATTTACTTTAATGACACTTTTTTGAAGTGTGAATATTTCCTGGACTGCAATCACAGGCTTGTCTCTGATGTAAAATGTTTCCTGTTAGCGATTAGTATAAACAATATTTTAAAATAATACTTAGACATGGAAGGTGGGTGACAAAGGGAAGGATAGAAAGAAAGCAACACGGAAAAAAAGGCTACATAATTGATTTTCCTTTTTTCTCTCAATATGTCTCCCTCTCTACTGAAAGTCCAGCCGGTTTCCTGCTTTCCCAGAATAATGCACAGTTTATGAGGCAGGCAGAGGGCCATGCTTTATAAATGGCATTGTCTAAACCATGGGTCTAAACCCCTATGCGCTCTCTCTGGCTCTCTCTCTCTCTCCCTCCCCTTCCTCCCTCCTCCACTCTCCATGGCAGTTCATGGCATTTGTGTGCATGCCTGAAACCGTCTGACAACTGTGGATAAGCAGAGCCAGGGTGTTGTTGTGTCAAAGTGGAGCCAGCATACAGTTGTTGTATATCTTTTACATTTTGAGCATTTTTTGTATTCCTAGCACTCTTACCTCCCTCCTTCCCCTCCCTTTTCCAAATGGTAGAACTGTCACTGTCACACTTTTACCCTCACCCCTGCAAGATTGCGGTGAAAGGTGACCAGCAAATTGTTACCCAGTGCTGCTGAAATGTTCCCTTGAAAACACTTTGCGAATACAAAGGTTATTTGGCGGAGGAGATGGCAAATCTTTTATATCTTCTGCCTTGTCTTACATAGAGCCACAGCCTCAGTTTTTTCCCTGTGTCGCTCGGTTCTCACCCTTTCTCTTCGTTACTCCTTCCTAACTGTCTCTGCTTTTTGTGTGACTAACATCTTGGACGATGAGGGTGGAAAAAAATGCTAAACCGCCGTTAATGAATATCAGAGACGGGTGTGTCAAATGTTTGTGATTCATATCCTCTGTTATCTCAAAGGCACCATTCAACATTACAAGCATCCCAAACACGATGACGGAACATTTGGGATTTTCGGAGGTTTGGCCAGGAGTAGCTTTGGTTGGTTTGAAACAAGTGAACTAAAAAATGATTCAGCCTGACAAAAATGTATCTAGGCAGGATGTGACATATTGTATCTGTACTAATTGAAAACAAGTCATACTCAAATGTACATACTGAAGGACTATTGGGGCTTTAACGTGTTGTAGTAATTTTTTTACAAATCCTGTAGGCTATAGTGCAGGGGTACTCAAACTTTTTTGTTCAAGGTCCACTTGTGAATTGTATACAAGGTCAATGGTCCGGATCAATGTCAGTAAAGACTGTGTGATGTCTTTTATACATAAATATGTGTCCCCGGTGCGTCGGGGAACTCGCGCAGCGTCAGAAAATAAAACCCTCTCTCTTTTCCTCCGTACCCAAATCTATTAAAAACAGGGGTACAACGAGCGGATACAGATTTGCTGCCGATCTTACGTCAAATCGGCAGCGGACCCACAGAAAATTGTTATCAGAAACAATCCCGAGACGTGTTTTAGGATGTAATTCTCGTCTTTGTGTTTACATTAGCGAAGCCTCGCTAAACACTCAGAGCTAAACCTACTACAGTGCACATCATGTTTTAAAAAGCAGAAAATAAAAAAAGGAACCCACCATCTCGAGAAAACCTCGGCCAAGAGACAAAAAGCATTTGAGCTCCATACTATTTTCTGAAATAATCCTTGAAGTGGTTTAGAACACAGATGACGTCGTATCATCACAGCAGAATTTAACCTTTATCTTCCGGTGAAATCCTGATCAGGCATTAGTATCCGCCGTCTTCTCTTTTTTTTTTCAAGCTAAGGACCCAAAATCCCCTTTCTTCTAACAGGGCTGGCACAAAAAGGGTATGAGGCAGTATGAGACAATTGCTGCCAATGGGTGAACTGGTTTGTAATTTAAAGCAAAAAATTCACAGATATGTTGTGTATAGGTATGGCCCTACAATATATATATATACCTCAATTTATAATGGGACACAGGGGTTCGGATCCGGACTGATAAATCGATCCGGATCCGGACCCCTGTGTCCCATTATAAATAAAGATAAATATTTATTGTAGGGCCATCCTATACACAACATATCTGTGAATTTTTTTGCTTAAAATATCAAACACAGTTCACCCATTGCAAGCAATTGCTCAATACTGCTCATACCCCTCTTTTGCAGCCCTGTGATAGAAAACCCGGATTTTGGGTCCTTACTTGGCTTGAAAAAAAAAAAAAGAGGAGCGGAATAATTCTCTGAATCAGAATTCTACGGAGATAAAGTTAAATTCTGCTGTGATAAAACGCCATCCAGTCTGATAACAACTTTCAAGATTATTCAGAAATATATGGAGCTCAAATGCTTTTTCTTCTTGCAGGTTTATCGCAAGGTGAGTTCCTTTTTTTTAATTTCCTGCTTTTTTAAACACATGTGCTCTAACAGTACAGGTTAGGCTCTTGAGTGTTAGCGAGGCTTGCTAATGTAAACCAAAGACGAGATTACATCCAAAAACACGTTCAGGCATTGTTTCTGATAACAATTTCTGTGGGTCCGCTGCCGTTTGACGTAAAGATCGGCAGCAAATCCTGTATCCGTCTTTGTACCCCTTTTTTAACTGATTTGGGTACGGAGCGAAAAGAGAGGAGGGGTTTTATTTTCTGACGCTGCGCGGGTT
>NW_011357368.1:8885821-8908147 GCF_000735185.1 Notothenia coriiceps
ACTTTCCCCAATACATCGTGGGGAGACTAACAATTTTTAACCAGTTATACTTCAGTCTAACTCTTTTTTAGCCGCGTTTTTTTTTTCCCGCGTACTATCCGGGTTAGGCGGTCGCCATTATCACATTGGGAGTATCTTTTACGTCGCATTTGGTACTGCACAACGATATCGTTGCGGAAAACAGATGACGCCAAGGAATATCTATCTCTCTATCTAACTCTCTCTCTATCTATCTATCTATCTATTATATATAACTATCTACCTATCCTCTACTCTCTATCTGTATATCTATCAATATCTATCACTATGGTAGAACCTCTTTGTTCTAGACCCTCTGAACTCGGACGCTGCACACTCCTGTACTTCTACCGCACGTTCCGCTGCCCGGCTCACTTCTTTCTACCTGTGCCGCTACCTCTCTCTTCATGGCGCAGCAGATACAAATTACCATCTGTTAATATACCCAAGTCATCTTGGTCTTGGCTAAATGCTCCTTATATAGCCTACTCTCTCTATCTCTCTAAACATGGATTTGTTTTGTGTTCGATTGTGGTTCGCAAAATTTAGTCGTGAGAATCGCTATAAAATATTGAAGTCCGTAGACGTGTTGATATAGTATATTTTTCGACTCTCAGGTGTCTAAGATAACCCTTATTCAAAGGTTGGGACACCGCTAGTTTTGAGTGACAGGACATACTATTTATTTTCTTGCTAACAAATGGAACTTTTTAGATACTCGCCCATGTACAACTGGGCAAACCGCAAATCTTCAGTGTCGTCTGGGAGACGAACGAAAGTACTCCGTACCTTTGTCACCGAGTCGTTATCCAACAACAAATATACCACATCTTGTTAGAGACCTCTAACACCCTTCGCTTTCTTCGTGTACCTATTTCTTTGAACTTTGCGAGTCTTCCGAAAAACCTAGTCGACTCCAGTCAATAGCGTCCCCTTTTGTCGCGGAGGTCACCAATTGGTGTCTATTGTATTCGACGAGGACGTACTGTACTGCCTACCTCCGGTTGTATCGGAAATTGTCCTCCTCTGTTACTTGGTTGCGTCACCTTGTTGGTAGTCAAGAGTAGTAGGTAAATCACACTATACAGTCTCCCCTGACGCTCTAGACGGCAGGCTCTGTTCTTATTTTGCATAAAGACAGTGTTTTTTCTTATCTTTCTTGTTCCACCAAACCTCCCCCCCCAACTCAAACGTTTTTGTCTTTTGCGTACGACTGCCGCCGTTTAAAGGTCCTTTGACACCACGCTTATGGTCGAAGGACCTTCCTCTCCTACCCTCTCACCACAGACACCGTCACACACCGGGGAGGATCTTTAAGGGTCCTCTCCTGTCTCCGGTCTCTCACATTGTACCACATATTTGTCCTGTCTATTACCCATCTTATTGTCCTCCTTTGGCGGCGACACCCTCTCGTCCTTTTCTTATTCCTTTACGTTCCTCTTTCAATTTGTGGACTTCAAGTACTTGTCGTCTCTGTGACAAACTTAGTGTAAGTTTTCCGCATAGAGTGGTGATGCACACGTAACCCGCGACATGTCATGGCTCTCTGCGTCAAGTAGTAACACCTCGTGAAGGGAGACTTCCATAGGGCAATTAAACGGCCAAGCAGAAAGTCAGGAAGTTGAGGTTTAGAACCCAATAGGACACCCCATACAAGACGAAGACTTAACTTTGAGAGGCGATAATTGTGCTCTCGAGGAGCGACCGATCGCGAAGAGCCAAGAGGCCATAAGACCTCGCCCGGACTTCACACGTTCAAAAACACCAGTCGCTAGCAAGCGGGGTGGGTCAAGCGGCACACAGGGGCCCCCCAGGAAGGGTCTACCTTTTTATCTCGACGGCGGCAAAACAAGGACCGCAACACACACTGCTCAGGCGAGTTGGAAGAAACACCAAACATACTTCCCCTTGGACTGGGAGACTTTAATATGTTATTGAACAAAAGTTACACACAATCAAAAAACAGCTGCGGGTAAAATGTACCCGTTGGCGGTTCTAGTGTTAAATATTTGCTACAGAATTTGGTTTGCCGAGAGTTAAAACGTCCTATTCAATTGTTAAATTCTGTTAACGAGGATTTAATTCAAATTAATTACCAGTGCAAACTAGAGAAACTTCTCGTCAATGCTCGCAAGATTTTTATGCTAAATTGTATCTGTGTTGACATGCAAGCATAACATTCAAACTATATATTATTCAATGATCAATGAATTATTTACTTGCTTTTAAATGGAGTAGCTATTTTAATAAAACTCCTATTTCTCTTTAATAAGTGCCATGCCATAAAGCTTTCCAAGAAGCTTTTTACCAGGAAATTATTAGGAAATTACAGACATGGTAAAAGGAAGCATTGCCAAACTTAGTTTAGAATTCATCCCTATTTTATGACATATTTTAGTTCAAACTATTCTGGGTTAATGGAGGAAGTATCTGGCAGAATCACAAATGATGGATTTGTGCAACAGGACTGTTTGGCCAAAGTTGGGTTTGGATCAAATCGATCATTTCCTCAAAGAAAGGTTATTGGGGAGCACTGCTCAGAATTTGGCTTTTACAGGACTGCAGGAAATGAAGGGCAAAGAGGCAGAAATGTTAAGCCACAAGGATGGAAAATGTTGCCAAACAGTGGACAGTAGACCAGTTCAGAGCACATAGACCGAGTGGAAAGAAGGGAACGAGGATTTTTTTTCACAGAGCGTTAATCAACAAATGGTCTGTGGTGTCATGGTGTGTGTGAGATGTACCAGAGCATCAGTGGTGTAATGTGATGACGTAATGGTTTCTATAAAGCAGCATACAATACAGGCAGTATTGGCTCTACATTCAGACCATGGGACATGTTCTCTTTGTAGAAGGAAGCAGATTATTTCATTCAGCCTGACTTTGTGCGAGTGTAACTAAGTTGATTTCTTATAGGGAGGGAGGTTGTTTTGCTTTACTTTAACAGTGACTTTATACTGCTGTCAGCTATTTTTCGTTTACTTGAAAGCTTCAGTATGAGTTGTGTGGAGCAATTTTATACGTTCTTCATCCCGCCTACAAAGCTCTGATTGTTCAACTGTTTCTCCAACTGAATGAAATAACTGTCTACTTCAGACAGATGTGAGTATTAGGTTTAGCGCTCGTATTTAGGATCTATAAAGCATAATTGACAAATTCGCTGCTTACAGTCATCACTGATTAGGCTTAGGTCTCTTTATCAAAACCAAGCTTTGAAGACATCAAGCTTTGATATAGTTGTTATTTCAAAAGCAGGAAGCAGTTCTTATAACTAGACCTTTAAATATGGTTATTAAATGCCACTGGGACAACAGATTTTGCCTTTCAACCAAAATGTGTTGTCAGAAAAATGATGTATAGAGTGTGAAGCAGCAAAGACTTGTGCGTTAAGATCTTTCCAGAACAACAATTCATATTAAACTATCGTGATATATGGACCCAGAAGGAGAACTACTTATGATCCATGATCACTTCCCCAGGCGGGTGAAGTCTAAAGAATTTCACTTAAGCTTCAAAACATGATCTATTTTGCAGTTGGGACTTCCTTCAGGCATGGAAAACAGTGCATTTTGTTTTGAGCTTGAGGAAAACTTAAAATATCAACATCTGACCCTTAACTCTAACTTCATAAGTCCAACTGTCTCTGACTTATGAAGCCATCAACTCATTATGGGAATACTTCAGACAGCAATAAACACCTCGTATTCTCTCTCTTTTTTTTTTTTTAGAGTGTCCTTGTCTGCCGTTACCCTTCACCCGGTTTCACTCCCTCAAACACCCGCTCGTAACTTTAGCCTCTCCTCTGCTACTGCACTGAGTCGACAAAGCTGTCCGTCCACACACCCAGAAAGAGCAGAGGAATCTGATTTACAGATGACCGCCTACTAGTTGGTACTCTGCTACAACAAATTCTTCTGAATAGGGGGAGGAGGCGAGACACAGCAGGGTCTGAGGCTGATTGATTTTTAACGAAGGAGGGAGACAACTGATCGCATTCGGATGCAGCGCCAAGGGATACCAGGGAAAGAGCTGCACATGCTCACTCAAAACGATTTAAAGCTTTACCTATTAACATCTTTTGTATCAAAGGAGCATAGAACGGTTATGTAAAAGTGGTCGACCACAGAGAATTATATCAAAATCTACAGCTATACTGAGCTTTAAAGCCTCTTTTAACTCGTAGTTTTGGTTCTTACTAAACATTTATTTCGTAGTTCAGTCCCATCAATCTCTCTGTGCACTTGTGTCTACCTGCCCAGCAACAAACAGCAGACCAACACAGTTAGAGACTTTATGGTCAAGAGAGTGGAGCCTTTAGCAGCTAAAAAGCTAGATGTGTTGGTGGTGGAGACCAAAACAGAGCAAAAAGGAGAGAGTATAAATGCACTTATATTCATCTGGTGGACACATACATGAGTCTTATGGGATAGGTATGTTGCATTGTGCCTGCTGGAAGTGTCAACAATGTATGCTGTTTTTAAGAAATGTACTAGTAAAGGATGTTGTCTACCAAACCAGACTTGGCCACAACATTTATAGAATAAAGAAAAACGCTGTTGTTAAGAACATCGCAAATACCTGGCCTCATTTTGAAACCTAGAGTTTCCTCTTTCTGGTCCCAGAAATTGTTTGCTTTTTTTCACATATCTAATATTACAATATAGAGAAGTTGAACTTTAAATAAAGCTTAGTCTTTCAATGTTATATGTCTCTTAGAGTTTGGATCATATCCGTCTTTTTGACTTACAGTTACTTCGTTTTAGCCTGGAACATTTTTAAGATTCATTCTTACTTAAAAATATTGACTTTCAGTGTGCCTCAGGATCACAGCAGGTGTCCTCCTCCTCACTGCGTTCCTGTTTCCTCTCAGAGTTGCTCTTACACTCCCTTTTCCCTTCATCCCCCTGAGGAACTGCGGCCTGTGATCGCTGTGAGCAGCTGTAACACGCCGTAGACCTACAGACCTGTGCTAGTGTGTGTGTGTGTGTGTGTGTGTGTGTGTGTGTGTGTGTGTGTGTGTGTGTGTGTGTGTGTTAGTACGTAGTGTAGTGTCGTGTTGTGTAGTGTAGTGTGTGTGTAGTTGTGTGTGTAGTGTGTGTGTGTGTGTGTGTGTGTGTGTGTGTGTGTGTGTGTGTGTGTGTGTGTGTGTGTGTGTGTGTGTGTGTGTGTGTGTGTGTGTGTGTGTGTGTGTGTGTGTGTGTGTGTGTGTGTTGCACTCACATTCCTGTGGTCAGCAGGGAGTTTGTAAACCCACTGTTGTCCTGCATAACTCCACATGCATCACTGTGTTTATGCATGTGTGTAGGCTCACCCCTCTGTCTAATGAGATGCTGCTCAGGGAGTAAATGTTTGGATGCGTGAGTGGAAGGTATAAAGGAGAAGTGTTTCTTTGTCACAACACAACATAGGCTCTTTAGCTGCCCTGAAAATGTGACGGCTGTATGTTTGTAATCTTTCTGTGTTTATTCCACTTGCCTTTCATACCATTCTACTTATGAAACAGCAGCATGGTATGAAGTGGGAAACATGAAGAGGAATGTTAGCTCCAGATAACCTCTCGGTGGTTTTATTGATTAATGGGATTATCTCCGTACAAAGCATGAAGGTATGCACACAGTTTAAGCCATATAAGTGTCACTCTTTGATCAGGAAAGTGTGTTTGTGTTTTGAGGGGGGGGGTTATTGGCTGGAGGAGGTTGGCAGTCGTGCCCACGTAGGTCTGTGCCATCTGGCATCTGGAATTGGTTTTGCACGGTTCGACTCAAACTGAAGAGGCTTTGTGCTCATTTGGAGCTGTGCACGTGAGGAGGAAACAATGGACAGGAAAACACTGTTGGGAAAACTGAAGGGGAAATACACTTGAAATGGTTAGAAGATAATAGTTGCTGGAGTTAGTTAAAACTTTTTTTTCTTTGCAGACTACTTACATGTTTGCATGTATGTTTTTATATTTAACTCAATACAAATATTCGGCACAAAAAAGGACTTGGCCACATAACTGTCAGCATCATTCGTTTCAGAAGATTCCCGATAACAATATCAGGATGTTTTTAAGCCAAACCCCAACCAAACTCTAACCATGGATTAGTATGATCAGAAAAAGTCTGACTGCTTTGGAAGCACCAACAAATGATGTAGTCCTAGTCATCTGGGTACTTATATGTGGATATGTTTTCCCAGTCACATGTCACATGTCACATGCCAGCTTTAGGTTATGATAGTAGTTGCCACAAGGAGATTTCATTTGGTACCTGATATTGAATATCAATACACAGATAGTTTGAGAGAGATAGCTCTTACTTTGGAATGGAGTCTAACATTTTTTTTCTTATGGTTGTTTTTTTTTCTCTGCAAAAGTGATTGATTTGCTGTTGCTCCATCTGTTTCACACTGAGCAGGGAATGTCCTCTCCAGGTTTCTTCATTAGTACACGTTCATCCCTAAGTGAGTAGCTATGGATACTGTGCAGCGTGGAAACGCGGTGTGAAAGGTGTCTGAGGGTGTTATAATGACCAGTGGAGCCTCACAGAGCAGAGTCTGGTCTGAGGTCAGAGGTTGGGGTGGGGTCAGCCGGTGTTGCCACAGTTTGGGCTGCTCTTTCATTAAATGGATGAGCAGGGATGAGCTGTGCAGCAGCAGATGTGGCAAACCTCAGCACGGAGAATCGGCCGTGGGAAAAGAGATAGACGAAGCTCGGCTGCTTTCTGGGAATCCTCCTGAGAGAGGAAAACTGACGGACTGTGGGAATGTTTGAGGAATCCCCAGTGCATTGCTCTCATTTGTGTTTGTTTTTTTCTAGCAGCAACAACAACTAAAACTGTTTTTTGTTTCGTTTACTGAGATGTGCAGATAAGTAGGCGAATCCGAAAGTTTTAGGTCTAAACTTGTCTGCCCTCTTGACCTTTAACCATTAAGAGTTCAAGTTGAGTGTGGACTGGAGTGTGAGGTGTACCAGATGCACCATGTGGGGTATCAGAGGGCAATAAACCAACAAATCAATCATCACTGATGCTAAAATATATGAAAATGCACAATTATGCATAAATGGACCAAAGTTGTTAAATGTGTATATATATATTCGGCTTAATACTGTAAATGTATTTTGAGAGAGTATTGCCAAGGATTGCTACTGTAATCAGTGAAAGTAAAAGTAGCACAATAATACATCAATATATATTTTTTTAAAAGTCCTACACTAGCAAAAATACTGCAATCATAATTCAGGTTTAGGAGTCTAGAAGATCTAGATATTATCACATGTCAAAGGAAAAAGTACACATTTTGGAGAATGGACCCTTCCGCATTAACATGACTGCAGCATTTAATGTCGTTGCTTGTCCTAGTAGAGCCAAATACGTGTTTGACCAAAAGTAACTTTGGCCAAATTGACGAAAGAAAGTAACTTTTTATTTGAAATATTTCCTTTAAAAATAAGGGTAATATTCTGTGTGCTGGTACATACATATAAATGTTGACAGACACCGAACAAACAAGACATCATGTTCGGTATGTTGAATGTGTCCTGCTAACAGCAGCTGCATGTCAGTTCACACTTATGGATATCTGGTACAGCGTACATAATGCTGGAATTACAGAAATGTGTGTGAGGTAACATCCAGCCGTGGGAACCTCACGTTAAACCCTAAACACTCTACGGGTGATGGAGGAAGTATTCAAATCCCTTACTTAAATATAAGGACCAAAATCACAAGTTTAACATGCTCCATTACAAGTTAAGGGCTTGAGTTTTACATTTTCATCACAGAATATGTGTTCAGACAGTCAAGAACAAACATTATGCAAAAAAAGTGTAGTTAAATAATAATAGTAAAATGTCCCATTTCAATTATTTATATCATATGTTATAATTTAAGCAAAAGCATGAAAACTTAATTTCAATGTTGTATTCGGTCGAGCAGCTCATTTGAATGATGAATTTCTAATTTAATTAGGTTTTATATGTAAATCTGCAAAGTGACAGGTGACTACACGTCACACAGTTTTCACTACATATAGTGAAGTAAAAAGTACTGAAAGGTAGTAGGGTTCAAGAATGGAAATACTTAAAGGTGCCCTATTACAGTATGTCACGGTTCATATTTGTATTTTGGTCCTCTACATGTTTCCATGCTTTAATGTTCAAAAAGCTCTTTGTTTTTTTCATACTGCCTGTGCTGCAGCACCTCTTTTCACCCTCTGTCTGAAACCAGAGCCCAGTCTGCTCTGATTGGTTAGCTGGCCAGCGCTGTTGTAATTGGTCAACCACATAGAGATGTCCCGCCGCTTAATTATGTACAATGTGTTGGATAACTAGCCAAAAGTAGCACAAGTGTTACATAATAATATCTCTATGTCAATTAACTACAGGGGTCCCTCAGGGCTCTGTTCTTGGTCCCCTCCTCTTCTCCTTGTACACAAACTCGCTCGGATCTGTCATTAGTCCGCATGGTTTTTCATACCACTGCTACGCTGACGACACCCAATTCATTCTGTCCTTTCCCCGCTCAGAGACCAAGGTCGTCGCACACATCTCTGCTTGTCTAGCGAACATCTCTCAGTGATGTCTGCTCACCACCTCAAGCTCAACCTTGACAAGACTGAACTGCTTTTCCTTCCGGGAAAAGATTGTCAAACTCTTGACCTTACTATCAACATCGGCACCTCTGTTGTTTCCCCGACTCAGACTGCAAGGAATCTGGGTGTGACCCTAGATAACAAACTGTCCTTCACTGCAAACATCGCTGCTACAACCCGCTGCTGCATACACGCTTTACAACATCAGGAGGATACGTCCCCACTTGACCCAGAAAGCGATGCAGGTTCTGTTCCAGGCTCTCATCATCTCACGCCTAGACTACTGCAACTCCCTCCTGGCTGGTCTGCCTGCATGTGCCATCCGACCTCTGCAGCTCATCCAGAATGCAGCGGCTCGTCTGGTCTTCAACCTTCCTAAATTTTCCCACACCACGCCGCTCCTCCGCTCCCTTCACTGGCTTCCGGTAACTGCTAGAATCCACTTCAAGACAATGGTACTTGCATACCATGCTGCGAATGGATCTGGCCCTTCCTACATCCAGGACATGGTTAAACTGTATACCCCAGCATGTGCACTCCGCTCTGCATCGGCCAAACGGCTCGCTGCACCCGCACTGCGAGGGGGACCCAAGTTCCCATCAGCAAAAAGACGTGGGTTTGCTATCCTGGCTCCAAAATGGTGGAATGAGCTCCCCATTGAAATCAGAACAGCAGATAGCTTGCACATCTTCCGGCGCAGACTGAAAACTCATCTCTTTCGACTCCACTTTGAGCGATAGAATTACTAACAAAGCACTTATATACTAATAAAGGACTGGCTTATCTAAAGTTGAGTAGCACTTGAAATGTTTTAGCTCTATGAAACCTGATCTACTTATATGATTCTGTTTTCTTCAAGTTTGTATCTTGTTGGTCGAACGCACTTATTGTAAGTCGCTTCGGATAAAAGCGTCAGCTAAATGCAATGTAATGTTACGGAAGTAAACAAAGGGGTCCAATTCAGGCATTTCAGGCAGGTCGGGAATTTGTGTGGGAGAGAAACTCCCTCTGGAGGGACCTTTGGGATTCTAGCCCTTGCAGATCATTTACATGCAAAAACTACTTTTGTAACACTACAGGAATGGGAAAGTCAAAAACAAAAAAAAGGCCAAGAGTCCAAGAACAGAAATACTTAAGTTACTCAAAACTGTATTGCGATTAAGTACACTTCCTTTCAAACATGGTTAGGAAATGTAACTTTTGTAGGAGCTCTTACTTTTAGATTGTATGAGTAAAATTCCACTTTATATATGGGTGTGTATGATATGTGTTTGTTTTGCTGAAGCTTCATACAACGTTCAAACATTCTTCAAATTCGTTAATGAGTGATTTTGAATTCCACTTGAGATGATGTGTCTCGTCCAACATGATCAGATACAAAGCTGGAGTCCAAATTCCTCCATCCCAGAGTGGCTGAATGAAGGGAAGGAGCGGAAGAGGGGTGGGGGGGTGCAGAGAGCCTGCTGAACAAGGAGTTCTTTATAATGACTGACTCTTTACACGGTGACTCATCGTACTTCACAGGGCCGTCTGTGGCCTGAGGAGGCCTGCCCTCGTGTTTGCTGAATGACACACTGTGTTGTCAGAATGTCAGGATGTCATGTTGGGATGTTTGGAGTGCTCCCCCCCTACCACCACACCACACACACCCCTACTCTTATTGTACACTGTCAATCTCTGCTTTACTGTCATGACTATTATGAAGTTTGTACAAGGCATTCTTAAAGTTTAGGGTAAAGAAAAGTAGAGGTTTTGAGGAAAAGGTGTTATAAGAAAACCGTTGCAATTCTGATACAAAAAAGTCCTTCAACATGAATAGGTAAAGGCGACCCCAAAACCTATTTTATAATAATGTCCATTGTTTGCAATATTTTATATTTAAAAAAAACGGTTTTACTTGATGCCAGGGATAACTACTTGCTGCCAGGGCAAGAACATTTCCTCATCTCTGTCAAAAATAACAAGTCGGTTTCTACATCGCTATTATACATTGATGGTTTCATATTTGGAACAAGAGTCTGTCCCAACAAAGCAAGCCCAAGTGCCTGTTAGTGTACATGGAAGTTATTATAGTTCATATAACAAAGTCACATCCTGGGGTTTTAAAGTACGTGACATTATTTTTCTTGTGTCGTTTTATCAGACTCCCGGAGTTTCCTGGACAGTATAAGCCACGCCGGCGGCTCCGCAGAGGGAGAGCTGTTCAGATCAGAGGTGTCGGTCACTCCTGCTTCCCGTCAGAGGATATTTGGCTCCATGTGCTCCATGACATCAGACAGGTACTCACCCTGTTTCTGGAGTGTAACGGTACTGTGTGTTGCATTAGAATATGAAATAGTGGCCACAATAATGTAAAAATATCATTACAACTCATCCGATAATGAGAGGCTTTTATACTTCATGCTCATAAATGTTAATTTGTGTACATTTTGTATATCTTTAGAGTAGATTTATAATGTTGTCATCATGTAGGTATTGCCATAATTATAGATTTGTTGACATTTTGATACGTATTTATTTCCTCCCCTTTCTGTCCGGCAGCTCCACTCCTCCTGTGTGGCACGACCGGACTCCAAACTCCCTGAACTCCCCGTATCCCCCCCAGCCCTCACCCCCTCTCTCCCTCAGCACTCCCAATGCCCACAGCTCTCCCCGGGGGGCTCTGAGAGGCCTGGGTGGAGGTCCGGGGGTCCGCACAGAGACAGACAGCATGGACTTGTCCTCGTTGTTGGGGAACGGCAGTCTGGAACACAGCCTGATACAGGCCATGGAGGGCCTTGGGAGTCTGAACTTCGGGGAAGACGGGGGCCTCCCTCCGCTGCTGCCTGAGAAGAGGAGAGTGGGTGAGGGGGGAGAGCTTGGCTCCTGCTCCCCCTCTCTGAGCGGGTTTTCCAGCCCTCATAGTGGCAGCAGTCTCAGCATCCCTTTCTCATCTTCAATGACCCCCGACCCCCTCCGAGGACTCAGTGGGGCGCCGTCCCCAGGAGCAGGTACACTGTCTCAGATGGTTGTCCTAATGTCTCTTTCCTTGATGTTCATTTGATTATTTATGAGTGAAAACATCAAGCATTGACCAATTTCAGTTAATTCTTCAATTTCCCTTATTATTCAACCTTTATGGCTTGTTTTTAATTATTTTCAATATTCTTTATATTTATTTTTTAATACTATAAATGTTTTTAAATGTTTTAGTGCATCGATATAAAAAATGGGTAGGCACTAAACTTGTGTTGACATCCCAATACAATGGAAATAGGTGAAATTGACCGTAAACATTAATAATTGAAATTAAAAATATAGTTTTAATATTTTGGAAAACAACATTTGGTATTTTGTGAATAACCGAATTCTCTACTGCTTCCAGCTAAGTATATGGGTTATTATAAGTAACAGGGGTATTCCTAATGGAGCTACAAGTTGGATTTTAAAACAGATTTAGTGCTTTTAGTACCACTAACAAAACAGGTTAAAAATAATGATGGTAGAGGGACAATACGTCTTTTGGTGATATGTACTAACTTCTTAACCAGGCACTTTGTTAGTTTTAGTCTTGTGTGGCTTTGTTGTACTTGGGCCAAAGCCAGTCTGAAACATAAGTCTGTATCTGATTCTTGCAGACTTTGGCAGTAAGCAGGACACTGTGAAGTTTGTTCAGGACACTTCCAAGTTCTGGTACAAGCCCGGTATCTCCAGAGACCAAGGTAAATATTGGTGTTGGACGGACGCTGTAAAGCAGATAAAACGGCCCTTGTGCAAAGCTCCTTGTCCAATATGAACATGATGTTTCTAACTTTAGCTCATTTGTGTTTCCTCCCCCGGTTGACCTACTAAACAGCCATCGCCGTGCTGAAGGACAAAGAGCCGGGCTCGTTCATTGTCAGAGACAGCCATTCGTTTCGCGGGGCATACGGATTGGCCATGAAGGTGGCCACGCCTCCTCCGTCTGTCTTACAACAGAGTAAGAAAGGTGGGCTAAAAAAGTCACAACCAAACTTTTCTCTGGATCCCTGCAGCCACGAAACTGCCTTCTACTAGGAACAATTATGTACTGCTTGAATGGAAATCTCTATGCACAATAACGAGATTTCTATCCATATATATATATATTTTGTGAAATAAAAAAAATCTCAAAAGTTCTAGCAAGGAGTTTAGCACCTATTAGTACATATTAGCATAAAGCACCTTCCATTTCATTTAGGTTACATGTTAAAGTGACTATTTTCAGTGATATTATTATATGTTAAACAATGTGATTTTATTTTCTCTAAAATAGATTTTCTGAGCCACATATATAAGGTTGATTTAAAAGGAATTATATGCTTCTTTCTTTTTTCACAGACATGATTTGTCAAGTTTATATTTCCATAGCGCTCCATCTATCAGTCTGTGACATATGAATGCAAATAAACCAAATCAAAGTACAATATACTGATATGTGCTCTGCGTCTCTAAAGCAGGGGACCTGTCTACTGAGCTGGTGAGACACTTCCTGATAGAGTGCACGCAGAAAGGAGTTCGTCTCAAGGGCTGTCCCAACGAGCCGTACTTCGGTGAGCTGATTTCTCACTTTTGGTGCTGCTTTCTTTTTCATATTGACAGTAACATAGCAATACATTTGTATTTGTTACACATTTTAAAAGATGCCTGTTGATAAAATAAGTAATGGTCTCTTTTTGGCTTAACAAATGAATCGAAGGACAAATTAGTAATAGCAACTTTTATGACATAGTCTTGGTTTCATGATTATGAAATATGAAAGTAATTTAATCCAAACAGTTTCATTGTGGCAAAGTAAAGTTAACAAGTACAATTGTTGTTGTGTTAATACTGTATGTATTGCATATGTATGTGTACTACTGTATATTTGGAATTCATGTATATAGATTACAGTAATAAAGAAGGGCCTATGTAATGTTGAAGCTGCTCCAGGAGTCACAAATGCTTACTGTTAGTTTTCTCTGCTGCATTGGATAACAGTTAATCATGTTCATGTTCAAAGTTAGCTGTAACTACCGCGGTCATATAAAGAAGAGTAAGCATAACAATATTTTCTACAATTTTTTGTAGGAAAAGCAGAAATGGCATCAAAAAGCAATGGTTACAATAAGGTATCAGAGCTTTCCACCAACCAACGCCCAGGATTGTTGTACTCATGGCACACTCAATACAATCAGTACAATCAATCAAATCATGGCTGACTTTGTGATGTCAGCACAGTGTGTCATTCCCCTGATCAGTTTGCTTCCTGCTTCTGTTAATTATTTACCAGGCTGGACCTACTGGGGTTATTATAGTAAAATAGTACTATAGAGTTATTATGTGTTTCCTGTGCCACCCTCTATTGGTCAAAAAGAATAGGTGCAGCTGGCTCCTTCATTCATCAGTCTGGATTTGGTGCTGTTTGTAAAATTGTTGTGAATGTATGTATTATTTTTCTTCACAGGAAGTCTCACAGCTCTGGTGTGTCAGCACTCCATCACACCGCTGGCTCTGCCTTGCAAACTCATCCTGCCTGACAGAGGTAGTGTGTGTGTGTGTGTGTGTGTGTGTGTGTGTGTGTGTGTGTGTGTGTGTGTGTGTGTGTGTGTGTGTGTGTGTGTTGGCTCTCATGGTATTGCATCACTAATTAAATGCGATGACTCACTTTTGCTGATTCAGGGTGCGTTCAGCTGCGCAGTCGAGTTTGGGGACGCATCTTATAGGTTGTCTTCCCACGGCTGCTTCAATAAAACATAAATGTTTATCAACAAAAGCCTACTTTGTGTTATGTGAAAGGTGTTGCTTGTGGTGACGGATAGGAAGATCGAGAGCATTTTACAGTCTTTCAGCTCAGTGTTTTGGTATTAAAATTCAAAGCAGTCTACAGCTGTTAGAAAAAGTAATGTTAATTTCAAGTAGTAAAGTCAATGGGTATATTAATCTATTAACACCAAACCTACTGTAGTCCTGCAGCACTCACTTTCAGTTGCTTTCCATTAAAGTGTGTTCCTAGTTACTACAAATGCAATTACATATTATAACCGATAACATAAATGACGGAAAATGCTATGAAAAAGAGATCAGAGTCGCAAGATAGTTTAGTTTTTCTTCAAGATTAGACAAGTAGCATGTTAGTGAGCCGTTTAGGTATTGTGTAGTTTGTCAATTGGTTTTGTGCTTCTCTTTGTGCCGTTTCCTGCCTCTCTCCACATTGTTTTACTAGTTGCGACGTACCTCTGGTTCATGTTTCAGGTATGTTGTTTATTATCTTCAGTTTCTGCATCATTCTTTACCCTTTTCTCTTTTACTTCCTGTCTTTTATTTGGATTTGTTTGTGCACGGAAACAGAATGTGGGAACAAAGTAGTACGTTGATGTTTGCCTGTGCTGTTCGGCCTTCTGTGTTAAACTTTATTTTCCTTTTTTGCCCTATCAGTATTCTCATTCAGTTTTTGCTACAGCATAAATTGTTTGCATGCAATGACCCATATTCCGTTCCGTCTGCTGTCAATGAAAGAATGCTGAGCCTAAAAAAAGGGGGCCGGGAAAGTCGGGAACAAAAAATCATTGAACTGATATATTAAAGAAACTGAGTAAACAAATTAACTCTGAGTGGAGTGAGAAAGAAAATGAGAGTGCAGACAGAAATAGAACTGGGCTGTGTGAGATGGCTACACAATGGGCACCAGAGCCTCCAGTATCTGTGCTCACTGCCCCACATCTCTCCTGTCACACCCCTCAAATTCAACCAGGGGTTGCCCTGGGTAACGCGGAGAGGGAAATGAAGGGACTAAATGCATCTGATTGCCCCCAGAGGCCTCCATTGTCTGACCGTCTCCCTCTCAAATCATTATAACGTGAGTGTGTGTCATGTGTAGGAATTATGTCCGTTGACCAATAGAGCACAGAAGGCAAGAGAAAAAAGCATATGGGTAGTCTGATGCTTGCATTAGGGCTGGGGTTGAAAAATGTCAGTTCTAGGTCAGATACGATACTTACCGATTCTTAAACTATCCTTACATGTACAAAAATCAACAAATGCGTATGCATCTATTTTTGATTCAACAAGAGAAGCCAAAGTTGAAGCCAAAATTCTATCCAATCACAAGCAGCCTACAAGAAAATTGCCTAAATAAATAAAGTCTTTAAGTGCCTGAATTTGGATTTAATATCCAAATCATCAAGAACATGTAGACGATGGATATTTCCTTAGCATTTGATGCTAGCTTTCCGTACTTGAAAGTTTGTAATATTTTGCCCATATGCTTTATAGTATATAAGGACTTTATATAACATTTCCCTAGGCACAGGTTCTCTTTCTTATCTTTAAGATGACTTTATGTCAATTTCGGTTGCAGAAATTGAAGCTCAGTTTAGATGCTTTCTTAAGTTCAGTGCTTTTGAGCTGAACCACAGTCTGCACCAAAGAAATGTACAAAGATCACCTGGAAACATCTGTTGCAATCATCTTTCGGATGAACTACTTTGATGGGTGTGTGTGTTGAATTAGGATGAACAGGAAAATTCAAGGTACAGTCGGAACTGATACTCACGCTCATTAGGTTTCTCCTTGTTTAACCATGAAAGAAAATCCAATGAAAGCTTAGAACAGTTAATTGTTTAGATTTCCCCTTTAGATCCTAAAAGTCGATGGGTTACCAAAATAATAAAGGGATTGTGAGTCCGCATGACTCGGAATGTAAAGAGGCAGTGTAAACCATGGCCTATATCCCACATTTAGCATAACTACATTTAGGTTGACTAGATTTACTATTACTAGATTATGAGGATCATTTAGAAACCCCCTCAGACTCTAAATCAAGTCTTCTGAAGTAAAAATAGCTCCTCTGGGCTTCACTCAGTCTATTTTCCCAGCTAACTTAATAATCCTGCCTTGTGAGACGGGCCTCCAGCGTGATTCAGATCAAAGAAAACAAACTACAGGCGTGAGTGTGCCCTTATTCTGCTGTCAGCTGCTCTGGAGCGTTGAGCTTGCTGAGGTTCACCATGATAATTACCAGATGTGTTACTGGAACGGCTAATTTGTCTCACAAAGTGTTATACAAGACTACTGGATTAAAGCTCATCTCGCTCTGACCTCTGCAGAGCATCCACCTTGTAGTTTTTATGTGGAACAGCTAATTGTGTCAGACAGCACTGATGAAATCTCGCAGTCGTCTTATTTTTCTCATTACTGAACAGGGGCGCGTATTCAGGCCGAGCCCAGCCGGTGTCAGCTGTCAGCAGCTCTGTCTCCACGCTGTCGGCCCGCCCTCCTCCTCCAGACTCCTTGGCTGTGTGTTCTATGATGTCATGCTGCAGCGGGGGTGTGTTCGGGGGTGTGTTTAGGGGTGTGTTGGGGGTGTTGGTGGTTGAAGGCGTGGGGGCAGGATAACAATGATGGCTGAACCCTTGACCTCCTGGTCGTGACCTTCTAGCATGGAGTCACCAGCCGGGTGAAACCTCTTTGCGGCAGCGGGGGCCAACCCTTCACGTGGCGGCTATCCCACTGTTAGCATTAGCTTTACTTAAGGGGTCGGGGTCTCTAACACGAGGCCAGCGGGTCAAGGGAAGACCCAGAGACCCATCAAATTCTTCTTTCTGAGAGCTCAAATACCTGCACACAAAGCCCGATCAACTGCATTTCTGCACACAACAACAAAATAGAAGAACGGAAAAAAACATAACCAAGTAACCCGACACCGATCACACACTTTAGCTCATTCAAACATAAATACAAGAATGCATGCATGCACGCAAAATCCCATCGAGGTAGTGTTACCTCTAACATAAATATATAGACCCATAGAAAGCAACACACCCTCATGGGGACACATTCCTGTATCCTGAGCCCTGCCGCTGATAAGCGTCTTGTGTGACCGGGACACATGGGCCGAGTTTGGGCTAATTCAGCACCTGGGAACCCCTCCGCTCTTTTCCTCCACCCAATTCCCTCTTTGGGAACAAACCCAGCCTTGTGCAACTCCCAACAATGTCAGTGACACTCTACACTGCCCCATTGCCACTAATTGTTAGTTCACAATGCTTCCTGGTATTGTGTTCAACAATGCCCACTCTGAATAGAGAGTCTAACCTACTTGTATTGTCGCTAATTGGTTTCTTAAGAGGAGTAGAAAATAGGGAGAGAAAGGGAGAGAGGAGATGTTGGTAATGGACTGCAGTTTCATTGGAGTCGCCAGTAAATAGAGTTCACAAAGGGCTTTGTGGGGTCGAGGGCCGAGGGTCGGAGGTGAAAAAGAAGAGGTGCACCTGCACTCTCCACAAGCTGACAATGAGCTTATTCAGCTGCTCTGCCCAGCAGCACGATGGAGAAAGGAGGCAGTGGCTGTGACCAGAGACACGACCAGACACACATATGGTTAAACAGAGGCAGAAATAAAGTAGAGACAGATGGAGGGAGGCGATGGCCAAGATTGTTTCTTTATATCGTAAAGATTGCATTGTTCTGTGCAATAAATGTGTTGGTTCCTTTGTTAAGCCAACAATCACACTAAACTAAAGATAGACTGTAAAGAATGGAGAAGTGTAATAAACAGTTAAACAAATAAAGGAAAAGGACTAATGCAAAATGGGAAGAAGACAGAGGAAACGTTAAGAGAAGATAAGAAAAATTGAAAACAATGTTTAGAAAAGAGGAAATGAATGAGAGAAGAGCAGAAGTAAGGCAGAGAAAAAGGGACCAAAAGAAAGGGAGAAAAGAGAACTGTAAGAAAAGGGGAATGGAGAATAGGAGAGTGAGAGAGGATTGAAGTGGAAAGAAGAGAGACCTTAAAAAAGGAAGAGAAGTTAAGAAAAGTCTAGGGAGACTAGGTAAATGTGTGAAAAGAACAGATATAAAGAGAGAAAACTGAAAGACCCACTTACACACAGGTGTGTGTTGGAGTGTGAGAAAATGAGTTAAACGTTAACTTTGGTCCCTTCATGCGCTCATTGGTCAGGACTTAATCCTGTATGTCAATAGGACTTTAAATGTCAAATCCAGTGGCGAGCCGTCAGGGCCCTCTGAGGGTCTAAGATATTCTACAAAATAATATTTAAGAACATTACAAAAATACATATTTTCTTTAATATATTTAAAATATATATTTGTTTAGTTATATTTTTCATTACTTTTTCCAAAACAACTTGATTTAATTGTATTTAAAATAACATTTCCAAAGAAATAAATCCTTAAAATCTGCCTATTCAGTTTCTGTTTTAATGTGAAGGGTTAAATGAAAGAAGCTCGTTACTGTGAAGACAGGAGCTGATTGGTGGTCCAGCTATGAATTCACAGAGGGCCCGCTATAGTAACTGAACGAGAGAGTAATGTCAAATGACAGTACAATTGACCAATCATATCTTCCCTCTAAATGGGTGGGTTTTATTATCGTAGACTTTATGACAAGTTCCGCCCGCTGTGAAGCTTTTCTTGTTTCCACAGCAACAACAACTTCCTGTCAACACGGTAAACCTCCTTCAAAATAAAAGCATGTCCATACAAAATAGGAAGCCAAGCCAAATTACACTTAAGACATAACTGCAACGAAAGTAACAAACACAATGCAATATCCTTTTCTATTCAACACAAATTGGGTCATTTACAGGTGTTGTTTTGTGTGGTAGAGGGTCGCTTTCATTGATGCGTTTTGCACCCCGGGCCGTTGTTTTGATATTCCGCTGAAGTATAGGCTGTGACATAATAACAATTTTTTTTTTCGAGGGGAGGGGTCAGAGGCAAGCCCCCGGGAAGTGCGCTGCACTCTGTGCCAATATTCGTTGTGTCCAAACGGTGGTACTGCAATTTCCGTATCAGTCTCTGACATCACCCGGCCCAAAACTACTTTTTCTCATTGACTAACATGGGGAAGGAGACATCTGTAAATCGGTAGATAATTTTTTTTTAACGAAATAAACTACCCAGTATGAACTACTTTATAGCCCTTATTAGAATCATTCAGCCCTTAAAGTTGTAAAATGCACTAAAAGGCTAAGCCGAATCTAGATTTATTTTCTCTCTCCATTCATTCTACTGAGCCGAGAGTGGGAGCTCGGGGGGGCGGGGCTTATTTGACATGTATGTGCTTGTATACTAGTATGTCATGTTTGCATATTTGTACAAATACTTGTGTTCATTATTTATGTGCTTCAAATGGCTTCCATTTCATTACGATGTGATATAAGCCCCAGCTTAATAAATCCTCTTTATTAGTCTTCATGTCTGTGCTGTTGGGAGTTACTTTCAGTCTTTTAAAGGTGCAATATGTGCCTGGTCATGCCTTGGCCAGTGACAAAATAATATTGCTGTTTGCTCACGCATTCTACATAACTAGCCATTTATTCCGTTTTTAGCAGGCACCAGTGTTTATTTCCATTGCATTGGCGTTTGGAACAGGGTTTTTTGGTTTTAGGGTTTAGGGTAACAGTTGGAACAATGGACTTTTGGTGCGAAGGGACATATTTGTTGGTTTATCTGAGAAATATGCCACTGTAACACTTATAGTAGTAAAGGCTGTAAATGTTTAAATCCAACATGCTACAGTATCTCTAGGGCAGTGGTTCTCAACCTGTGGTACGCGTACCACTGGTGGTACGCCAGCTCCCGCTAGTGGTACGTGGAGGAATCTGACATATATAAAAAAAAAAAAAAGATTTATTTATTTTGTATTCAAAGGTGGGGTAGGTAATTTTGGAGAAACCAGCTCGAGTGAGCTAGAATTTGAAAATACACAACCGGAAAAAATATGCCACTTCCACAGATGACATTTTTTTAAGGATCTTTTGTCAAAGCACTTCAGATATTCATTGCTATCGGGATGTTAAGAGCATTCCATGGAATATAACAAAAGTGTACGAGCCGGTTTCTCAAACGTACCTACCCCACCTTTAACCTTTACACATAACACAAACATATAAAATACAGGAAACAGAACTAAGTAAACAAAAAGACGAAAAGCAGTCACTACATTGTGCACATTGGGGACATTAAGGTACACTATTATTACTGCAAGAGCAGCTGATGGTAAGGACCTCAGACAACTTCAATTTAAAACAGGCTATAGGGACAAGTGCCATCAGTTTGAGGCTTGATTGAATAACATTAATTACAAAATAAATCATACTGTGTGGGCTCTCATGGTCAGATGTCGGTGGTCTCCCGCGAGATCCGAACACTGTTGATACGACGAGGACATTGGTGACTTTTTTTGCTTTTCTCTCGCTTGCCAGAAGCCCAATCGACGACAATCGGTAGACAACAATTCGGCAGACAATCGACAGTATCTGCAGACAAACAATCGGCGAGAACACAGGCCACGCGCGTCCAGGTGGGGATGGCGGCGCCGCTTACGAGTCACCCACGCGGCTGCTGACGGGGCAGACAGGGTCGCAGGAGGAAGGCAGCCTCGCGCAGTTCCCATCTTCGTGAACGGTGGTCAGATCGGGGCTGAGCTCTCGGTCGGAGGGTCCATTCTTTCCATACACCAAACGAATTGTTATGCCTGACACATCAATTATTGAAGGGATAGGTTCAAATTGGGCAATTTACAGGACAATAACTCTGGGAACCTAAAACTTATTTATCTAGACTTAGTTATGCTGAATATCAGGCACCGCTGCGATATATTTTGAAAAAAAAAGGAGAGTGCTGCGTAAATAACCGACTACGGTGAAGGTCCTCGCTGAATATCAGGGGCTTTTATGCCATGGGCGAGAAAGATGGGGCTTGAGCTTTCGTTTGTCTTCAGAAGAGATGTTATGTGTTAAGGTTTGATTTTCCTAATAATATGGATCTCGTCACCCCAAGAGTTGAAAAAGGTGGTTCATGGGTGGACTGTGGTATCAACGCGAGAGGTTATGGTGGGTATGTTACTGGTTACAATTTTATGTTCAGGTACGGTCCTGAGCTCCGTTTACATAAAAAAAAGAGAGAGTAGGAGAGAGAGGCAGAGTACAGGGAGGAGAGAGAGAAGAGAGGAGAGAGAGAGTAGAGGAGAGAGGTGAAGGAACGAGTGTGGTGGTGTTCACTTTATATTTCTTTTTTTTATTGAATAGAGTGTGTTGTTTACCATTGATGTTGTGTAAAGAAAGGACTGGTATATGGTTTCACACCTTTTGACATCCCGGGAGGACCGTTGTGGATGTAGATTTTTTTTACGAGGATAGCCGGCTTTAAGTCAAAGGTTTTATTTTACTTTCGGAGGTCATTCGTCTTACTCGGATTCGGATTTCGAAGTAGAAGTCAGACCGACTACAACGATAAAGGGGAAAGACACCACCGTTTCATTTTTCTTTTCTTCTATTCTTTTTTCTGTTGGTAATTCCTGTTCACACACGAAAAAGTCGAATGGAGCCCAGGGTCGGAAGAGAGGTAATAACTGTTTTACGAAGAAGGACTCAGTGAGACAGGGGAAGGAGTGTCGCCGGGACACGTATAGTGGAAATAAACGCAACGAACCGCTTCGACGCGAAGCACGGCCAACTACGTGACAGGGGAGGGAGTAAGTGTAAAAGTGAAACGACATTATAAAAGGAGACATGGAGAGAGAAAGGCTTATGGAGGGGCAAAACTCGGTGCAAATAATTGTAGTAAGTCGAAATAAGAAAAAATCGAACGCACGTTGCATGTCCATTCATTACAGCATTTAATCGTTGCGGTCTTTATTTTTTTTTCAAAAACAAAGATTTAGATTTTTGTCGTTATCGATATTTTGAGAAATTGGTGTCAAAGTTTAATAGGTCGAATAAAAGTAGCAAC
>NW_011357368.1:8908192-8921318 GCF_000735185.1 Notothenia coriiceps
TTCTTTTGGCAATATTCTACGCAGGGGTTGTGAGCTGACGCGTTGACTTGCGTGGGACTTAGTCGTTTTCACTCAGTAGCGTAAAGTAGATCATCGGGGTGTGTGTGGTGTGTGTGTGTGTGTGTGTGTGTTGTGTGTGTGTGTGTTGTGTGTGTGTTGTGTGTGTGTGTTGTGTGTGGTGTGTGTGTGTGTGTGTTGTGTGTGTGTGTTGTTGTGTGTGTGTGTGTGTGGTGGTGTGTGTGTGTGTGTTGTGTGTGTGTGTGTGTGTGTTGGTGTGTGTGTGTGTGTGTGTGTGTGTGTGTGTGGTGTGTGTGGTGTGTGTGGTGTTGTGTGTGTTGTGTGTGTGTGTGTGTGTGTGGTGTGTGTGATGGAGACAGTCGCCTACTCAAACGTTCCGTCTGTCGCCACACTACCTCACGACTGTGTGGTCTCGACACTCTGAAGGACACCTTTTTATTATGTATCGTAGAGTATCCTTCAATAAAACATAAATGTTTATCAACAAAAGCCTACTTTGTGTTATGTGAAAGGTGTTGCTTGTGGTGACGGATAGGAAGATCATTATCATCAAGTCAGAGCTAAAGAGCATTTTACAGTCTTTCAGCTCAGTGTTTTGGTTGTTTTGGTATTAAAATTCAAAGCAGTCTACAGCTGTTAGAAAAAGTAATGTTAATTTCAAGTAGTAAAGTCAATGGGTATATTAATCTATTAACACCAAACCTACTGTAGTCCTGCACTTTCTTTTTTTTCAGGTGCACTCACTTTCAGTTTTGCTTTCCATTAAAGTGTGTTCCTAGTTACTACAAATGCAATTACATATTATAACCGATAACATAAATGACGGAAAATGCTATGAAAAAGAGATCAGAGTCGCAAGATAGTTTAGTGTGTGGAAGGAGAGCTAGGTATCAACCTCCAGCATCACTTTTAAGAGGAGCGCTCAGAGTCCCATTGAGTGCCAAAAATCTTCATATTATCATGTATCATATTTTTACATGTTAAAATGAATAGTTGGTATATTGAAGACCAATAATTGTTTTATAGGACCAGCGATGGACAGTGTTGGACTAGTAGAACACATTTAAAAAGTTGTCAGTTAAAATGTACTGTTTCTGCTTTACATTTTGTATTTAAACTGGATTAAATTAAAACGTGGAACAACTTAAGCAACGAAACCCTTGATCAATCTATCAATTATGAATATACAACCTCTATTCCCCCCTCACGAGAATACATTTAAAAAAAGAACAAAACACAAAAAGGGCTAGGGACACCACGGTGGGTGCAACTAGCATTATGAAGCCACACAACTTAAACAACCTGGCACTAAATCAATAAAGGATCCACAAGGCAACTAGAGATGTTCAAACAATATGAAACCACAGCCGCTACAGCCACAAACACACAAATTAAAGCATAAAAAGAGAGCAGCACAGTTTTCACACACAGTTTACTGCTACACACACAATGCCACGTCTCAAAGCAAATAGATATTGGGTTTCAATACAGAAAAGCAGAAGCTTTTTTTTATTAACATGTGATTTACAGATAATTATATGTATAATTGAAAGTAGGACACCTTACTTACAGTATGTAGTCAAATGTGTGACTTTAGTTTCACTTTACTTTGTAATAGGCCATTCCAGATACTTTTTGTGTCCGTACGTATGTGTATGTGTCTAAGTGAGAGCATGCCTGGTACAAATGCATTGATTGCATACAGATGTAATTTGTGTGTTTCTTGGTGAGTAATCTTTGTGTGATGTTGTTCTCAGACCCTGTGGAGGACCTGACGGACTCACCTGCACAGACAGCGACAAACTCAGCAGCCGAGCTCCTCAAACAGGGAGCAGGTACGGAACAGACACCACATGTGTATACAAATCTGTGTTTGACTTGTTATGAACACACACCCTCCTCATTTGGAACCTCAATGAAGTTTATATTTGCAACAAAATGCACCTTTGCTTTGTGTCAGTGAGCAAACAACTAGACGATAACTCAAGCTGTATATTTGTTGAACTGTCTCTTCATATCGTGTGCAGCGTGTAACGTATGGTACCTGGGCTCCGTGGAGCTGGAGTCTCTGACGGGACATCAGGCGGTTCAGAAGGCAGCCATGATGACGCTCTCCATGGACCCCCCTCCGCCTTCCACCGTCGTCCACTTCAAAGTGTCGGCACAGGGAATCACGCTCACTGACAACCAGAGGAAGTGAGTGTTAGTGCGGACAGAACACACACAGATACAGACGTGAGGCCACATGTTAACACAGACTGTCTCTGTTTGTTCCTGCAGGTTGTTCTTCAGGAGACACTATGCTGTCAACACGGTCATCTTCTGTTCTCTGGACCCGCAGGGCAGGAAGTGAGTATTCAGTGACAAGAAGTCCAACAATATTTTCCATATTGGTGTACTGTATATTCTTAAAGAAACCATTGGAATGAGCATATTGCTACTACTATGCTCCACAATCCTCTCAATAAGTGGTTTTATTAAAAGCCACATTGAAAACACACAGTGATACACATTCATGCTGAAAGCTACCTCTACATCAATTTGGAAAACAGTTGCAAAGAAGTGGTTATTCATTTTAAGTTGATGAAAGAAAATATATATTTAACATTAGCTTCTATCTATGAAAGACTTAATCACAGAGCTGAGAGAGGGGGGCCACATTTCCAAGATAAATCCTGTAAATATGTGAGAAAAAACGTCGAGATTGAAGGAGAACATTTAAGAGGAAGGAATTCACATATTTAAAATGATTCAATATTCTTAAATGAGAGAAAATCCATTTATACATTTTTGGAACCAGATCGCTGTATTTTTCAAGTTGGCATCAACTTCATAACCAAACAGATCCTGCTTGTTGTGTATCATGCCTAATCAAATTATACTTTGCAAACTGATTTTTCTAATAAGGATATAGACCAAAATCACCACATTATAAGCATTGGTACTTTGAAATAAATACTGGCCTAAATGTTACTTTATTCGCTGCACTTTTATGCCGTTTTATCTATGAGGGAGCAGGGCTATACATATCATGATGTTGATTGTATCAGTTTATAAGATGAATGCCGATTTTGACATAAATTGGAATATGATTATTAGTTCCTAGTCCTGCTTAGCCACTGACAGTGTCATAACGTGTGTGTTATTCTAATGTTATTCTGTCCCAAACAGATGGACAAGAGGCAGCGCTTCTACTGCAAAGTAAGTTCATGTTCTTAACTCGGTTATTGTCTCTTTTATTGCTCTCTACAAGATTGTATTAAACATTGTCTTGACAGTTTCTTGATTAAATACAAGGAAAGTTACATCTTCACTCAACTGATACAACTACTAAATCATGGCCTAGAGTCGTCTCAGGGGTTGCAGGAAGACAAAAAGAACATGCAACCAATAGATGCATTAAGTACCGCTATTATATAAATAGACTATAAAGAGGTTTATCTTGGTTCCATGGAAATTGGCCAGTGCTGAGACTGTTTGATAATGTTACATCAGAGGTTTACCACACAGAATCTCAATAGCTACACAGTCTTTTTTTAAGGTAAGTTATTAAAAGTTATAAATATTAAAAGTATTCTAATTGAGTCAACAGTAGAGAGGTGACAGAATAGAGATACATGGGGAATGACGTGCAGCAAAGATCATAAGGGTTCCACAAAACTCAAACCTATAGCTGTATTTCAACAAAAATATGTCTCTCAACTTACTGAGAATCTGGATGGAGAATGGTCTTTTGATGGATGAAGGTTATGAGAGGTTTTATTTTTTCAAAAAGGAAACTCCAAACCTACAACAATTTCACACATTTAAGCAAGACTCTGCACTTCTACCTGCTCACGATTGTAATTTAAGACAAGAGTTAAGCTCTTGTATAAATAGTCTTGTCCTTCTTTGTCCCTTTCTTCCAGGATCTTTGGCTTTGTAGCCAGGAAAGCTCAGAGCGAGACTGAAAATGTGTGCCATCTGTTTGCTGAACACGACCCAGAGCAGCCGGCCAGCGCTATCGTCAACTTTGTCTCAAAAGTCATGATTGGCTCACATAAGAAGTGAGCAGACAGGAGAGCCTGGACTGGGGATCAACATCCAAACTCAAAATCATGTGGTTGGATATCGAAAAAGAAGAGCCAACAACTATGAACCCACTGACTCCATTTGGTCCATCCTGCAGAACACACGTGTATTTTGTACTGACTGCACCGCAGGATGCCGCCACCAGAGGGAGCCGAGACGGCCATTTAAAAAGTTAAACTTTTCAGAAGGAGGCTGTAACTACTTCAAGATGCGTCATTGGACCTTTTTACTACTTTTGTATAAAACCATACATTCTTTCCCAGAGGATCTAATATACAAGTCAGATCCTGACCCCTTTATCTGACCTGTATCTTCAAATGTACTATATAACACTGACTTTGCCCATTGGTGAATATCAGATATTCTTCCCATTAACACATATTTTAATCAAGGGTATAATTCTAAAAGCGTTAATTTTTGGTAAAAATGTGTATATCAGGTTTTAAAGTCATTTTTGTACAAACCACCGGTCCATTTTAATTTGTTAAAAGAAAACCAACTATTCTCTCACATGACGAAGTTGGTCGCTTTGTACTTAAGATGGATTTTTTGAGTTGTGTTTATAGTATTTATCGCTTTTTACTGATTTGTGAAAGTCTTTCATTTTCCTAAATATACTTGTCATATATTTTTGTATATTAACATACTGTACATTAGGGTTTAAGGCAGTGAACCTCAGAATCTATGTCACATATTGTTTTAGTATTTTACATACCAGTGAGTTACGTAAACTGCCCGTGTATGTATACTTGTATTATTAATATAGATGTCAAAATGTTCCCTTCACAGTAACTCCAATACAGATTTATTGTGCCATTAAAAGTATATTCAGATTTTCTCTAATAAGAGAAAAAATACAGTCACTGTGAGAAATGTCTAACACAACAGTTCACCTCAGTATTTCTTTCCATTCACAGCTTCTTTTATTTATCAGTCATCTTGTTTAACTGATTTTATTAATGAAAGTTGACAGTAACCGAAACGAATCAGATAACACTTTGTTTTTGCCTATGTACTATTTCAGTGATCATTTTTTATTTTGATTCATGACAAACATATTTTAAGTATGTTAGTAGTTAATTAATAACTTAATGAATCAAAATAGATGTTTTAGTTTCAAGGCATCATAAAAAAAATTGTTGAATTCACGAAGGATCCAAAACACTGTATGCTACATTCAAACTGAAAAAGGGTTAGTCCAGGGTTTTTGAGATAGTGGTTCAACAAATGTTCTTCCCCTATGGTACAATGAAGGATAATGGCACCCTTTTAAACTTTGTAAAGTTTTCTAATGAGAACATTTTTATTTGAGTTACTTTTTTAAAATACGGGGATTGTGTTGTTTTCTGTTAATTTTTTTATATAAAAAACTCGACAAAAAAACAAAACAATGTGTTAGCCAATATCCCTAACCTGTCGGTGGCAATCTGTCATGCAGGTGAGTGCAAGGCAACAACTGAATGATCAACATGCAGTCCAGGCATACAGGAAGAGTTCAGTGAGTTAGGGTTAGGGTTGACAAAATGAAAAACACAACGGCTTACTGGCATGGGTAGCCATACTTGCCAACATTGTGACCCCAAAAATACGGAGGATTTTCCAACCAAAGCGGAAACTAATAACAGGTGTATTGATGTCCAGTTTGAGAAAGTAGACTTTAGAGTCATAGTTTTATTGGTGCTGTACAGTGCCAGAAAACGTTTAAGAATTATGAAGAGGAGAAAAAGGTGAACGATTTGTCATGAATCATGGAAAAAGTGTGAGAGTTGTCACCCCAGGAGGACATCAAAAGAGAGCAATGAAAAATGGGAATTTTTCAGGTAAATCGAGGTGTTGGTAATTGTCTTGGTAGCAAGACAGAAGTAAAAGGGCATTTGTTAAGGACTATTTTGAGCAGTGGATAAATCCACATTTGGTGCAAATAAAGTACATTTTGTGTGTTCGAGGTTAGGATGTCACTTGTCATCTTGCTCATTGTTGTGTTTAAAAGTATTTGGACAACAACTGAGCTCTATGGCACAGAAGAAGCAGCTCAGACTTCGATACTTACACAATACTTGTTAGCAGATGAATTGGTGGTTTTGGTCTTTTGTTAAATCATGCAAGTTCAAAACAAATAATTAACAAGTAACACTTAAACTTCCTGTGTATCTGCAATATGCCGTTTCATGATCGTGCAATAAACTGACCTTTTAAGGTAAAAAGTTGTAGATAACCGTTTTGCCAATAGATGGCAGTAAGCAGCCACCAAACTTCCCACTTTACTCTGAATATAAGTATGGATGGGTTGAGCTCTCAAATGCACAGAACTAGAAATATTCAACAAATACTCAGTTTCTGATTTTACGGCACTTATTTTGTTTCTCTCCTCTATAACCACATTTGTATAGCAAGAAACAGTTGCTAATGGAGCAGGTTGACACATGCAGTAAGAACCACCCTCTTGAATAAACTTGGCACTGTCAAAGTGTGTCCAAGCCATTGTGTGCGTTTGAGAAAAAGAACATCCGAGGGTGTGCACATGACCGAAAAAAGGTGGTTTAAATGCCTAGTAGGCCTCCAGGTGCCTCGGACATCTGCTGATCTGTCTGTCTCCAGCTTCTGTATGCTGCTCGAGACTTTTTAGAGGCCAGATCATCAGATACCAGGTTTGAATGAGGCTCTATTCAGGCTCTGTGGAGGGAGCTGAGGAACTGGAAGTGGGACAGAGACGTGGGGACACATCCCAGTCCTGCCTGGCCTGGGAGAAAGGGGGACAGCATGGTAGGTTGAGAGGGGGGGTTGCACTGATGGTGTGTGTGTGAGTGTCTGAGTGGGGGCTGGGGGTGATGTCGGTGGTGGATGACCTCACCATCGCGGGAAAGTTTCCCACAGCCTGCACACAAAGAAGGCCGTCAAAAGGTAAAAAGGATGCGAAAGAATAGAGAATAGAAATTTAACACAGTGTGTAAAAAAGGAGGCAAAGTGTGGAATAGCGGTTAGTCGGTGAGAAAGAGGCTCCTTGGTATAGGGGGAGTTGTCTTCCGTTTCACAGATTACTCGGAGAGAGTTTGCTCTGGGTAGTAACCTTCAGTTTGGCTCCTGTCCTCTCTCTGCTGAGTCACCTGCCGCCATTTTGTCCTCTGCTTGCACTTCCTGCTGCACTTCCTGTCAGGCGACCCACCAGCACCTGGTGGCCTGGCGGTTTTCACAGCCGCCGCTGGACGACATCACATTCCTGGCATTGCTCGCCCTACGAAAAGCTGTTTGGAAATCCAAAGGCCGGCTTCCTGTTCGGGAATGCCTCCCACACAGAGTCCCTCTCAGCCTCTGATCCCCGGCCTTCTCTCACTTTATTTGAGTTAGCTATTTAAAGCCCATGCTAAGTGCGCCACTGCTGCTCTGGCTGCACAGGGGAGCAAACACACACTCCATCTTACACACTAAAACCACACCGGCCCACAAATAATCCCTCTCCTATTTTTGATCTGGAGGGTTGAAGGGACACGGGCTGACTATGACTAGGGCGAGAGACTTGGTGATTAAAAAAAAAAATGTCATGTGGTGCTTTGTCACTGCACCAAATATGGTTAGTATTTAGTGTTTTTTCATGATTTGATTATATATAGTGCTAGAAATGACGGCTTCACTGTTTATCTGAACGGGAACGTTAAAGTTATTTGATTAAGTATAGCCTTGAGGTACTTAAATAAATACATTACTTATTTATCTATTTCTAGTATTATTTTTTTGTTTATGTTTCTATTTAAAGCAACTGCACTTTATGCTTCTTCTGCACTACATTTCAGAGGATTTAGCTGGTAAGGCATCTTTAATAATGTTACATTTTGAGTAGAGTGGATTTTTACACTGTGGTGTTGATACTTTACCTAAACATTCTCTGCACTATTAGAGTTAAGATACTTAGGGTATATATAGTGTTTAGTAAATACTACAGAGAGAATAATGAATATTGAAGCCGATGAAGCCGATACAGAATAGGTTAAAGGAAAAGGTTTTACCAAACTTAAAGCTACAGTACATGAGGGAGAAAAGATCGCTGAATTGTAAGGGTTAATCCTTTTAAATGGTTACATATTTTTTACGTCTCTGTTTGTATTACTGTAAATCAGGTTGGATGATTCAAAAGATATGCTGTGAAATTATGAAATTATGAAAATACTTCCTGTATAGTCCCTATGAGTATCTCTTTCTTGAAAAATGTGGCAATATTGGATCTGCAGGATTTGTGTGTAAATGTTATGATGCATAAATCAGGTTTTAAACTAAATGTTAGGGAAACTCTTGAAAATGAGTAATGGTTGCCGATTTGACTGTGTTTTTAGCCCAGATTTAAATGCAATGGTGAAAACATGAGTAAATAATAAGCACACTCTTGATGTTCAAAAGACAAGTGTTCAATCGTTTGTTTGTGCATTTCATTTGTTTATTCAAGAGAAAACTGGAGAAAGTTCCTCTATTTAAGCTTTTGTTTCGCTCTTAATAGCCGTCTTATAAGTATTATGCATAGTTTATGGGAAGTTCTGGAAATAACTGCAGTTGGAAATTTCCGCATTCTTTATTTCATCCACAAATTTAGCCTGGCGGATGTTTTAGAAATTGGTAAATAAGATTATAATTTCTGGTGAACTGAAAAAATGTTTCTTGCTTTGGGAGTTAAAGGCCCAAACACACATAACAGACATCAGGAAAGTGTTGACAGAGCTGACTGGTGTGACGCCTCACTTTGCCTGGGCCAAAAAAGTTGCATTTGAACATACTGAAAAGACTACAGCCAACGACCAAATAGGATATAGCCCTTCATGACAACTGACAGCGGTAATGTGTATTTGTCATTTAGTAAAGGGTAACTGGAAGACCTATGACTGCAGTGATTTCACAATTTTCACACTATTCTTAATCACCATTTGGGTCTGCCAAAAATGTTCGAATGTGATGGACAAATGGCCAGAACATAATCAACAGCATAACATTGCCCAACGGACAATAGACAGCTAGATTTATATTATTATTGACATTTTTTCTGTAGTTTCTGATCATTTTAAGGGGCATTTTGCCCCTTTCTTCATCTGAATATATGACTGTCGGTAGGGTTATTTAAGATTTTTTTAACTCAGATATCGCTGACCCATATTGGTTATCACTACAAGTGTACATGTAACCAGAAATCAGAGTTCCTCTACATCAGAGGTCATCAACAAATGAATCCAAGAGACACTTTTGGGGGCCAGAGATTTATATATATATATATATATATATGAAAATCATAATCAATTATATATTTAATTGATTAATATGTTCACTTTATTGAATTTCTTTTCTTATAAGCCTGTATCTGGGGTAATAAACTGAAAGCAGTCCTGATTGGCAGGGAAAGGAATCAGCCTTTTTATTAATACCGTTTCCTGATTGGTGGGAAACGGAAGAAAATTGTTTACCAGGCACGCAAAAATGTCACTGTCAATGGGTCTCAAGCGTAAAGTTGACGTGGAAAACCGCAGTTTTAATGAGGAATGGGCGGATAAATATGCATTCATCATGCCATCGTTCAATAAGGCTACACCTGTTTGGCCTATCTGCCAATCAAAACGGTTCGCTGTTTGCAAAACGACAAGACACGATTGTTGATGAGCGTGGGGGCTCGAACCCGTGTAAACTCGGAGGTTGACACGAGTGGGGGCCGAACAGCACTAAATCAACTCCGCCAATGCCTGCAGTCACCCCACCGTGCGGGCCGCGATAATAATGTCTGCGCCGATGTGCGCCACGGCACCAGTGGATGGCGTCAATGCTCTACTCATCATAGTGAAACTGATTTTGTTTTGACCCTTCAACAGCGCAGCAAGGATATAACCACAACAATGGTTCCTAACACGCTGCGGAATCTCCATACGATAGAGTGTGGCACACTTTCAGAAAGTTCTTCACACACACGTGCACGATCGCACGCACGCCACACACACGCACACTCGCACCGCACGCACGCACACACAATGCACGCACGCACACACACTGCACGCACACACACACTATGCCACGCCAATCAAGATTTCTGGCCTACGTGCTCTTCAGTCCACCATAATGGAGAAAGCAGTGGCCTTTACGGGCCGGCCTCTTCATTGCCATTGTTTCTGGTATACTAACTGAGACGATTACTGGTTCACACACAAACACACACACAGCACATGCACAAAAGGCCTGGGGTACTTGGGTATCACGTCAATCTTAATGAATCTGTCTCGCAGGCGGCGGGGGCCGGATAATGGCTCCCCCACACAAAGAGCTCCCGCTGCGCCCAGACCAACCAGGAGCCAACAATTAACTTGCATTACCATCAGCATCCCCCCAATACCGCTAATGAGGGAGGCCGATTATGGTGTTGTGTGTGTGCGTGTGTGCGTGTGTGTGTTGTGTGCTGTGTGTGTGTGTGTGTTGTGTGTGTGGTGTGTGTGTGTTGTGTGTGCTGTGGTGTCGCTGTGTGTGTGTGTGTGTGTGTGTGTGTGTGTGTGTGCTGTATGCTGTGTATGGTGTGTATGTGTGTGGTGGTCGGTTGGCTCTCGGATGGTAGTTGCGCATCGATAATTAAATGCGATGCTCACTTTTGCTGTTCAGGGTGCGTTCAGCTGCGCCAGTCGGAGGTTGGGACGCATGCTTATTAGGTCTTTCTTCCCCGGCCTGCTTTCAATAAAAAGCATAAAATGCTTTATCAACAAAAGCCTACTTTGTGGTTATGTTGAAAGGTGGTTGCTTGTGGTGACGGATAGGATGATCATTTATCATCAAGTCAGAGCCTAGGAGCGATTTTACGAGTCTTTCAGCTCAGTAAGTTTTTGCGTTGTTTTTGTCTATTAAAATTCAAAGCCCCAGTCTACAGCTGGTTAGAAAAAGTAATGGTTAATTTTTCAAGTCAGTAAAGTCAACGATGGGTATATTAATCTATTAACACCAAACCTACTGTAGTCCTGGCACTTTCTTTTTTTTCAGGTGCAGTGCACTCACTGTTTTCAGTTTTGCTGTTTCCCATTAAAGAGTGTTCCTAGTTACTACAAATGCAATTACATATTGATAACCCGATAACGTAAATGGCACGGAAATCGATGCTATGAAAAGGAGGATCAGACGTCGCAAGATAGTTTCCAGCTTTTTCTTCAAGATTTAGACAAGTAGCATGTTAGTGACGTTTAGGGTATTGTGCTAAGTTTGCTTTCAAGTTGGTTTGTGCTTCTCTTTGCGCCCGTTTTCCTGCCCTCTCTTCCACATTGTTTTCCCCTAGTTGCGGACGTACCTCTTGGTTCATTGTTCAGGTTATGTTTGTTTATTATTCTTCCGCGTCTTCTGCATCATTCTGTTACCCTTTCTCTTTTACTTCCTGTCTTTGGGGTTGGCATTTGTTTGTGCACGGGAAACAGAATGGGGAACAAGGGAGTTAGTAGTTGATGTTTGCCTGTGCTGTTCGCCTTCTGCTGTTAAAACTCTTATTTTCCTTTTTTGCCCTTATCAGTATTCTCATTCAGTTTTTGTACAGCCATAAATTGTTTGCATGCAATGACCCATATTCCGTTCCGTCCGTCTGCTGTCAATGAAAGAATGCTGAGCCGCTAAAAAGAAGCGCGCGCGCGGGAAAGTCAGGGGGGAACAAAAAATCATTGAACCTGAGGTATATTAAAAAGAAAACTGAGTAAACAAATTAACTCTGAGTGGAGTGAGAAAGAAAATGGAGAGTGCAGACAGAATAGAACTGGGCTGTTGTGAGGATGGCTACCAATGGCGCACAGGCCGTCCGAGTAATTCTGCCTTGTCACTGGCCCCACATCTCTCCTGTCGACACCCCTCAGAATTCAACCAGGGGTTGCCGCTGGGTAACGCCGGAGAGGGGAAATGAAGGACTAAATGCATCTGATTGCCCCGAGGGCCTCCATTGTCTGACCGTCTCCCTCTCAAATCTATTAACGTGAGCTGCTGTGTCATGTGTACGAATTATGTCCGTTGACGCATAGAGCACAGAGAGGCCAAGAGGAAAAAAAAGCATATGGGTAGTCTTGATTGCTTTGCATTAGGGGCTGGGTTTGAAAGATGTCAGTTCATAGGTCGATACGATACTTACCGATTCTTAAACTATCCTTCATGTTACAAAAATCAACAACAAATGCGTATGATCTAATTTTTGGATTCCAACCAAGATGAAATGCCAAAGTTGGAAGCCAAAATTCTATCCAATCACAAGCAGGCGCCTCAAGAAATTGGCCTAAATAGATAAGGGCGGTTTTAAGTGCCTGAATTTGGAGTTAATATCACAAATCATAAACAAGAACATGTAGAGATGGATATTTCCTTAGCATTTGGAGCTAGCTTTCCGTACTTGAAAGTTTGTAATATTTTGCCCATATGTTAAGTATATAAGGCTTATATAACTTTCCCCTAGGCACAGGTTCTCTCTTATCTTTAAGATGACTGTATTGTCAATTTCGGTTGCCAGAAATTTGATAGCTCAGTTTAGGTATGGCTTTCTTACAGTTCCAGTGCGTTTTGAGCTGGAACCACAGTCTGCACCAAAGAAATGTACAAAGATACCTGGAAACATCTTGTGTGCAATCATTCTTCTCGGATGAACTACTTCTTGATGGGTGTGTGTGTTGAATTAGGATGATGAACAGGAAAATTCAAGGTACAGTCGGAACTGATACTCCCAACGCTCATTAAGGTTCTCCTTGGTTTAACCATTGAAAGAATCCAATGAAAGCTTAGAACAGTTAATGTTAGATTTTCCCTTTAGATTCCTAAAAGCGATGGTTACCAAAATAATAAAGGGATGTGTCCGCCATGACCGGAATGTAAAGAGGCGAGTGTAAACCATGGCCTATAGCCCACATTTAGCATAGACTACAATTTAGGTTGGACTAGATTACTATTACTAGATTATGAGGGATCATTTAGAACCCCCTCAGACTCTAAAATCACAGTCTTCTTGAAGTAAAAATAGCTACCTCTGGGCTATCACTCAGTCTATTTTTCCCAAGACTAACTTAATAATTCCCCT
>NW_011357368.1:8921334-8926692 GCF_000735185.1 Notothenia coriiceps
CATCAGTACCAAGGACACACTGATTGAGTGTGGGGGGGTGGGGGGAGCATAGAGTGAATCATTTGAACTTTCTTGTAATCACAACCAGATGGCCACGAGCGGGGAAGTGAGAGAACGGGAGAGAATTGGGAGAGAATTGAGACAGAAAGAGAGAAAGAGGTGCGAATTGACTGCGAAGGACACCAGTATTTGCATTATCCTACCATCAGGTAACAATTGGACAGTAATCGCACATTGATTTGATCCAAGTCGTAATTAAGATAATTGGACCCCTGTCTCTGTAACTGCGTTTCAGCTCTTGTCTTTAGAGTGGTGTTCTCACGCGTGGTAAAGTGCAGGATTAAAATAATAAGAGGGGGGGGACGACCTATTTATACGTGCTGGATGATGTTAAGGCTTCTTTAATTATAGGGCTGTTTCTCAGTTTTGCCTCTGTTCTGTCCCACCTCATTTTCAAACCAAGAAAAATATTGCTTCAAAGGGAAACCAGTCTGCTGTCCTTCAGCTGAAAGGCACCTGATTTAGCTTCATGATTCTCAAACATATAGCTTGTATCATAAAAGCAATAATCACTCACTAACTCACTAGATAAGAGCTTAAATGAGTGCTTCCCAAACACTGTGCCTCGACTGACAGCACTTTACCCCCTTATAAAGATCTAGACTGTGCCAAGACAGACTAGGGTTGGCACTAAAAGATATCTAAAAGATGGAACTCGGTAAAATATTTTTATCACTGGATGCTGCATGTGCATGTTGAGAAATCCCTGCTGAGTGAAGCAGCCTCATCTGGCTCAGCGTGGTCCTGCGGCAGGAGCCGACAGCAGCCGGCAGCAGCCAGCAGACAGATGGGAAAGGCTCTCACAGGCCACTGCACACCACAGATGATGCAGTGTGTTGCACAGCAGATGGCTCTCACCTACCATACAGGCCCTTCCTGCCTCGGAGTATCTGGGTGTTTGGGTGCAGCATGCAAGGACACAGAGAGGGCAAGATGTGTATGTCTGAGAGTGTGTGTTTGTGTGTGGTTACAGCTGAGACATTAAATATTTTCATCCTCGGTATACCGCAACTATGAGAGACAAAATGAGAAGAAAAAAAATCCAGAAAATCACATTTTTAAAGAATTTATTTGCAAATTATGGTGTAAAATAAGTATTTGGTCACCTACAAACAAACAAGATTTCTGGCTCTCACAGACCTGTAACTTCTTCTTTAAGAGCCTCCTCTGTCCTCCACTTGTTAACTGTATTAATGGCACCTGTTTGAACTCGTTATCAGTATAAAAGACACCTGTCCACAACCTCAAACAGTCACACTCCAAACTCCACTANTTATAACATCAGACGGGTTGAGAGTGGGTTTCTTTAGGAGAGGGTTTATTCTTGCCTCCTTGAGACTGTTTGGAAAGTGACCAGAAGTTAGAGAAGTGTTGATGAAATGGGTGAATATCTATAACTAGTTACGGTAGTTTGAGAGGTAATTAAAATAGCTACGTGTGATATTCTAACCTGAAGTGTGTGTTTTGTTCCGCTCACCGCTGCATGTGATCATGCAGAGCTGCTGTCGACTCATCAGCAGCAGCTGATCTCTCTCTCCCGTCAGATTAGACTTCACTCGCGTTTATGTCCAAATCGATCAGATCTAACTAGTTCTAGCTAATGATAGGACTACCTGCTTATTAAAAGGCACCTAAACAATAAGCGTCGCTATGCAACTGGGTGAGGCCACAAAGTATAGCGCAGCATTATGCATGTGTTTACATGCCCACCGGAACCCAGAGGCATTACCAACAGATCAACGCACAATCAACCCGTACGTCTCTTTCTCCACATTACGTGTTAGACATTAGAATTGACTATTCTTGTCTGTCACATACTCTTTTGTCTGTCACGTAAGTGGCAGCCACTTACGTGACAGACAAAAGAGTATGTGACAGACAAGAATAGTCAATTCTAATGTCTAACACGTAATGTGGAGAAAGAGACGTACGGGTTGATTGTNTGCCTTAGGCGCTTAGGCTGCGCGGGCTCCACGTGCAGTCTTCGAGTAGGAGTGGCGCCCTTCCATGCCTGAATGCTATGCACCGATGGGGGGGCAAGTATTGAATGCTCGACGGAGGCATATCTCCCCGAGCCCTAGGCCAACCTTTTCATCGGTTAATTGTTCTCTTGGGCGCTACAAGGCGAACGGCCCAGTGGCCTGCGGGCGCGCCGGGGGCGGAACGGTGCGCTGAGGACATGAGCACTGCGGGCGTCCCGGGGGCCCGTCACTTGGCCCCCTACGCGCCGCGCCGTTGGGTTGCACCTCGTCGCATTTGGATGGCAGGGGCTGGATTGGGGCGTGTCAGCCGTGTCGGGGGCTGACGCCGTCCTTGGCGGCCCTCCCTGCCCAACGTCGGTCCGACGGCGGAAGTTAACGGCGGCGCGAAGGGGCAGGGCCCGAGGTTGATCAACGATCAATAGGGAGAGCTACATGGCCCAGGACTAGCCCTGCTCACACGGGGTTAACCATGCCGACAGGGCGTCCGCAGGGGGGAACGCTAGGCGACAGCCCGCCCGGCTGGGCAGGTCGCTCTCGAAACGAGCTTAGCAATAGACGCTCGGCCTCGATGCCAGCCTTATTAGAATCGGGGAGGTCGGGCGAGCGCTGGCGCCGAGCAGGCCTGGAGGCTGACGGGCCTCGCAATGGTCATTTCGCAGCGAAGAAACCGCAGCCCCAAACGCCCCAAGCCAAGGTCACTGGCCCCCCCCGGCCCAGTGTCCGCGCTGTACAGGCGATATATCGAGCTCCGCTCGACCGGCAGCCCGCCGCGCTGCTAGGCTGCCATCCCTTCAGGCCCGCACTGGCCATGTCCATCGGCATGGGTGATAATGGGCCCTGGGGTTGGTTCCCTCAGCCTGGCTCGCCTCCATTCGCCCTTTTGGGGGAGAAGATGTGGTGCCTCGAGTCTGATTAGGTGCAGGGTCCGCTCGACCGCCGCTGCCGACGTAGGCGCGCGTGGGCCGTCGGGCCCGAAGGCTCCGCGACGTCGGCCAGGGGCGGGCCTCCAGCTTGCACCGACGAGACCTCGGGTACCAGCTCCGACCCATGGGGCGCGACCGTTGACTGGTCGGCATGACGGGCTGTTGACGCCTCTTGTCGTGGCGGGCCCTTGTTCGCAGGCCCGATGCGCACCTTTGGTGGTGAGGGGCTTAGGGATTCCACCCGCGGAGCCCCTCCGCTGAAGCGTTAAGACGCTGTCTTTAACATTCCGGGCACGAGGCACGTTTAGCCCGTCCGCAGGGCTCGGGGGGCCGGGCTCGCCGTGTGGAGTCGCTTCAGGCGCCGGAATGACGGGGATGGCTGCATAGGCCAAGAGGACGACGGGGAGAGGTTACGGGCCATCTGCTTTTGGGCTCTCGACGAGTGCAATTCGTCGGTTAACTGGCTTGACCAGGACGTCAGTTGCTCCCCAGCGTTTTCTTCGCCGGGATATGTCCGAGTCATTAGCATGCCATTGCAGCAGCACTATCACGGGAAATTGTGTCGGTATAGTCCCGTCCTTACCACACTCGCATACCGCATTATATGCGCATGTCTCTGCTTTACCCCGCACCTCTGCAGCGAGAGAGATGCGCGGAATGTCTCATCGCGTTCCTGGGTAACTGAAATAGTTCGGCGCGCAGGACGCATGTAGCAATGGGATGACGCTAGGAACGCATTGAGGTGTCAGTCTGGCAAGGTGTTCCGGAAGGGCGTCGGGGACGGCTTTCAACAGGCCCTGTCTCCAAGTACAGGCCCAGCGCACTGAAACAGCTTGGAAGGGGGCCTGGGCGTCCCCTATGCCTGAGCCGGCGCGGAATACGTTCCAACGGCGGATGGAATACGTTCCATTCCCTCTATTGACACGCCCACATCAACTTTGGTGCGCGTCGGTCCTCGGGCCGTGAGGGGCTGGGCCCTGGGCTGGCGGGCCGTGACAGGCGCTTGCGTGCTGGAGTGGCTACATCCATGAATCGTCAATTATAGCAATGGACGAGCTGCTTCCGACAAGTTATCGGATTTGGAACTCACGCTGGGACAGGGCATCCAACACGACCATGGTGTCGTATGAAGAAACACCACTCCTCCAATGTCAGTTTTCGGTTATTTTATTGACAAGAGATGACGACACCCTGAAACAGATTAATGCAGCAAGATAAGCTGACAAAGTATTACATCCATGCAATTTAATCAACACAAATATATACCACGAAACAGAGTGTAGTAGTATAATAGTATAATATATATATAGTATAATATATAGTATAATATAATAGTGGAAACAGTCTTACATGAATGAGTGGACGAACGTCTCAACTCGAGGCGGAGTGAATGAACAATGTTTGAACTAAAATGGCCGCTCAGCACTACCGGGTCAGAGCACGGCATAACTGGGCAGCGACAGCAGTGACACTACCCTCTAGTGGCCGGCGATAAACTCTTCAGATAGCAAACCCACGTGTTTTTGCTGATGGGAACTTTGGTCCCCCTCGCAGCGAGGGTGCAGCGAGCTGTTTGGCTGATGCAGAGCGGAGTGCACGTGCTGGGGTGTACAGTTTAACCATGTCCTGGATGTAGGAAGGGCCAGATCCATTCACAGCATGGTACGCAAGTACCAGTGTCTTGAAGTGGATTCTAGCAGTTACCGGAAGCCAGTGAAGGGAGCGGAGGAGCGGCGTGGTGTGGGAGAATTTAGGAAGGTTGAAGACCAGACGAGCCGCTGCATTCTTGATGAGCTGCAGAGGTCGGATGGCACATGCAGGTAGACCAGCCAGGAGGGAGTTGCTCTAGTCTAGGCAGGGCCGCCCCTCCCTACAGGCCAATCACGCAGGCTGCATGGGGCCCCCCCTTGCGCAGGGGGCCCCGCCCAGAGGGCCTGCTGTGCACAGTTCTCCGCTCAGTTCTCTGCGCACCCCCCGCGAGACTGAGAGTGAAAAAATTGGAACAACAACATATGGCTGAATCAGCCCATTTCCTTAAGGGAGTATAATAGACGTCAGGGTTGGTCATACACGTCAAAGGGCAAAAAGGTTAGATATCTAGGAGTCTAGGAGAATTATTCCCTAACACTAGGCAACCCGGTATAGAAAGAGATGTCCTGTATGGGTTGATTGTGCGTTGATCTGTTGGTAATGCCTCTGGGTTCCGGTGGGCATGTAAACACATGCATAATGCTGCGCTATACTTTGTGGCCTCACCCAGTTGCATAGCGATGCTTATTGTTTAGGTGCCTTTTAATAAGCAGGTAGTCCTATCATTAGCTAGAACTAGCTAGATCTGATCAATATGGTCATAAACGCGAGTGAAGTCTAATCTGACGGGAGAGAGAGATCAG
>NW_011357368.1:8926721-8954674 GCF_000735185.1 Notothenia coriiceps
GTGTGAGAGTGTGATTAAAATAGCCCCATTGCTTTTACAATAAATAAACATTGAATGTGTTTAATTGAATAGGAAAGGGGTTTAACGTTAGTGGCAGGTTGTGTGTGAGAGAGAATAAATAAGACAGCCCAATATTTAAAAAAATCTATTCTTTTTCGCAACTTTCCGCATATTTTGCAACTTCCCGCAATTTCACCGCATAAAATCACATAAAAACCCCGCATGTTAAATCGCATAATCAAGGATTTTTGCCCGCGTTTTTCTGGAGGGTCTATAGTGCATCATCACAGCCTATCATTCTGCAAATTAAAACCCTTGCTGCTTTTTTCAACATATTCTATTTATTGGTTTAAATTCGAATCTGCAAGCTGTAAACATCATCAAGCAGAATTGTTATGCTAACTTTAGTCGTATGGTAAGAGTAACTATCACAAACATGTGTACATTGAAGAAGTTATGAGGACATAACTGCAGACTTCTCATTACTCTACTTATGTCAACATTTCAGTGCTGTGTTATTTTGAGTTCAATTATTATGTCATTCTTATGTTTCATGAGTTTTCTAGATTTAGCAGGATGCTCATTTATTTGGATGCTCTACAATGCACATATTGAAATTCATACACAATGTATGGTTTAAGAGCAAACAAAAACAAACTGGTCAAGAAAAACAATCCTGGGTTAGCAACTGTCCCAAAAACAACTGTCCCAAAAACATCAATGTAGTTTCTTTCATTGATCTTTCTGCATATGTCTTTCTGAGTAATGAACTGTTGTAAGCAAAGAAGTACGAACACAATGTATTACTGTTACTCCTTTATCCTTAATTGTACCTCTTATTATGTGCCTGAAATCATCATGAGAAAAAAAGACTGTGTACCATTTTTATTTTCATGTTTGGACAGATTAAATGGACAAACCCATTTTCAAAGCTTCACACTTAACTGGCCTCAGTTGGCAAAATTGTGACACTCCGACAGCCATTATTATCTTAATTTGAACAATTATCGTGTCTCGTCCTCAATTGTGAGAGTGGCAATGCTTTTCTCTTCAGACAATGTTGGAAAACACGTTGGGCATACAGTCTTGTGCTTGTGGGAAACCCCCAAAACTTTTTTCGTAAAAAATATTCCTCTTTTGAATGAGCGACATTTAATGATCTTGAGTACGGCTTTATAATCAAGCTCGCAAATTAATTTGTGCAATTACAGAAGTCTTGTTTGTGGTAAAGACGCCAGAAGTTTCACGTTAACTTAACTACATGTTGGAGTTTAAGAGTTAAAACTTGAACACACACTGGTATGGTTATTTACGTATGACAAACACTACAAATGACAGTCCAGCCATTCTTTATCCCTGAAAAACCATGCAGCGCACTCATGTAACAAACGAGAGGAATGCGTGCACACTCATCTGGACACGCTCAAAATCAAAGCGGGCATGCATCAGGCATACAGTGACTAAGTTGAATGACGTGTGAGGTAAGGTCTACAGAGTCCCGTGGTCCTGCTGCGGAACATAATAAAACGCACTTTGATTACATTCCTCTGTGACCGGTCGTGTCCCACTTTCCATTCTCCTCGCCGCCAACGAGTGTTTTATGCACAGCCGCTCTGTTTTCATGATGCAGGGCAGTGATCTGGAGCCGATGGGGGTGACTCACCCATGATGCATCCTTTTGATGTCCTGAGCTCAAGACCTCCCAACATTTTATGTCCCACCTGCCACTTAGAGAAGTGGGGGTGGTAGGGAAAAGAGCAGCAAGGAGGGGACAGGGGGGCATTCGAATAAAGAAATGTAACGAAGGCTGCAGCATTGTAAGGAATATGGAGTAACTTCTTGTGTGGCTCACATGTGTTTAATGGTTATTCAGTTTACGGTTAAAATGAAAAGAAAAAGAATCCAACTATCTATTTTAGAAACTGGAAGCAATTGGGTTCTAGTTAGTTATTTTCTAGGTTATTCCATCTTTTTATTGCTTCCTCTTTTCAAATGTTGTCTCTGTTTCATTTCATGTCAAGATATTTAAATCTTACACCCTAACCTGGTGAATGGTTGAATAAATAAATTATACTGTGTTTGAGAAAATGTAAAATCATCTTTTTTTTTAAAATCTCTTTTTTCTTTATGTAGTGATTGTATTGGTGCATGTAACATCACTGTAATGAGCGGGACTGTCTACAGAAAGATTGATTTGAATAATAATAATAATAATATATATATATATATATATATTATTATATTATTATTATTTAACCAGGATATTCAAATCAATCTATATTTAATAAAGCTGAACCCCAATATTAAGCTATAATATCCAATACAAGAAACATGGTTAACAGTCTTAAGTCCATCCTCTGTGTGTATTTTTCTGGCAGGACAGAAGAATAAATAAGCCTTTCTGTTCGATCAAGCGACCAGATGATTTGACCACAATGAATTTATTTTTAACCCTTTGACGGCTCAGCGGAGGAGGCAGGGCCTGAGCCCAGCTGCAGAGTAAACCATTGGTTGCGATGCGATGATTGACATACTGCTCGGCCGAGCTGTGATTGGCTGCTGAAACCTCCTGATATGTCTCCACCAGTCGTCGCCAGTCAGGTGACTCTGACACAGTGAAGATCAATGTTATCAATCTGTCCTCACTATCAGCAGGACCCCCGCTAATGGGAATTTGAAACTTATCAATGCAATAAATTGTTCTCCTTTTTTCCCTTTAGGAAATACAATGATTTTACTTCGTCTAGCTTGTTTGGCAGTTTGGTGATCGAAATGTTATGAGCTGTTTGCATGTGTCCTTTAAAATCTTGGCCTCATAAATGCTGAATGCTTACTGGAAAGATATGACCTTTACAAAGCAGTGCTGAGAAAGAAACTGCCGACAGTGACGTCAGTGGTTCCCATATGGTTCACAAACGTCATCGTACGACGTCCTTACTTGTCTGTCTTGTTTTTTGTCAGCAAATTTAAGGCTTATAAACAAACAGTACCTTATAAATATTGTTGGGAAATGAAGACATAGAGGAGGGATTTGTGTCTGTGTGTGTGGGTGACTGGGGATATGTCTTTTATCATATCCTGATTCTGCAGAAAATGTGGTTAGCTGCACAGTTAGTTTTGTTAGTCAGAGCTGATGCATTGGTTATCCCCTTTTGCTATGACACACACACACACACACACACACACACACACACACACACACACACACACACACACACACACACACACACACACACACACACAGTAAGAGGGGATAAACAATGCATCACACACCCATCCTTTGTTCCTGAGGTCACCTCAGTTCTCCAGCAGCACGATGAAATCATTTGACTTAAACTATGTTTGTTGTGTGCACTGAGAATTCATTTTAAATAGGGTGAAATGTGTTGATTAGACATTTAATGTATAACATGGGTCTTAATATTGTAATAATTAGTTTTACTCACTAGTGTTTTTGTCAAGATAAAGGGATTCAGTAGCAGCACTAGCACATCGAAATCGGAACGATTTGTTGTATGTATGTATGTATGTATGTATGTATGTATGTATGTTTGTATGTATGTATGTAATGTCTGTCTTTCAACAGCCAGTCAATTGATCGACAACACAATTGAGGGGTGCCTTGTTGAGGACCAACGAAAAGTGCCTTAAGAGACATCTATGAGACATATTTTTTTATAGTACAATACTGTGTAGTGTTTTGAGAGGGGACCAAGCTAAAGTTGCACAATATGTCATATGACAATATGCGCATGCACAATACAGGATTCTGGTCTCAAGTTAAGCAATATTAAATGACTAATCTCCAAGAAGAGTTTGTTTCTAGTGAGGGACATGCAAAAAAAGTGTTGGTTGCAAAAAATAATTGCAATGTCAGTAGTGTGGATATATTGTGGCTATAGTTAGGATGATGTTGACAAAAATACCGCAATGTCATCAGCACAAGATAAATGAGGACTCGCCTCAAACACTGTATCAAGTTCTCTTTATACATCTATGGAGGGGACCCCTAATAACTTTAACACCGCCCACCCACACGCCGGGTACAGCTCCCTCTCCTACCCTTGCCACTGTAAATTCAAGATGAGATGAAGAAACAGAGACCCGCGATGTTACTCTGTAGAACAGCAATACAACCATCTAAACAAACGTTTTGTTTTCAGGAAATAGCCTGGTCGTAAGGATTTTTATACTCTAAACTATATCATGGCAGTGGACTGATCAGGGCCAAAATAAGAGCATTTATAAGTTCTTTGGAAGAGCGGTTCTCCGGATAAAGTTGCAAGCAGCAATACCACAGGCCAAGCATGTTCTCAAAAGCATAAAGAGTGAACGTCATCGATACACTTCATGTGTCTATTGGCTGCATGTACCGACATGAACCAGGGTCATTGGGAAATATCAGCTTGGCTATCTTTATACCCTACTGACTTGTATGAAATTAGGCTTGTTTACACAGCCTATGTTGCAAAGCAGCCTAATGGCAGAGCAGCAGCTTCAGTCCTACGACCGGTTCTATACACAATCCATTAAGATGTTTACAAGGGTCTTCTGTGAACCATAAATCCAGTCAGCGTGTCAAATGAAAATCAACAACAGAGAACGAGAAAATAAGTTCTGCATTAAAAGAAACGTTTCCACAGTGCTGACAAAGTAGATCAAATGTCTGTGTTCTGTTAAAAACTGTACTTGAAGACACTGCACAGACCACAACTAATGAGGTGACTGATGACATGCACGCACATCCTGTACTCATTTGTCTGTCTTTGCAACAAAAAAACAATCTGAACGTTTTTTAAACATCTATGAATTTGTTTCAATGTTGATTCAAGAATATGTTTGTGTGGTACTGGCAAGTGAGCGGCCCGACCAAAGTAAGGTGGCAGAGGCAGAACGTCCAAATACAACCCGGTGTGGGCATTTATTAATCATTTGGTACATGATTAACAGTCAGCTAAAACTTTTTTTAAATTCACACAACATCCTTAACCCTATGCAATCTGGATTCAGATCAAAGCACAGTACTGTGACTGCCAGTCAGATTGCATAGGGTTAAGGATGTTGTGTGAATTTAAAAAAAGTTTTAGCTGACTGTTAATCATGNTTTCGGGTGGTAACCGAAACAAGACTTACGTGAAACAACGATAATAGATGTCTTTTTTTTAGTGATCGGTAACACTTAGTTATCACTACCAGATACTAACATCACGTGACCTCTGAGATGACAACATTCAAGATCCCGCCGTCCAAATTAAGACCCGTTGACTCTAAACTGTAAAAGATTAAATATCTCCTATACACCAAAAATATCGACACTACGACTTGGTGGGAAATAGATTTATCAATAAATAGTCCTCGAATGTATGAAAAGAATTTATCTGTGTTACAAGAACGTTACCAGGAAAACTCCTATATAGACATAGTACAGAAACAGGCCCACGACATAACAGTGACGTAACCGTCCGCGCTAACTCCCAGTTGGCGCAACCCCGTATTTTGGTTGGGGTTGATTACGAACGGAATAGACCGGTGTGCCGTCAAAGACGTTATCGTTTGTCCATAAAACCAAGATTTTTTACAAGAGATAGAAAGTTGATGAACCAGGGGCTATCGAAATGCTGAAGAACACATAAGCCATTGGAACAACCGAAGTCTACCCCGATACTGGATGAGGGAAAACGGAGAATCGAGAACAAATGGAAAACAACAATTTTGGTAAAAGATCTCTTCGACAAAATAAATGGTGAACGTTGTCCGAAGAAAATTTTATAGAACACATACTGTATGCAGATGTTAGCCGCTCGTATAGTGTCCTCGTCGAGGAACCTAAATACAAGACAAAACTGCTTGTCCACCGGGACCGTAACCGATTGCACAAAAAGGATAGAATAATAACGGAGAATATATACAAAAGAACTCCCGTGAGCCGTGAAAGTCCGCCCCAGAATCCAAAACAAACTGCGGCCACAAAGAGAACAACTAAGGAAACAACCCGCCCTTCGGCTATAGTTCACTTCGTTGGTGCCATTCCGCCGTGACAGCCCGGTCTTTTTTTCCCTAGAAGGTGGAGAGTGAGAGAGAGCGAGTAACAAAACATCTCCTCACCCCGTGTGAACTGGTAAGGCGCGTGAAAATTAATTATTTTTACCACCAGACACCTCGCATTTATCTCGAGTCGGAATAATCCACACTAGAATTGGGTCGCGCTAAGAGGGGAGAAGAAGTTCATGCGCGAGCGATCAGACAAAAGAATAGTTAGGACAAGAAAGAGCAATTACTATATAAAATGAGGAAGGAGGTGCTGATAGGGAAATCTTATCACACAGAAAACACGACTAATATGATCATAAGACGAAATAACTATTGAGCAATCAATTATCATAAAACAAGAGACCGTTCAGAAAGAGTTTTATTCTTACCGTACCATAGCGCTAGTCTCGACCTTTTACTAAGTTTCGGTCCCATCCAGTGGAGTTTCTCTCACCTCAAGACGTATTTCTGCGGTAAGTATGATCTCAACATGTCAACCAAATGTAGATGTAAATGTGAGAGACACTCGCGCGGAACAAATGCAATGGATTGGTCTACTTACATCGGCAAGGAAACGTGGCGAAGAGAGCTAAATGAAGAACGTATTGATAGACAGTAAGTACCGTACACAACTAGAAATGACGTATCTACAACCACGGTACCGTTATAAGAAAGAGGTAAAAAGACTTATCGCTAATTATATTGAATAATACTCCGTCGATTACGCCCCAACTAACGAAAATATAAGATATCACGACTTTTAGTTGACAAAGCCAAAAATCCCTGTACGACCGTATACGTACTGTTTTATAGGTTGTTGCACGCGCGCGTGTTTTGACTGAGTTCACAGAAGTGACCTGAACATTTGAAATTTACATTGAACGTCGCTTGACGGTTAATTAGAGTACAAACGAGTTAGTCAGTCACTTGCCCCGTATCGTGCGCTTGTCAACGTTTCTCCGCTCGTATCTATGCTAAATTCAAAGGATTGTTGGTGGTATATCCGAATCTGCACTACACCACGACAACGTAACACAGTAGAAATTGCTGAAGAATAGGCCTGACAGCGCAATCCCAGATCAGTACTAGAGATCGTGGAGAGAACGAGGGATGAATAAACTGAATAGAGACTAGGCGCGTGACCAGCTAGGGATTCTTCCTCAAGAGAGAGTCACAACGCCCGTTGGGATCTCTTCGAACGACGGTAACAGAGGACCTCAAACGCGTGAGAACGCTCAAACACGGAAACCTCGAAGTAAGCGGTATTTATACGGACACATCCAAAGAGTGGCGGTACTACCATGCCACACAGAAGTTCGGAGAGCGAGATCTCGCGCAAAGTCCACCGAAGTACTCACAACTTACAGACTGCACACCCTGTCAGGTCTTCTAATTTTAACGTGCCGTACCGAGCCAATGAGAAAATGACAGATGTATTCTAGCGCGAGAGAGAGAGATCCGGAGTAACTAAATAAAATATTCTTAGGTACTGTTTAATGGTTGCGACGTAGTCCCTCACGGCCCGACCCAGCTTCAGCGACAGAGATAGCTGAGTCTTTGCAGCGATGAAGGAGCCCTCCGACGGTCTCCGAGGTCGACGACAGACTTACAAAAGGTTAGTGTATAGGAGGGTAACGTAAATCGCCGGACTTAATTTATGTGGAAATAGGTTTGGGCGCTGGAAGTAGTTATTCATGCATGATTGTTTATTTAATGAGTTAGTGTAAGGCGGTGTGGGTGGAGGCGCTCTCTATGGATAGTGGAAGCGGGCGGTTACATGTCCGGTGGTCTAACCTAAGTATATGTCACCTAATCCCACCAGTACATCCCTCCCTGTCGGGTCTAACAGTTACAACCGTGGTCGATACCGAGAGCATAGCGAGTCTGAGTGTGCAACTCGAGGACGATCTAATTCGGTCGGAGACTATACACGTGCGGAACGTAGTTTATTTATTATTGATGTCAGACTAGAAGAAGCGTAGTCTGAACTGGCAACAAAGAAACAAAAGTTCAGTAAGAGCGAAGGCGTAATTGGTCACCGAGCTCACTAATTGAAACAGTGTTCACGGTAATACTGTGCGCGCATCTTTTGGCCAGAATTCACGAGCAGAATGAAATTTGGTTGTTAATGGAGTGCTTATTTGCATTACTGTATCGTATGGAAATTGCTAAACTAATGAATGTACTGAATAGACAAGTCTGGGATTCTTATGACATCTCTAAATACGATATCCGAATCTCTGTACTTTATGTTGACTAAAGTGTGTTGTTAGTTTTTACACCTTGTAAGTAGCAGCATTTACGTTATCCTAGACGCGAACTGGTCTCGATCGACCACACACACCCTCTTCTCTCGGACCACACCCTATCACAAATATTCACCTCGAAGACCAACCCTCTTTTTACTTGCGTGTTGAGACGATCAGAATTGAAACTGCTCTTAAGCTACTTTACACCGAAAATGACAAGCCCATCCCTCTGCGGCATTCCTTGACAAACATTATAAACCAGAAACACAGGAAGCGGGATACCTCAAGTCGGGACTTTCCAACAACCAATCTCACTTTCTGTTATCAGAACACGAAAACTACACGTTTGGACATTTTAAGGTGTTGTGGGGTGTACCCTAACTTGACTCTTACACCCACAACACGGTCAACAAGTCGACTGGCGTGCGTCTCAAACTAGTATTCGTGTTAACATTCGACGTCACACTCACTTACAGATCTAAACAATTGTGGTTGAAGGGAGTGCCTCTTGGTTGAACTTTCAGGTTCCACAGATCACGATATCTGACACCACTGAACCCAGAAGTTGACCATCACTTTTTTCTCACAAACACACCAATCCTCTTATTTCATCTATGGTTTAAGTAAGATGGCTTATCCGGTTAAAAACCTATACTAGTTAGTATTAGGAATCTTCAGGTGCGTTGCCTCTATAACATTGGAAAACCTCTAGTGTGTGTTTCCTGTGGTTCGTTATCTTATATCGTATGCCGTCGATGACACATCACGAACATAGTGGTTCCTCTCTCATCTATTACGTTCCGTCGCTAAGTGAAAAGTCACTTCCCTAGGAACTCCAAATAGAACTACAGATCGCCGTCCAGAAGATGTATGTTGTCCCTCTTTTCGCTGAAAATAACAACGTCAAAACACGTGCTTTCTCGGGTTTCCGTCCATTTCCGTCTCAGGGTCTCCTTCGCAGTGAACTGTGTGACCACATACTTCAGTGTTGACCTCACCGACTCCCCGTAAAAGTGTCAGACTCACTCGGAATTAGACGGGATCGGTAGGCGTACGATAATTGTGCTCCTCCATCGAATTCGTCCCTCGTCCCAGAGCTCAACAACCGTTTTGTACAATCTTTCCGTCGATACACATCAGGAATGATTAACTAACGTATATTTCGGAAACTATTGCGTTCGTTTTATCAGATGTTAGCATAAAAAGGTTGATAACAAATTGACTACCGTAATCACGTGCAACGGCCAGTATCGCGCGTCCTGACATCATTGGGGGTTTCGTGTATAAAAGCAGCAGCACGCACTCCTTTACGAGCCGACTAAAGAACCTTATACAAAAAACGGAGTCGCTAATTGGGACACATTAGTCGTAAAAATAAATATCCGGGAAGCAAAGAACACGTGCAAGAATACAACTATGTCTTGAACTGTATAGGAGTCACCATAGACGTTCTAGGATAATCCGTTAATTATGACCCTCGTGTACGTATCTTGGACAAAACGTTTAGTTTAACACCATCTAGAGTGCAAGGAGTAACGTAATAACATTTCAGCAGGGACCTGTACATAAAAAGTAGTGTTGCGCTTATCTACCTGTTTCTAGGATTATTATCCGTAAAAAATCCGACGAAGACTACTTCACTACCAATTGACGTGGACCGGTCTTGTGGACACCTCGGGGAAGTCGATATCTTTATCCCAGGTCACTGAACACGAACCATAACGCACCCCAGCCTGTACAAGACTGGATTTCTGTTTCGATTTTGACTTTAAACATCTAGACCAGTAGGCCTACAACAAAATAGTGTAAATAAAGACTGTAACAGCCAGGCCTTCAACAACAACAAATGCACCTATAATTTTGGTAACCTAACGTGTTGTTGTGATGACGTAACTCGCGGCTGGCTCACAGCCAACATGTCTGCCGCTTGGAGATATTTCAAAATATCAGAGAGAGAGTAGCGGATTGCGATTTGTAAAACTTTCAGCTAAATCACGTGTTCAGCTAAAATTTCTCGAGGGGGTGTAACTGCAAAGACTTTCACCACTTCGGGATTACTCCACCACTTGAAACCAAAACACCCGGACAAATATGCGGAGCATGATCAACGTAACCCTGTTCTCTGACATTCGGTGATATTTTTTCGGTGCTAAAACCCTTTCGGCCGAAAGGGCCTTTTTAACCATTTTCGGCCGATAATTTTCGGTGGCCGAATATTCGGTGCATCCCTAATTATAATGTCGTTGATTCAACTCTGTGAACTCTGGTTGACTTCCAGCACAGTAGCATTTCCTGTTCATGTGACACGACATGCATCTAATGATTCTGTGCTTTCCTTTAAGCAGTGTGATGGACTTAACACAGGTCTGTCCTCATGCTGCTGTTGCTCACAGGTCTCCCATGCTCTCTGGCCTTGGTTGCCAGCCTCTAAGGTAAACAAGGAGGCAAAGCCCCGGTGAATAATTGATGGCTTTGGTGGTTGTGGCAGCTGTTTGCGATAGGGGAGAGTCTGTGGCTGCCCTGCTGCAGCACAGTGATAGGACAGGTGTTCTGTTGGCAACAGTCATTAAGTACACACAGACAAGATGTACAAGGTGACGCCATTTTCTCTTTGTCCCACTGTATTTCTGTGTCTACGGCAGCCACTGTTAGAAACCTCAGAGGCTTGCTGCTTGTGTCCAAGAGCAGGGAGTGGCACACTTTTCACATTAGCTCATTTCTCCAATGGTTATCGATCAGTTTTGCTTCTTGTATGATGTAGACGGATTGTCTGACTTTCGGAGCAATTGTTAAATTAATGAGGACAAGCATACATGTTTTTTAAGTGAAAACCACATACAAAAGTCCTACCCTTCTTTGTACCACAAAGTACTGCACAGGTTCTGTCCCGAGAATGAAAAGCTTAACAGTACTGATTTTCTACTTGTTGATAATGCTTGGTAAATGCAGACAATGTTGTCAGCCAGTTGTAATTGCCTAGTACAAGGTTGCTTATTTCCCATCCTGTTAGCGGTACAGTTTGAGGTCATCTTGTGCCAGATGTTTATGCCGTTTGAGTAAACTGTCGGTTGCTTTTGCATATTTTGAACAGGTTATATCTAGGCCAGTGACTCAAAGAGAGGTTGTAGATGACCATGTGAAGTTAGGAGCAGTTACATTTGGCAGTGACATTTCTTTGAGATGGGATGCTGTATCTGAACCTTTTCATCATACAGGAGCTACACTCTCAGCCATACAAATGGTCCTTTTGAGGCTAATCTGTGCGGGTGCTGATGTCCCTGTGGGGCGATAGGTCAACCGCGTTGGCATAAAAACCAACCACAAACAAATGCTGCCCTTTATCTGCAGGCCACACGCAGTCATTGAAGGTCTCTATCTATCACCTGTCACCCGATAGCTTTTACAGCCTCTGTGTACTTCCGGAACCTGTGGCTTTAGATGGGCCGCCCTCCCTCGCCTTCAGCTGTCTTACCTCCATCCAGGATACATTTATAGGAAGAAGCTGTTTTTTTACCACTTTGCAAACATTCTTTTAAAAATATCCAGCAGTATGAACAATACGTCCTCTAAACAACAGCGACCACAACAGAGCAGCTCTGTCTTACATGTGTTTTGAAACAGGTGGCTGCTTGAGCTAGCACATAAAGCCCTTATATATGTTTTTTCTTGAGGGCAACTCGGCACTCAGACGGCATCTAGGTTTTGTTGACGCCTGTGTTTCTCTTGTTGATTCCTTTTTGTTGGGAGCAGGAAGCGCGAATAATCAAGTGAGCCAACCACGGAATGCCCTGTTTTTGAAAGACCATCTCCTCTAGTTATTGTTTTGTAGAAAGAAACTTGAATTCAGGCATTAAAACAGGAGGTCTGAGGAAAATCAGCTTATAGTTGTTTACCCAGGTCTCCCCCTACCAGTACAGCAGTGTTTCTTCTTTGTTTCCTCCTCTTATGTCTCCCTCTCAAACACTCTCAGAAGCTGTCTCTGACTGATAGAGTTTATGATAAGTAATGTAAAGTATTTTGTTTCTCTGCAATCTTTCAAGAAATGGCACCAACCCGTGAAGGAATGTTAAGCCCAGGAGCTCAAGGGTGATGATAAAGCAGTACAGTAGTACACTTATGGCAGCCATGTTTACTACTACGATGGCCGTCTTTGCACCGCTTCTCCTTACTTTGCTCACTATCTGTCATCTACAGGGCTTCAGAGTGCGAACATTTGGTGCCAATTGGGCAATATCTTTTCTCCACTTTTCTGAATAGCAGTAATATATTTGACTATGCTGTATTGCTTTTAATTTAATAATTTATATTATAAATGCTGCATATGAAAAATAATACAACTGAGACAACTACACTACAGTGTCTGCTTGTAAAAACATTACACATGCTAACTGAACAAATATACTCATGTGAACCAGTCAATAACATAGCACTATTGCAGAGCATAGTGATTTAAAGTTTCCTCAACACAACACTATAGCTAACATTGACTGAATAATCTTTAACAACTTATCTTAACCGCTGTGTTGTCTGCTTCTCCTCCTTATTGATCCCACTATTGATTTTGTCTGGTCAGAATCCCTAAGAAGAACCATTCATTGTCTTACGCCCTGGAAACTGCCATGTCGGATTTGAGCACGATTTGTCTTTTTGCTAAATATGCTGGATTCTCATGGAAGGTGTGTCTTCATCTGTAAGGCTCAATGATGAGTGTGATCTACAGTCTAACAGTCCACAGATAAATCCACCGGTACTCTTTTTAATTACAAGGTTTTTTTAGTCATAATATTTTATTTAAAGAATCCACTGACAAATTACACGCTGCATACAGGAGATCTTTAAAAGAGCTTTGTGATTACATTACATTGCATTTAGCTGACGCTTTTATCCAAAGCGACTTACAATAAGTACATTCGACCAGGAAGATACAACCTTGAAAAAAACAGAATCATATAAGTACATCAGGTTTCATAGAGACAAACATTTCAAGTGCTACTCAACTGGCTTTAGATAAGCCAGCCCTTATTAGTATATAAGTGCTCTGTTAGCAGTTCTTTGTTAGTAATTCTATCGCTCGAAGTGGAGTCGAAAGAGATGAGTTTTCAGTCTCTTCCACATTCCACGAAAAGTACTAAGATACCTTAAGTTATTAATGATGTAAGTATGACGTCTGTTAAATATTGTTATAGTGCTTTCTTTGAATACAAAAATCATATTTACAGATTCGAAAAACCTTTATGTGTCCCAAAATATTACGCTGTCATGGCTGGTTAATTGTTTATTGAGCAAACACAATACCACACAGGTTGAATGTGTGTGTTGTGCCAGTTGTAGTCTTCTAATAGAGGTGCTGATGGGTGAATGTTTGTGTGGATGACTAAGAGAATAAAAGAGAATGATCAATACAAAGCACAGCAGGGTTCTTTGGAGACAACAAAGCAGCGTACACGCGTGTCATGTTCGTCCCGGCGAGGAATAACAAACGAAGCAGTAACAGGTCTGTGGAAAAGTAGAAAGCAGTGTGTGTGTGTGCACGTCAGCAGGACTGTTAGTAGACCCCCAAGCACATATTTTCGTCTCCAGTGCAGTGAGAATGCCCTGATTTCTTGGGAATATGTTTTGGCCTCAGCACTTAACCCTTTATTTAGCTGTTTCTTGTGTTTACGTCTTTGTTTTGAAGTCGTTTGACATGCTTACAACAGCGCTGCCCAGTCTGATGAGTGATTCAGTAAGTGTTGATAGCTGGGACATTGTTTAGAGTAAAAGGTCAGTTATTTTAACGTGCGGAATTGAAGCAATTCACAATACTGTTTGTGTTCATTCTATTTGCATTATTGTGCCAACATGTGTTTTATCGAGGTGCATCAATCTGACCCTTATAAATCTTATATTCCAGTTTTGCCATTCAAATCTACAGGCATGTACTAAAAAACAAAAAGTGGAATCGCCAACAAATTCAATCTTTTCATGTTTATCTTCCATTGCTATTGTGTAAGAGCATATTCCAACGACAAAAACGTATTATATTAAGGCTCCGGGAACCTAAACAAGAGAACATCTTTTGATTTCACGGCTTAACGTCATTTTTCTCAGGTTTTTATCCAATGAAAGGGATATTTGGGCGTTTTAGAGACTTTGTCCTAATTTACTTTCCATAATGGCTTTGCTTAAATATGAAAAGTTTGGTGGAAAATGCAAAGCTAGGTGTGCTCTTTATAATTTAGTCGACATAGTTCTGTGTAGACTGAAACACGTGACATCCGAGGAAATGCAGCCATGTCTGGAATCTCCAGGAGTTTGCCCTGCCCACACTGCTACACTCTCTCTTGCGCTCTCAAACACACACGCACACACACACACACACACACACACACACACACACACACACACACACACACACACACACACACACACACACACACACACACACACACACACACACTTGAACTTACTCATTTCACATTCCTGTTGGTGAAGCCCACAGACAGGCACTGTTAGACAAACACTGAAGCATGCATGATACACACATCTTGTTTCAGTGGAACATCTCAACCTAATTAGTAGGGCTGCTCGATTATGGCAAAAATCATAATCACGATTATTTTGGTCAATAATTGAAATCACGATTATTAAATACGATTATTCATTGACTTTGAAAACATCCATTTATTGAACTTTAAAACAAATAATAATTTGAACATTATATTTGTAACTGTTGATTACCCTGAACGTATAATTCAACTGAAAAAACAATACTAAAATAAATGATACATTTGTTTACATTTAAATAATTCATATCAAAATAATAAATACCAATAAACAAGATCAACAAATATGCGCTTCCACAAGCTACTAAATATAAATATGATCGTAAAAAATCGTAATTGCGATTAAAATACGATTAATTGCACAGCCCTACTAATTAGGCTACATTTCAGGCTCCCATTGTTAAATATTAGCCTGTGCTCAGTCTAACAGTGTTTTAATTAAGATGGCACATTAACTTCTGGGATTTTAAAACCCAAATGGGAACACTAAAAAGGAGCACAGCTGAAAGAGAGTAGAGGACGCCTCGAGAACAGTGAACTGCCTGTCTATTTATATTCATATTTTGTAAGATCTTAGTATGGTTGCTTCAGCTCTTTTAGCAGACGCAGGCAATGGTTTATTGATTTGTAGGCGTAAACTTCCAGTGCTTTCAGATTACAGCGTGTCAGATATATCGGATGGGCTGATATTATATAGCAGACATATCAGTATCCGTGTATCTTAACTGAGGAAAGCTTCAACAACTTGAAGCACAGAAATGTACTTTATGTGGCTACTTTGTCCAAAACAGCCCATCCGTGTTTCTGGACTAACGGCACATATTTTTGCTGCGACACCATACACAGACTGCATTTTTTCCAACTGTGTTACGCAAATGTTTACCCTCAAATCTATATCGACACATATCGGTGTCACTTCACCTTTTGTTTGATTTATTTAAACTTTGTGGTCAACAAAAACAAAATGTTTGTTTTCTCATCAACTTCAGTGTGCTTAATGCATGATTGCTTTTTCTGTTTCTGTTTAAATAACTTTGCTACCACCCCTGGCCATTCATCTTTACTTTAACACCTAGCCACTGCAATATGGTCTGGTAGCCAGGGGTTACAGGATGCTGGATATGTATTGTCACAGCAGGTAATTTTTGAACACTGTGTGACATTTGCGGCAGCTCAGCAGTCTGAAGACTCTTTTGAGCACAGGAACATGTCGCAGGGCTCAAGGACATGTACAGATCGAGCACACATGTATGTTTAGTTGGACTCTGTCACCTCATGCTTTGTTAGACAGGGAAATTGGGTTGCTGGCAAGGGTACAAAATGTGCTATCTGTGCTTTCAAGTACAGTGTGATTCTTTTTATGTGCATCATCAGGTTGCACCGTAGTGTATTTTTAGATCTGCTATCACAAACCAGGTTCGTTACGGCGGGCCTCAGGAAGAGCCGTGTTTAAAACACCCATCGAGGATCAGCATGTGTTCCCCTTTGAGCTAAAGGCTAGTGTTTTGGTTCTTCCTGGCATTGATCTTGTGAAGTCGTGTAGGAGGGGTGTGCAGACATCTCTGTCATTTCACTGTCTCCACCATGACATATTAATGGGGCTTGTAATCCTAAGTAACGGCATCCCTGTCTTCTGTCTTGTGTTGTAGATAAGCATACATGCTAGTGTTGAGTACTCTTTTGGCCCAGTGCTTATAAAGAAAATAAATTACATGATAACAGACATTGCCAGATGATATCAGAGTCTGTGATGATATAGTGCAGATGTTTAGATATCTTCAAGCAGATAAAGTGTCCTTATCTAGGGAGGCTAAGTTTTCATTTCAACGCCAGTCAAGCATCACTGGGGAGGTTTCTACTTCCTTTTCCCCCTGGCTTCTTCATTGAACAAATGCTGGTCTCCAAGGTGACGGATCTCCAGGGGCCAGTGGTCCGCCTGGTGCATGGATGCGTTTGCCCTGTGTTGTCAGGGAGATACACCATCTACGTCCATGTGTGCACAGAGGCCCTCTCAATTGTTGTTCCAAATCTGCTTGCAACACCACCACCTTTGCATCTGGCCGAGCCAAACAGGCAGGGAGAGAAACCAACTTGTCTCGGAGACACACTTTGTGCTTGGCTTTGAAAAAGTTACACCTGCAAGGCAGATACATTACATAGCAACACCTAAAGTAGAACAGTTATTTTTCCACAGGGGCCTGATGCTAGATGAGTGGACTAGATAGAGGTGACTTTGTGATGATCTTGCGGAACATTTGTGTCATAGGCTCATTTTCTGATGTCCATGCTTTTAGAACAAACTACATGTAGTAGATAAAGTAAGATAACTGAATCATTTGTAGTCTCTTTCCATTTGGTGGCGTTCAAGTAGAACATTTCCCCCCAAGCTTGACCTTTTTAAATACATTCATTTAAAACAGTGAAAGACGTTGTGTAATCTGGATTTGTTGGATCCAGGCGAAAGTTACCAACAGCTCTGTGTACAGAACAAGGCTCACTGTTTGGGTTCCTTTTATTTCCAGGCCCAAATGATTGTTGTACAGTGGTCAACGCTTGGAATGGCACAATATCCGATACATCTCATGATTCGTTCATGCTCTATTATTATTTTCTAAGTAAAATGTTGTATACGGCTTTGGTCATTTACAACATTATTATGACGTGCTGAAATGTAAAATTCATTTTTTGGCAAATAATTCAAGTTAATACTAGTTTACAGTTATTTTAATGTGGTGTTTCACAGCAATATCAAATACATATTTCAGTGAATTATGACCCGTTTAACATCCTGTCCAAAACCACATTCAAACGGTAATAAAGTATTGTGTTGTTGTTTTTGCAGGTTGGGTACTGAAAATCATGGAATTTCATTTGGACTGCTTTATTTCTGGTATTGTGACACCCGTAGATAAATCTCGGCAACATTCATTCTTGGTTTGAAAACTATCTTGATTTTTTAAAATAACAACGTGCTCGGCCTAGGTCAACAAAATGCTAACATGGTATGGGACGTGGAAATGAACATTCCAAAGCTATCCATTTCCAATGCCAGTTTCCAACATTCCTGAGAGAGAAATCTAAAGACAGAGACCTGTTTGCTAGCCCGCTGCAAGAGGGAAAATGCTGAGGCTGCTTCTGGAAAAGGAAAGATACTGAGCCACATGATCTTGTGAGGGAGGGCAAAACCTGGTCACATACAATGGATGAATTGTCCTGAGGCTGAACTCAAATGCAGTTAGTCGATTAAGGTGTTACACTCAACACTGTCCCTGTAATAAAAGATACAACTTCACGCATATCTTCCTGTAGAATGCCCAGTATTCTATATATACCAAATCAAGCAGCTGCAGAGCCAGTGTTCCTCTTGTTGTTCCGATGTGTTTGATTAAGTTATGTGTTGAAAGTCTGCTAACCAGCCTGCAAATTACTCGTATATACAAAGCCGTGGCAGTGCAATCCCAGAGGCCCTGGTTGCCATGTTGGCCCCCCTGCAGTGACTCACTGTGGGACAAACGGAGACCTGGCAGACAGGCTGCACATACCGGATTCAGCCCATCCAGGAAAGAGCCGAACGTCCTCTGTGGACCGTAAACAATAGGGCCTCGGGTTTTGTGTCATGTTTGTGGGAACACAGACAGAGAATGGGAGAGCATGTGATGAGGTCCGGGGACAGAGAGGGGCGGAGGTGGAGGGCCTCGTCTGCAGTTTCAGAGCGTAGCTGGAGAATCCCAGTTAGTTCAACTAAATGGCAAAGTTTGAGTCGGGGTAGTTCCCTCTTTATTACCCTGTTAATGTACTCGCAAACAAGTGTTTACAAGACGTCCCTTTGTGGTCATAATCTGCTCGGTGACTTTAACGCAGTGTCTGTGTTTCTTATGCTGCAACCTCTTTGGACTGAGGCCTTTAGATTGAGTTCATCACCTCCTCCTATAGCTTGTCATTTCCTCTATTTCCCTATCCCCTGGCCCGTGTGTTATATTGTGTTCTGCTTTCTCTATTGTATTAGTAGGGTGTTGTCAATAACGGTCTATTTATGTTTTTAGCTCTACTCTCTTCACATTGTTGTAGCCAGTTAAAACGTAGGCTTTACAACACCTGAAAGGGAAGCAATCTGCAGGCACTTGTTTCTGCTTTGGAGAATACAAGTTCAAGGCTTAAACCTGGTTTGAACCGCTTTGAATATTGTTTGGATTGCAAATCTGCACTCTCTTTCTCTCTCATTCTGTTTTGGTGTTGTTGACAGGTGTAGTGGACATGTTGTACCAGAGCTGGAGGTGTGAGCGTTTCTATCAGTGTGACGGTTTTAGTAACCAAAGCAGTGATTAGCCCACCAATACGGTAACAGTAGAGGGATTACTCATCTATTTATAAAGTGCTGGCTTAAAATCGCTTCACTGCACGAAGCATTACCACTCTGGGTTACACAAAACATGTTACTTTTATTGTTCTTAATGTGTTTTGTAAAATACCACTCAAGAATCCTGTTCTTTACTCCCTAAAATAGCGATACGGTGAGAAGGTGTACATTTTTCAAATCCCAGTGTAGCACATGCCGTAATCTTTAGCGATGTATTTCTTTGAGTGGAAGAGCCACACAATGCCACGTCCACCTGTTCCCTCTCCATCTTAGTCCGTCAGCCCTCTGAAACAACATACTTTAGTGCGGTATAGGCTTTCTATTTACTCTACAGTGTGCATTGACATCTTATATACAGCTGACAAATAGGAATTTATAAGCGGCACATTCCAGGGGGCACATTTGGCCGAATTCAATTGGGATCCACTGAAACTTAATAGCATTGTGTCAACGCAACAAAACTCATCAGCATTCCCATGAGGCATAGGGGAGAAAAGCCCTTGTTGTCACTGTGGTTGTTTATTAACCATGTTGACCTAGAAGAAGTTGTTGGCTCTCACAGTGGCTTAGTGGAAACACTATCTGGCTGTACTGTATTTCCAGGAGGTAGTTTTGTGTTTTTGGAGACCACACTGTCATTGTTTAAGGCACTTTGCCCTGAAGCGAGGGTTTCCCCTTTCCCCTGCTTGGCTTTCTCTTTAAACTGTGTACATGCATCCATCCATTCCTCATTGAGTCTAGCCTGACTTCCTCACTAAAGAAAACATGGAAGCACAGCAAAGCACAGGATGTCCAGAGGGCAGCTAGAACAAGAGAGAGTTCTGTTTATGCAATGCCAGCGTGTTCATAACTAATAGTTGCCCAAGGTTCTAAGAGTGCATTAGTGGAAATGTTCATTTAAGGCTGTGCCCATACTCGATTATACACAACATTAGAGTTCATTAATACTGTTGTAAACATAAACGACTGCTCTCCCTCGTGGGGCAAAACACAAAGACTAAACATGCACTATTATTAACTATAGCTTGAATTAAATGTTCAAATGTAGCTCTCACAGATATCCAACTGAAGTAATAGAATTTTCAAAGGTGTCATCTGGCATATTTTCATTACCATCAATATATTTTCCTCAGGTAAATCTTTCCATCCTGAAAAGCTACCAACATGTTTTATTTTGGTGGTTACCAGCTATAATTTGATCTGCCCACAATGTGTTCTCGTCAGAGCCGGATCTGGCTACTGTAGTGCAAAGCTGCTAATGTTTAGGCGTGGCAGCCTCAGACATCACATGGCTTCAGTTGCGGCTGTGTTTCCTCCACACAGATCAAAGTCACCAGGACAGGTGTATGTTGATGGGAGTTAGCTATGCTGTCCGTCATGCCGGCTTCACCACGCCCTTCTCTCTGTGTGGCCTCTGGAGGGCCCGGAGCTGGATAAGGGAAGTCACGGCTAAAAGTGCCACTTAAGTGGAACACAAACACTAGCGTTTATATGCACAGTGTTTTACAATAGCACGCAAACTCAATTACACGGCCCATTCAAAGACAGACACCCACACTGCTACTTATGTGCTGCATACATCGCTCATGTTCTAATGAAATTAATATAATGCATAGACAAATCGGCACTTAGTACTGCAGGTGTGTTTTAATGCTTCAGCTGTTCCTGCTTCTTTCTTTCTCACAAATGCACTGAGCTGCAAACAACTGAGTGTGTGGGAGACAGTGGGCGAGGGCAGAGGAAATGGTGTGTAGGTTTTTAGAATCGTGGGTAGGTGGTTAGCTGCATTGTTGGCCTTTGTTTGGGTTTAATGGTGAGGCCAATGGGAGTATCGTACTTCACATTGCAAATTGACCACAATGGACTAGACCTAACCACTTTTAATGACAGTTGTTGTTTTGGTTTGGATGAATAAATGAAATTATTCATCTTTAATGGAAAGGGGCAGTGAGATAATGTTGGTCAGTGTGTGAAGTCTTCCTTCCCCTTAGAATGTCCAGATCACTGTGGGAATTCATTGTTTACCCTCTATTCCTCATTAATAATCCACCGTCACTCCCTTTCTCTTCTCTTCACACACCCTTTCTTCTCTGCACTCCTCTCCCCACTTTCCTTCTTAGTCATTCCTTCCTTTTGTTATCCTTTGCAGCATTCCTCTTTCAAGTCTCCATCCTTCCAATTCCAGCCCTCTCTCTCCTCTCTGTGGTGTCCTGTCGGACAATGGAGGAATCCCCTGGCTGGGCTGCAGGGGGTGGGGGAATGTAGAGCTGGCCAGAGACTTGACACTCATGTGTGGGCCTGGCTGTTTGGCCTTTGTCCTTCTGCCAAGGAAAATGGAGGGAACGCAGAAAAGTGGAGCAGCAGAGAGAGCAGTGGGGAGGAGGAAGGAGGGGAAGAGGACCAGTTGGGGTGTCATTCATGTGTGGACGTTTGGGGAAGTTTGGGTCTCAAACTTTGGTCATAAGGGGGAGGGGGTCATTTGACCAATGTTGTCTATTAGCATCGGCCGTGAGGTGACTGAGCATGAATTCTTGCTGGTGCGTTTAAATGTAGAACTGCACTGAAGAAGTTGAGTTAAAGTGACGGTCAATGCAGAGCTCCCTTGTGTCTCTGCTCACTCACGTCCTGAGTTTATACCACAACAATGGCTGCGGCTATCTATAGAAATGAGTGTGCCGTAATGAGGCTCGCCATTTGAGAGCAAGCTACTCAGTCAACCAAATCCTCTTGGCTTTTTTTTATTTCCCCCGGACACTGAAAGAGTCGAGGCCAGCACAAAAGCATGTGCTCTCCCCTCCCCTCTCTTTGAGCCCCTCACCCCAGTAGTGTGTGTGCCGTTTGTGTGCACTGTGAGGGAATTGATATTGGGAAGAGTGGGAACATGCAGACTAGGGCAGCGGGCAGATTTGGCACACAATTAAGAAGCTGGGGAATGTGTGAAATGGACTTTCATTTATAGAGAGAAGGAAGCATGTTGGAGTAAAAAGTAGGCTAATGGAAATAATAGATGAGAGATGTTTGGTGATGTCATTCGACTTGCCATTTTCACAGTACATTTGGAGATGAGTGGGTCCATTAATCAAATGCCTCCGTAGGCAAGCTGAGACAGGACCAAGTCGGTTCAGTTCTTCTTGTTTTGTTTCACAGAATTCCAACATTAGACCATTGTCTCTGCAGTACCACTAGCAATAACTTTTGAATAGATACCTGTGGCCTTAAGTTAATGAATTGGGGCAACCATGGATTTGTAAATCTGGGGTGACTGTACGGTCTCCTGCACACTAAATGTGCTCCGAAGTGGGAGGTCGGATTTAATGTGTGTGTGTGTTTGCAGGGCAGTAGGAGCCCGTTCTCTCTGTAGTCTGAGGGCATGATTGGAGGGAAACCGTAAGCTAACTGGAGTCACTTGACTGGAACACTGCAGCCTCTGTCAAGTTCAGTCTGCGGCTCACTGCACATACAGTAGGACATTACTCATACAGGGAACATACAGTTTACTCACATGTGTCACTGACATGCTTCTTTGATATCTGTGGTCATATTTTAATTGGGTTCTCTGAGTGCTGTGAGGTCCAAAACATTAACATTCCACCCTGTGAATTTACAGTCTCTTCAACACTCTAAAACAAACACCCACCGCTGCTAATACGCATGAACACACAAATATGAACGTTACCATACCGCTCTCTCCCAACACACACATGCTGAGTCCTTCTGCTGAAAGCCAGAGTTCCTGGCAACCTTAACCAAAGTAAAACTAAGACTCTGTAAACATTGGTGTGTGTGCTGACTTATAGACCTACAGCACAGGATCCTCTCTCCTGTGGACGTCTGCAAAATGCACATGCACACACGCACATGCACACACATCCTGACCTGTGGCACATTAACACTGCCTGAGTGGAATGGAAGCAGAGCAAGGGAGATAAGACAAAGCAGAGCGTTTAGCGATGCTGCACACACGCTCACTGAAGTGCAGAGTGTCTGTTGCGAGGCCTCCCTGTGTCCATCGTCACACACACACACACACACACACACACACACACACACACACACACACACACACACACACACACACACACACACACACACACACACACACACACACACACACAGCTCTCTGTCTCATAGGTTACCCATGGGTGACACGGCTTCCTTCACTTTTTTAATAATGGGGGATACCTCAAATAAGTACCCACACCACAGAACTCATTTCACACTAGCTTGAGTTGGTCACATTGTGGATGTTACGCAGACCCAATCCCCCCCCTGTGGGAAACCTTATAGTCCTACAAAATCTGTCCAGTTGTCATAGCTGCCTTAACCACCATTAATGGTATATACCCACTTATTTTGTCTCTGGAATTAAAAGCATTTTAGAAGGGAACTGCCTGGTGTGACTCTTACTTTTATTCAACTGAGCACATCCTCGTTGGTGTAGTAATTGCAAAAGCTGTCCTCAAAAAAAGAAAATCTTGTTTAAAACTAAACAAAAACCTCCAACTAGACCCATTGATTTTTCAGTTTGGATGCTTGCTTGTTTCAGTTTTAAACAGCAAGTATTTGCATGCCTTTTTAAGTATACATTTTGTGGCGCAAATATTTTATTATCACCTTTCTTTAAAATGAGCCAAACAGTTATAAAGTATCCTGATGTTAGTTTGTAAGTTGGCAGTGTGCTCTCGAGACCCCACACTGCCCTCTGCTGACATGGCTATCATTCATCTACTTTCCCTCTCACTCCTTTCTGTTCCACACTACTACATCCTCCTGTTCAAAGTTTCACTCCCTTCCAAACAACTCTCACAAGACCCTAATTAAACCATCCCAGTTACAAAGTTGTAAAGGAAATGTAGCACACCGCTTCTAACCAACCCCACTCTATAAATAGTTACACACACGCGCGCACAGTCCTGTACAAACTGCCAGAGTCAATGAGTAGACTGTTGTTGCTCACTAATACAATGAAAAGACGGTGGCGGTACACTAAATCCCAACGCTCCCGCTTGTTATTCCAACTGACCCGTTGACCCGTATGACACTGCTGGGTCGCCATTGTTTAATTTGAACGTACATCAGTCAGTGGGAAGCGGCAGGAACATCAAATTCACTTTACAATGATTGAATTAGTAGTTATTGAATTTTCTTAAAGTATTTGAACGCTTGCACCAAAGAACAGATGTATTACATGTACAGTTTGTTTACAGCATCACAATTGTTTTGCTAGAAAAACAGCCTGTGTGTGAGCGGCCACTCGGTAGTGAATGGCCATCTGTGTGAGTGTTCATAATGACTTGTTTTCAGGCTTGGTTGTATTAGCATTCCCGTCACTACTGTTAGAGCTATGGAAGCTATCAAGAGAGGACATGAATTCACTGATGCAAAGATCAAGTTATTGGTTAAGCTGGATTTTAAGAATTGGTCATGCTTTGTTACTAGAGTACTGCCTCACCCTGGGAAGTTAACATAAGGTGTGTTCTTCTATCTGAGTTGTTTGGTGTGTTTTTTACACACACTTCCCCGAGAGGCTTACGGCCCGTCCACACTACAGCTTCGACAGCTTCAAAAACGGTTTCCAACGCGTCTGCCCATTCACTTTGAACGGGGTGACGTCACGTTGCCTCGCTTTTCGCCGAACTGAATTGTGGGTAGCAGAGCGGAGCTTTCCTGGCGTTTCAGGCTGCAAAAGTTGAGCAATGTTCAACTTTTGAAGCTTCTGAAGCTTTCGGTGGAAGCGTCAGCCAATCAAATCATATGCCAGTACAAGCTCTAGCTAATCAAACCGTTGCTTGTGTGTCCAGGGGCGGAGAGATTCATGTGATTGGTTGTTGGTCGAGCTTCAGACACGCCCGCCGGCAAGCTTTTTTTGAAGCTGTAGTGTGGACGGGCCGTTACAGTCTTGGAGTGTCACCTGTTCTGCCTGTATCGCCTCCCCTCCTGGGGGCCGTTCACATCTGGGCTCGGCCCCGGCCACATGGTTGTCCCCGGCTCCTGTTTCCTGTTCCTGTCACCTGATACCTGTCACCTGCTCCTCAGTGAGCAAACACCCCCTGTCTCGCTCTACCACTATCCCTTCCTTTATGTTTGTCACGTGGGGAGGCTAGTACGAACTACCAGCTGGGGCATTTTGGGAAAGTCCTGACTGACAAGCTCCATCTTGCACTTCCAGCAAACCTCAAACAGATGCTGGGGAAAAAAATAACCATGATGATGTAACTACAACACTCCCGATCCAAACACAATACACATGACTAGTTAAGAGCAGGAACTGTCTGTCACCGAGGAACAGAGAGGAGCTGAGCTGTAGCATTCTTCTCTTTGACAGCATGATTGAAGAGCTGCCTCCCAGCATGTTGTATTGAGGGGACTGTGTGTACTGTATGCGTGTTTTCACACTTCTGTCAAGAACAAGGCTAACAATAGCCATCAAATGTTCTGTGCTTTCTGACTTCACACATATTTATAAAATAGTTTGGAAACAGTAAAGTAGCAGTGCCACATTTGCAAAATTAAAATCTCAGTCACGAAGGAGTAGGTAAGATATTTTTCAAATTATTATATTTATCTGTGGCGTACTTGACACACAATCGTTGTTTAACCAGGTTTAATTGGAATTCATGTTTAGGCTCCAAGCTCGCAGACATCTTTGCCCCCTATGTCAGAACGCATCCCTGACTAATGAGTTTATACAAATTCCTACTCCAGAAAGTGCAAGTCAGCAGATTTCTCAAGAGCCTTAGTGTCTGAGGAGTGGACGGGCAGACAGTGGGTCCTCTGTGGGCTGCGGAATCACGGACTGATTGAGGGGTTAATCACTGCATAGTGACTCCTGCTGTTCCCCGCCGGCCTGTCTTGTCTGTCCATCTTAACGGCAGATGATACACAGACACACACATACACACACACACAAGTAGACACACACTGCGCGGCTGGCAGAGGAATGCTTCTGAACGCTGTCCCATCCAACAAGCAGCCTCTTGTGAAAGCACTTGGCGCGGCTACAGCAGCAGCACTCTTCTCAGCTCTCCCATCCAAAGCTACTTTGTTTGGTTGGTGTTGCCATGGTGAGGAGGAGGTTTTGGGAATATGACGATGGAATGTTTTTTTTAAAAACCAGTCCCGGAAATGGCCCTCATTTTAATGCACAGAATGCTTTGTGTTCAGGTTTGGTTAAGGCATACAGAAATGTAAGCGACATTGAAAACACCAATACCAGTCAGTTATCTTAACATATCATTTTAAACTCTGCAGTTACAGTTTTTAAAAGAAAACATCATGGTGGGATTGAATGACATTTTCTTTTAAAGTTCTGTTTTGATTGACATGTCATTATGTCTCCCCAGCCTTTCTTCAGACTACTGAACCTACGGAAGCTCGGCCTCAGTGACAATGAGATCCAGAGACTCCCTCCCGAGGTGGCCAACTTCATGCAGCTGGTGGAGCTTGACATCTCCAGAAATGGTACACAAAACATTCACAAGTTCACTGTGTGTGTTTCTCTACAATCTCTGCTTGTTAGACCACCCATTAGCAAACAATTACTTTAAAAACCTGTCTAGACCACCCCCAAAATCACCAAACAACAAAGATTGTAAAAATGACTCGAGCTAGCTGGGGAATCAACACACTTGAAGCAGCCATTCGATACATATCAGCTGCCAGATTATTAAATTAACCCCAGGACACAACTAGGGATGAGAATTTGAAAGCAAATGTATATTCGAATATTCGACCCCCCAAAAAAAGGTTAACCGGTTAACCGAAATGTACATATCCTATAAAAAAAAATTGGGATTTTTTTTTTTTTTAGCCAAATTTTTTTCAATAATTTTTGGAAATAAATACAAACATGTTCAAATAAGTGTAGAAACCAAGTCGAATTGGTCAAATGTATTGAACTGGTGATCACAGTTTGACAGCTATAGGCCTACAGCTTTCATGTGCGATTCACAATCAGCCCAACTGTAGAGAAGACCCTCTCAGCTGGAACGGAGGTTGCGGGTATAGCAAGGTATAGCATGTATATATAAGTTTAATTTGGCATAGTTTGACCTCTACGCTGCACTCATTAACCTGGTCGAAATATTTCCACACATTACTCCTTTTTGACGCCATGTCTGTTGTGTAGGACTCTTCTTAGAGTGTAAATAATTACCGGACTATGACTGGTAAAATATGTTGAATACCGGCAAAACTAAATCTCTCCAGTCAAAATGTGTATGTACTTTGCCGCCACACGGTTGCCAAGCAGCGCTTATTGTTGTTTAGGCTGGCCACTCATGTGTCGCGAGTGTTGACAGGGGGTGGTGGAGCACGCTCATGAACTGTTAGCGCCGGAACCAAGCAAATGGCTGCGGAACACATTTGCGCCACATTTGGGCCTAAGAGATGAGGTTTAAGTCTGCGTGATCTGCGTGTAGGGAGGGGCAGCAGCCATATCATTGGCTAGAATTAGCTAGATCTGATGGATTTCGACATAAACACGAGTGAAGTATAACCGGACGCGAAAGAGAGAGACCATCACCTGCAGCTCTGCCCGCTGTGAGGGACCGGTGAGCGGAGCAAAACACACCTTTAGACGTCAGCTAACACATTTAGCTCTGGCACTGTCGTATATACAGTGGGGCAAAAAAGTATTTAGTCAGCCACCAATTGTGCAAGTTCTCCCACTTAAAATGATGAGAGGCCTGTAATTTTTAACCTAGGTATACCTCAACTATGAGAGACAAAATGAGAAAGAAAAAAAAAAAATCCAGAAAATCACATTGTCTG
>NW_011357368.1:8954719-8964701 GCF_000735185.1 Notothenia coriiceps
TAATTAATGTACTGGATGCATTCAAAAGTGCTGAATAAATGTTTTATGGACCCATAATAGTGATTATTATTTAAGTTAAGTTAAGTCTTTTTCCATAATCAGGTAGCTGAACAACATTGGTAAAAAATGTATACATTATATATATATATATTTCTATTAATCATTTTCGGCCTTTTGGCATTCGGTTTTCGGCCAACTGTTTCCTATTTTCGGTATCGGCCAAAAATTTCCCATTCGGTGCACCCCTAATTATAATAATGGGACTATGAGCTGGACAGCACTTTCTCAAGTAGGTGTTCAACCTTTGATAAATATCTCATTCCATTGTTTACTAATCTGTTAAACTTTATTTGATAATGTATTGTTGAACAAGTGAAAAACACCTGTCACAAAAGGGCTCAAGCCATTCATATAGATTGTGTTTAACATTCTCATTCAGACTTGAAACAATGAATAAATGACCAAAATGATGTTGATTTACTGTAGATTGGATACATAAAGCAGGGGTTGAATTCTAAGGGACACTGACTGGTTCTTGACAAAACACACCGCAGCCATTTCTCAGGAAGGAATGCATTATTTCTCAAAGTGAACGGGACGGAAGGCGGAGGATGTGTGTTTGCTTGTCAGATAGAACAAAGTAGAAGACCCATCTACACCGCGCAGGGGTCTCCAGGGGGAACAGCTGTTTTCCCTGGGACTCTGGCTGCTTCTTCCCCACCTGACACCGCATGTCAGCCCTGACTTTGGTGTTCATGGGTGGATGGATGGCTCCTGCACTAAGATCCCCAGAGGTCCCTGGGTCAGTGAAGCACAGCTCAGCTCACTTCCTCTAGTGGAGGTGCCAGAGCTCCACCTGCTCATGTTAATCCATCCCGGGAATTAAATACACCCCCCTACTACAACTAAATACTCACTCACACACACCCACCTCCCATTACCCCGCTGTCCCACCAGATTGGGGGAGGGGGGACAGCAGGATGTGAGACCAGCTGGTCATCAGCTCAGACAAAGAAACCTGCTGAATGTGCCCTTGCATCAAAAAGAAACTCACATTTCTCACATTGCTGTTTTTTCATAGCCTTACCAACTCTGTATAACTTTTCAAGTGCTATGACACGAAAAACCTCAAGTCTGATTAAAAAAGTCATAACAAGAATTCTACTTCTGTTCAACCCAATACTGTAGAGATCCTATAGGCTTAGAGACATGAAAACAAATGATTCACACAACAAATCAAACTGTGGAACCATTCACGTGTAAACAATAGGACTGGCTTGACCAGAGCAGGAAAGAGAGCAGAGAGGAGTGAGAAAGAGCTGCGCTACAGGAATGATGTGGTCTTTCCGCAGAGACGCCAGTGGCAGGTGTAATTGATCTTTGGTCTTAGCCTAGTTCAGCAAGGTTGTTGGGGAAAGACAAACCAGGGCTCTGTCTGTACATCCAACTGGAAACTGAGGGGAGTGACACCGACCGCAGAATTCACTAGCACAATGTAAAGACTGCAGTGTGAAGTGAATGTCCTAGATTTGTTAACCCAACTTCCCTCACGGAGAACCAAACTTGAAAGCCCAGTGAGGCTGGATGTCTTCACATATTCAAAAGGAATAGAAAAGTAGATACCATTCATTCTAACATAGCCATTTTGGATTATCCTTAAGATCACAATAGAGACTTATACAACAAAGACACATCAAATAAAAAAGATGACTACTGAAGCTTAAAAAAAACAATGGTGGGCCGATTCACTTTCAGTGAAGGGGCATCATTTGAGTTTATCTTGACTGCGGGCTGAACATACAACAGGGAGAAAAGCAAGACTTTTATCTGTGCAGTTTTGTGCACGAAAAGAGGCCCAAATGGCAGATAAGCAGATCCCAGAGGAAGCGTACACTGAGACACACTGGCGTGTATGAAGGGGGGGTCACAACTGAGGTGCTGAGGGGCATTTTCACAGCTGAGTGAAGCCTTAATCTGCCCTTAGCCACCGATCTATTAGCACACAGAGGGAGGGTACTGGTGACAGCTGAGGATTACAAATATTGCCTAGTCATCCTTACTAATTATCATATAAAGCCTTATAACAACAAAATATCTACAAAATCGTATTTTCTCCAACTACTTGTGTAACTATGGCATTAGTTGCCGATAGCGCCGGTAACACATTTTTCTCATAGCCCATTTGCAACAGTTCTTATATTGATACAGGAACTGTAACATATCATCAGTGTATCTGCAAGATCCTATTAGGCAATAATACTGGGAGCAACATGCATAGAACCTGTTTTGCAAATCTAATGGAGACACACCCATCAGGGATATGTTCCCTATTTCAACAATGGAAAACCAAAATAAGGCATTTTTTAGGCTGCTGTCTACTGCACCTGCAGAACACCTGGCCCCTCTGAATAGGGTCCTACTTGTGCTTTTGAGCAGGTGCAACTGACCTAAAACAAATCCTAAAAGTGAACATTTCAGTCGATATGCTTGCAGACTTAATGTACGCCTGGTCAAGGGCAGTGCACAAAAGGAACACAAAGAGCCATGACATTGGATATGAGGGAGGGGGGTCAATCAGACATGTGAATGGACTTCTTTGTAACCTGTCATGGGACTTGAGAATGGCCAAAAAGATAATTCCCTCTTCCTCAACATGATCTTTGAGGCACAGCTAGTTTGCCAGAGCAGCGAAGAGACATTTAGATGGCTTTATTGCAAACTTCCCAGCTGAAGAGTCACACAGAACCGTATAGGAAAATGTGAATTGTGGGACATGTACTTTTAACCAGACTATCACAAGCAATTTGTCAATAATTGACAGAATAGGTTGAGCAACCAAGAGATTCACCCGTGACATTGACGTGTGCCAAGTTAAATAACAAAAATGTAATTATAAAGTCATTCATTTTTTCTCAATGTTCACTAAGGTGTAACTTGCAAAGTAAATGTCCGAGTAGCAAAACTGAAACCTGCTACCTGAGAATTTTTTGCAATGAGTAAACAGAGCTGTGACCAGCATTAAGGGCTAAGGATATACAGGCCTTTGGGGAATTCCCGACCTGCTGCTTAATTAAAAAAGGCTTCTCTAAACTAATTTCATACAGAAAGGTCATAATAAATGCTACTATTTAAGTAGTATAATCCCAGCTTGGATAGAATCTGGCCCGAAAATCAATCAGACCCACACATCATTCTTTCATTTCGTCTTTTACAAAGCATGTGGCAAATGGAGACATTGTTACAGCAGAGAGCATTATCTAAGATTGGTGGGCAGTGAGGTGGGGGTGAGTCACAACAAACTTAAGAAACTGTCAGGGCGTCTAAATCTCCATCTGTTCACTTCGTTAAACCCCCTCAATACGAGACCTATCCACCTCTAGCTGCACCATAAAAAATACCTATACACATCACAATTGCTTTAATGGTCTTATCAATATAAAACATATTACCAGTTCCCTGTGTTTAAAAGCATCTTAATGGCTGTATTGATTTTGCTTGTGTATAAAATGTTACTGTATACATAACATCCCCTGCTTGGCAGCCCGGTAAGCTTGTGACTGTGTACCAGGGCAGTTTGTAGCCCCCCTATAAAAGAAGTGAGTCTGCGAAGGTGTCCCCTCTGAGCCGATTATTCTTTATCTATGGCATATGTTGCACATGCTGGTTGCATGCCGCAATGCGTCCACACGGTGCTCATTCAAATACATACAAAAAAACTGTATAACACAAGATGTTAAGACTGAAATTGAAAAATAGACTGACGAAGCCAAAGACTCATCTTTGACCTGAATACCCAGTGACAAGAAAAGACACAAAAGCATAAAGGCATTCAGACCCATACTCACTTATGAGCTCATTATGTATCATACAGTCAGTGCCCTTGTTCCTAACCCTGTATGGGCCTGACCTCTCACACGGCTCCTTCGCTGAAGCCCCACTGACTCCGAGGACCCGAGAGAGCCCGTATGCTTTATGTCTGCACGCTACGCATTCACTGCAGCCAAACGAGACATTGTGTCAGCCCGCATTTATGTCTCCTGGTTGAAGCCAGCATCACACAGAGACTGTGTCGGTTAGCTTAGCAGTCTGCGCCAGAATATCTGGGTGTATCCGTCACTCAGCAGGATTTCAGGGGCCATGCTCCAGGTACAATGTGAATATCTGACACAGTTGAACTAAGTGGAGGAAACAGACTGTCTGTCCGCAGGTAAGCCTCATCAGGCAAAGCTTTTGTGCTGTAACTACACTTAAATATCCTGCAGCTACTGTATGTGTGTCTTCTTCATGAGTGGCTCCCTGGCATCTGTGAACAAATTGTTCATGCAAGAGCCAAGTTTGGGTCCAAAGAGAAGTTATACACACACATTTTATAAAAAGAAATAGCAGCAAGAGCTGATCTAAAACAAGTATTCTTACGTCAAAGCCTGGGGATGCTAGAAAAATAAGTTATATTGTTCCAAGAAAGAAACAGGTGGTCCTGTCAACACTTCATCCTCTGTTGACCTTGACTTGTTAACAGAGGATGAACATTAGTGAACAAACCACTTGCCCCTTCGCCCCTAAGTAAAAGCCAAGAAACATGAGACTGACAACGTCTACTACTGATCAGTGTATTCATTCAAACTCCCAGCTCCATCACAATCACAGCCAGAGACATGTCTCAATAATAAACAATTGCTGAACTGAATAAAACAGGGAGAAAGTTGACCGAGAAAGTGCTTTGTCCACCATCTCTGGAGAGAGCTATGGAAAGAAAGACCTACAACAATTCTGCTACCCTAAAAATAAACTCTCTGGATGCACAGAGAGAACTTTTTCAGTTCTCATTTTTCAAACAGTGGGTGTGTGGGTGGGGAAACCGTTTCAATTCATTCCACGCATGCCTTCCCACACTGCATACAACCCACTGTCCAGTGATGCCATTACTAGGCAACATGTTGTGTGCCAGCTGTTTTGGTCAGGGTCAGTCCCTCTGGACATGCAGCATACCCAACCTTTAGCCAAAGAACAATTCTCTTCGACTAACTAAAACATCCTATCGTGCCTTGTCCATTCATCTTTACACAACTTACTAAGTATTATTGGGGAAAAACACCCCCATGCAAAGATGAACTGGATTACCTAGTTGTATGATTCAAGATTCAAGTTTATATTGTAACTGTTGGATACGTTATGGCTCTTGATTATTCATTGATGTCACAAGACTGCACAAGACTGCAATGGCCAAACATATTCGAAGGAGGCAAAGAAAGAAGTATGCTACCTTTGATGAGAAGGAATTACATGAGCAGGTTATATCATGCAAGGTATTTCACCTTGGGTACACTTTTCTAATTAAATATGTGGATTAAACACATTGAAATATGTGCAATTGTTTAGTGCTGTAGAATGAATTTGACAGAACCAGGGTATCATGCACAAGGAGACACTATAGCCAGCTTGGCTCAGGGGAATGATGCACATTGCTGAATGACACAGAGGGTACATTTTGGACTGTTAGCCATGCATACCTTTGGTAGCTCTTTGAGTTGGTTGGCATCGAGGAGAAGCTCCTCCAGGCTGCGACTGTAGCGGAATACCTCATCGGGGACTGTCTGCAAGTTGCAATGCCGCTTGTCCACCGACTCGACGTGGCGGTTGCAACGCCACAGGGGGATACACTTCAGCATGTCCGGCCGCCGGGGGGATTTGGTTGCCGGTGCTAATGAAATCTCCGCATCGGAGGATGAAGGTCGGCGGGATATTTTTTGCGTGTAGACTCACTCAATGTCAAAACACTCACGGTGTTCCCACGACGATCCCCAACAAGAGGCCGAAATCCACTTAGAGACACCAAAATAATCCCTTCGACCTGTTAGTGATATTCCCAGTTTCAGTTCAACTATGTTTGTCAGGTTTGTCCTCGTGTCATCCACACCGGAATGAAAGATAAACACAAATAAAAACTCCCGCTTGCCTTCAGTTTTTCCTCACTTCTTGCAGTCACTTCTTCACAGAGGGGAGTAACGTTAGCTTGTTTTGCTACCACCACATCCCTGAATGAGACCAAAGCAGTGCCTTGGCTAGCTGAAAAACAAGCAAACGAACCAGTTATACTTAAGTGTTGCTTCAAGTATCCTAGTCATGAGTGGTAGCTGATAAAAAAAAAACACTTGACTTAGGTTTCAAATAAATGACTACCATGAAACAGCTAACATAACCAACGGAGCGAGTCAACAGAGATTAACCCGAGTGTGGCTGCGCAAGGATGTGCTCGTTCTCGGCGGCTGTGTTGTTAGCATGCTAGTTACAGTTAGCTAACATCGGCTAGTAGCTCTCTAAACGCCTTTGTGCCTAGCTGCCGATAGCTCACTAATATAAGTATAACGAACGTTACGGAAAACACCCTATTAACCGGCCAAAGAGTGAAGTGGCAACATGCCAGTAGACGTACAATAAACTGCCTGGTGTTGTTTTAATGCGACGTAGTTACAGCCAGGAGCTTCAGCAACAGCCGCGCATCACTCCCCTTGTTGCGCTGAGGCAGGCCGGTTTGTCCTGTGGGGGGCTGGGCCGAGTTTGAGTTGGAGTACAGGCCACTACTACTGGCGGCTGGGCAGCAGTTCCGTTACTGTACAACGACATCTAGCGTTGGATGACAGTTGGCTTAAATGTATACACAACACAGTACTATCATATTGTTTAATGAAAAAACCAGGCCATAATAAAGTACTATTAAAATATGACTGCCTATCATTTAATGTCCTCGAGTTTGTTACATGTCTTCAACGGTTGCTTTATTCTTGCTACATGACTAGAAATGGCAGGACTTTCCAGTTGTGTGCAATGCAGGGAGACAGTGTACATTACTGTGTCCGAAACAGGGAATAGCTCTACCAAAATGTGTAACCAGGTCCATGGTCTTTGAGGACAGACGTGAACAAAACCATGCATATAGCCGATGATTTGATTTGTTGAACACAGAAGTCAAACATCCATCTACAAGCTATTCACCCTTCACTGAGTAGCAAGTAGGTGACAATCTCAAATGATGCTATTGTAAAGAGATGCCGGGCTAAACAAACTTGGCAAATATGAACTTACCTACTCAAGTGACATGATAACAATGCATCCGAGACAATACAAACTCATTACCGGTGAAGCAGGTTAAAAAATAAAACCTACGGCAACTAAGAGGTGAATAATATGCAGTTGTCAAATAGTCCCAAAAATGTCAGAAATCTAGAAGACTGTCTTAGCTGATCGTTTTTGAATGATCATTAAGTAAATATGTATCTATTCAAAGTCTGGGAAGTGTTATATTACTATTTCAGAAGTTGTTCACCACCTGTACTAACCACAAACGCAGTGGCATTTGAGAATGACCAATACCCGATTGGACTATAAATGCGCATGCATAAGTAAAAGTACATGTTTTTACTTTTTAAATATGTTCTACAATCAGTCACAACTAATTATCTCAAAACAAAGGATTCTTTATTCATTAACAAAATAAAAACTGCATCACACTTTCTTAGGAACAAACAATAGCCTTTAATCATAGAAAGGATGTGTTAACTTGTCCCAGAAAATTAATGAACGGAAAATGTAAATGAGCGAAAGCAGGGAAAATGAACATGTTACAAGTTTGGACTACAAAAAATTGAAACTTGCATTAAAAAAAAGGGAGTTTCCACAATCAACAAAGCAAAATCTGACATGTAAATATTTTTCTATGAATCCCCCCCCAAATGGGGCATTTAACATTAATATCAACAGCAATTTTAAAAAACAAATAAAAAAAAACATAATTACAAGTTTCAGTGGTCCGCATCTCTAGCTGCAGAGACTGACATGAGTTTAGGGGACAGGTATGGGGGTGGGTGCTGGTGAACCATTACAAACACTTTTACGCAGAGAGATCACTACTGTTGAAACGGTCTTGGTCATACACCTCTGCGACAACTTTGCGACCTCCGAACCAGCGGTCATTGAGGGCCTGGATGGCTTTGTTCATCTCTGAGGCCATGGAAAACTCTACAAAAATTTTGACAATGATATCTGCATCCTCCTCTTCTCCTTGCTTCTCCTGGTATATGATGACTCTGTTGACGGCGCCAAACTTCCCGCACTCTTCGGTCACCTCCCCCTCCAGGTCGTCGTCGATGTCCTCAGGTCCAACCATATTTCGGAGCACCATAACCGTAGACTAGAAAGGAGCAACGCAATAATTTTACAAGTAAAAAGTATTTGCTACTGAAATGTCTTTTAAAGGCTCTTCTTTCACCACATACGACCAAAGCTTACCTCTGATTTTCTAAGCAGTTTCTGCATCACCATGTGTCTGGCACTGCTGCCCGAGATGCTCATGTGTTCTTGGTCACTCAACATCTCCTGCCCTGTACCGTCCTGCAGCATCTCCTCTTTCTCTTTCTCTTCTTTCCTCTCTTGTTGGTTGGAGCCTCCAGCTTGATTGGAAAGGACTGGCGGTGAAGCGAGCACTGGGTTCACAAGACCAACCTGGGGGAGCACTGGTAAGGGTGGACGCACTGGAGTCACACCTGTTAGGGAAATGCAGATATGCATTCAGTGACATCACATATAAATAAAACTAGAGAAGTTATCATTTACAGAACATGTGCTAACTTTCTATCCGAACCATTCTCTTAATGGGTTGTAACTTAAAACCATATCAGTAAGCTAGGATAAAAACTATCCTATATGATTCCATCTCCTACGATGAATCGCAGGTGAGTTTTGAAATCGCAATAAGTCTCATGTCAAATGGATGCGATACGTTGCCAACGATACATTTGAAACACCAGGCGATGCGATATGATACGATACGATTCACCCCTGTTGCGATACAGTTCGATACGATTTGATTCAACATTATGCGATTCGGGGCGATACGATTCAACACGATGCAAAAATAATGATACTTCAATATGGTACGACAGAGGATTTTTGTTTTATTCCTCATATGCAGCAAATCATAAATTAACAAAAAAGTGCTTTACATATTTGGTTCTCTCTATAGTACTGCACATCCCATCATGCCGTTTCTTTTTTACCTTAAAAAACTCTCCAGAGTACAGTATAATTGTATAACACCTCACAGTTAAACAATTTAAGAATGCATTGCTCATGATTAACAATGTGCAAATAACAACTACCATAGTGCAATGCCCATACAGCTGCCAGCCTGATGTGCTTAACACTCATTCATTACTCACTCACCAGTGAGCAGAGGTCTCTATATGAACAATAGAAAGTACTAATAACCTTTCACAAACAGGTATTTCATAACTGCTTACAGTAGGGAAGACATTTAAACTATTATTGGAAGTCACAGTATGCTGTAAACTAAACACCACTCTCTGACAGAAAACCTCAGTGATTTAACTCATGTCTTACTTTCAGGTTTTTCTTTTCAGCCGCAGACCCCATGTCGCCTCTTTATGTGTGCGTCGCTAAGTTCCTCGTACTACTTGTGTACTTTAAAGCGGCACGGCATTGTTTACAATTTGCGAGCGATTTTTCAAGCTGACCGTCTTTCTTGAAAAATCCAAAGTGTTGCCAAACGTTTGATTTGTAGGTATATTTATGTGCGCTGTGTTTCTCTTTCTCTTCGACTTCCATGTGTGTTGATAACTGAGACTCTCGGCCTCCGTAGTGGCGAAGCAAAGATCAAAGATCGTCTCTGCGGAGTGCTGACAGGATATTATACGAAGTAATCGTTTTTTTACAGATGCAAAGACGCTACAATCGATGCATCGCGAGTTCAACCCAAACTGTAGCCGATGTGCACTCGCATCGAGAACGTTTATGCCGGTGCACCGATACGAATCGGTGAATCTTAACATCTCTAGTGTGTGTGTGTGTGTGTGGCTGGCTTACGGGGCTTTCACTGAGCGCAAACTCCTGAGTGTGAGAGAGAATGTGTGTGTGTGTGTTTGTATTAAAGGGTTTTCCTTCATCCTGTGTGTGTTTGTCTACAAAG
>NW_011357368.1:8964746-8990797 GCF_000735185.1 Notothenia coriiceps
CCCCTTCGTCTTGGTACAGGGGTCACTGTAATGCGGTACGCACCTACCGACGCAGTTAACGTTATTTCACATATATACGGTTCACGTTGGGTCTCATTTGGGACGGGGGCGAGTACACGACGATTCTCGGACAGTCGCCCACAATTCTAGGTCCGCTTATTATGTCTGTCTCAGCGCTCTTGCTGTTCGTGGATTTCCGTGTCACTTTGCGAATGTCGCTCCATTAGTGTCGCTGTTCTGTGTCGGACCCCGGTCCCTCCGTCTCTTGTGTTGTCCCCTTGTGTTACTCTGTTAGTCTCGTGCTCCTTCTTCGGTCGATCTCGAGTGATACCGGGCGATCTCGAGCTGTCCCCTTCGGTTCCGCACAGCGTTTTACATATATGACTTCTCACGTTTTTTATGTCGCGTCGTGGTCAAACCTAACTCGAGCGAACGTAGCTACTATATCGTCAGACAACACGAGCTAGGGACATCAGTATATTTTTGCTTTTTTAATGACAGCACTTGTCTATTATTAGGACAGCTGTATGATGTTCGCGATACTCTGCTAGAAACAGAACAGTGATGCTCCTGCTTAGGCGCGTCGAACAGTAGCTCCAATAGTTGTGTGTACGTATAAATCTAGTCTTGTGCTCTCCTTCATTCTGTTGACGAGAGAGCACGTCGTTTGCCACCCCTATCAGCATATTCTTATGGAGTTTGAGCTTCGTGCGCTACTATAGCGCGTAAATCAACGAGATGAAAATCTGTCTCAAAAAGTATCGTGTCATTTCATGTTGTCGAGGCGCGCGAACTATACAACTGTCTCTTATAGCGCGGCGTTTAACGATTTGGTTACAGCTATCTCTCAAGTGTCTGCATTATGGACGCATGTCGTTTGCGATTCATGCCTAATTTTTGCGCGGGCGCGCCTTTGGCCATTTCGATAGTAGACACGCGCGCGCTTATCTTACTCGCGAGCCGCACGGACCGGGGCACAGCGGAAGGTAGCACGCACTGTTTGAAATAGGGCGGGCGGGAGGCTGGAGAGACTTTTCTTTCGCGTATCGCGAGACATCTTGTTAAGCTACACTTACTGATTAAGAAGCAGAAACAAGAGTGAGGAGACGCGGCCAACACGCAGGTCCTCCTCTCACTCTCTAGAGAAGCTAATTATGGTTGTGCGCCTACTTGGAGACTACTAACGGCGCGTGCCTATTTAAACACGATGTCACTCATATTCTCTCGACTGACTACGCGTCATCGGGGAGTAGAGTTGGAAAGTGAGACAATCGCGCGACATACTTCTTCACATGCGACAAACACTTGTTCCCAACACTCATTGAAAGTAACAAGGATTATATCGCTCGTCCGAGGAGGATGTCTCGCTGTAAAAAATTACCTAAGCAACGACGAGCGCGCTTTTCGGCGCGTTCACCTATAGAAGTAGATAGCCGCCACAATTCTCAGCTTAAGTACCCTACACATCGTTGGTTAGCTCCGTATCTCTGGTTTTTCGAGCCAATACACGAAAGCTCTGCGGGGAGGGAGGCGCGCGAGAGCGCGAGAGCATATAACGTGTTTAGCGCATAGAGTGAGTGAGAGCGGTGTTGAGAGCGGGAAAAATCTTCATGTGTACGGGATTTAGTGACAACACATATATAGAGAACACGCTCCCTTATATCTTTCTCCCTAAGTTAATCGAGATTCCGAACATAACAATATTACACATCATGGCGTAGTTTGAGTAAAAGACAGTTTCCGGAGCGGACAAAGAAGTCAAAATAAAACTTTACGAACGGAGGAACACGAGAGCGGGGTATACGCAGAGTCGACGGAAGGAGGACGGGGACAGACTGAGCACAAACATCATGTTCGACATAGTGACGATGACGCACCTCGACGTACACCGAGAGTTGGACACACAAACGACGGAAGGGAGACACGGGTCGACAGACAAAATCCCAGTGACATACTTTTCTGTGCCGCGAAGCTAAGCTTTCACAGCCTATGTACGCGCCACGACGAGGTATCAAGCACGAATGGATCGACATGCACAGACATTCGTGAAACGAATAATTGGAAGAGTAATAAGACGACGCTGACACATGCACTATATTGAGATTAGTGGATCGCGAGACAGCAGTGTGTCATCAAGCATATACAGACAGGACCATACATTAAAAAAAAGCGACACAGTAGGCAACACCGCGCGAGGGAAGAAATAAAAAAGCGCGCGCGCGCGCTAGTCTGAATAGCCCACTAGATTATCTCGAGACTGAGTTTGCGCAATGAATCGCTCTTGAGCCATATGACTGCCGTAATCCCATAGCTTGCCCCACTTAGCATTAGCATAGTACACGCAGGTCCCAAGCGGACACAAGTCTCATAACAAATAGCAACCGTGGGAATATACGAGGAGTAACTGGAGGGCTCTCTAGATAAAGATAATCGGCTAAAGGTGTTTATTGCGCCACAGAGTGGAACTGACGCCTAGTGTACGCTCGATGCAGTACTACCTATCACTTACATAATAAACTATCGAATGCCGCCCCAATGAGAAAACACATCTCACGGCACGCAAGATCAAGGGCACACGTAGAGGGGAGACAACCAGGATTTGTTCACCACAAGAGGCCCCAACTTCCTACTTTCGAGTTAATGCGGCGCGCACCCTCGCCCAAACCCCTTGTGAGGCGCGGGTCAGGTGGGGGGTTCGGGCTCGGTGCCTCGTCGGGTCGTAGAGTCAAGCGGTACGGTCGCATAGACAGATGTCTTGTCGTGCGCGAGATGGCGTGTGCTGAGTAGGAGACAGAGTGAGAAGCGCATTCTATCGTGCGATTAGAGCGAGTGAGGCATCTAGACGACTGCCTCTACATAAACTGATACTCATCCACTTACACTAGTAGCATAAGACTTACAAGTTTCGATAAAAAGGAGCGCGTCAGAGAGTTAATCTCGTCGCGAGCCCAGATACCGCGGGTTTTTAGGTATCTAGAGCTAATAAACGCCAGTCATTTACCTATAGTGCTAAAATTTTTTGCTTAATAGGTACAATGAACTTTTGTCTAGTTATCAATAACGCTCTGTTTTTTATAACTTGTCGTCCAAAATTGTCCCAACTAATGGGACCTTGAAATTCCATATTAATTTGACGTTTTTTGGTTATTTTTTTTTTTTCTAATAAACTTTTTTTTTTTCTGTAATAACTTTTTTTTTTATCTACCTTATGTTTTTAATAGCAAAACTAAAGTAACCAAAGACGCTTAGCGAACGGTTCGGGTATTAGGCATTAACACTTCTTTATGCTAATTAACCGTCGGGCGATGAAATGTGGAGGAGTTTAGTGAGAAATTGTATTTCAATAGCCGTAGTAAGAGGTCCATATGTGTAAGTATGTCTCTGTCTACCGACTTGGTATGTCTACGCACGCCGTAAGTATGTGTAACAGTATCGAAAATTCGGAGTGCAGTCTTTTATCAAACAATAAAAAAGACTTTCTCTCGGGACAGACCAAAGACCTTTGGTTCGTCCATTACGCCGAAATTTTCAGAGTTTCAGTTCGTTGAGGTGTGTCAAGAGAATACTATATGATACTATAAGTTTTCGTCCCCACTTCGTCCTGTAGAGGTATTACCTCTCGAGACTTCTGTCGGTCATAGCACGGTAAACAGTACTTGCTAATCCTAATGTCTAGTAAATCGGTTTTTATAAACCGACTGATAAATAGTCGACCTATCGAAGCTTACGAAACGATGACGATGAATCACGGTTCACTGCTACTGTCCGCGACGATCTTTATAGGTCAAAGTACCCCTACACGCTCAGCACTTAAAGATCCGCGCACAACGAGCGCGGAGAATGGCGGTGTGTACACGCAGGCCCGCACGGTCGGACTCCGGGACTGCGTCAGCGGTACGCTGCGCTGTACGCACCGCTTCTCCTCGCCTGTTGTTGGGTCTTTAGTGGTGAGGTGTAGGGTACTTTTGACCTATAAAGATGTCCGCGACATACAGTGCGGGGTGATTATCGTGTTTGATTACGTTTTGATAGTGACCTATTGTATCATAGTCGGTTTTATAAAACTATTTACTAACATTAGGATTACGAAGTATGTTTACCGTCTATTACGGCCGAAAGGTCTGAGAGGGCTACTACGGCTCTACGGACGAAGTGGGGGCACAACTTATAGTATGATATAGTTCTCGCTCGTTTAGCACACCTCGGACGACGTGAAAACTCTGTAAATTTCGGTTTAATGAACCAACGTCGTTGGTCTTCCTGTCCAATTGGCATCAGACTCTCACTCGCTGACTTTTTCGATACTTTTACGCACTACTTACGTGGTACATACCGATCGTAGACAGAGACATACTTACACACTATACCCCGACTACTTACTACGGCGGCATATGAATACATTTTACTAAACTCGCTCGCAACATATCTACATTTCGAAATCCCGTTTGTTCCCACCCCCCCAGAGTTCGCGTTAACTGAATATTTTTTTAACAATGACGGAAAATTCTTAAAGCCGCCCGTCATTTTGACAGATTTGAACAAACTCAGAACAGCGCCAAAGTTTCCCCGTAGCGGGGCTCCGGCGTTATGCATGCCCACCCAAAAGGAAATTATACCGTTTCCAAACCTAATTTTGCCGAACAAATCATTGAACTGTGAGTATTTGTTTTACGCTGTGCGCGCTCCTGCGAGATGTAGTGGGCATGCGTAATGCAAAATGACGGACAGCGAAAAAGTCTAGCGCTAGTCCCCCCACTTTACAAATATGTTTATTTTATTTTTTTAACGCCAGCCGTCATCGCCACGGAGGAGCACACAGCCTCTGTGCGCGAGCGAGACAGAGAGAGCACACCGTTATCTATTTAATATAGTTGTACAAAATAAAGTAAGAAATCATTCCAATGTGTACTATAGGACAGTAAAAAAAAAAAAAGTTTCAAAAGGGGAGTGATTAGTAAAATATGCATAAATAAAAAGAAAGAATGCTAACTAACATAAGAATAAACAAGTTTAAATGATTTGTTATTGGTTGTGATCATATTCTAAAGATGTTTGGATTATTGAAAAGTATACAGCTCTCTTTCATATGAGTGTTGAGAGAGCTGTATCCATAAATTCATTTTGTGCTCAAAGTGCACCAGATTGATGCATTTAACTTCAACATTAAAAAATAATAATAATCTTTTAGTAAACACTGAAAACAGGACCCACAGACCCAAACAGCACACAAAGGTTAAAGGTAAGCATAGCATAATGCAAAAAACTAAAAGAGTAAAAGTAGCTCACGACTTCTTTATTTTTTTTAAGTAGCTTTCATCCTAAAAAAGGTTGGGGACCCCTGATCTAAAGAATTACTTGATTGTAGTAATTATTCAAAGCAAAACAAAATGTTGGTAAAATTGCATTGGATGTAAAGCTGGATGTTTTTAAAGGCTCCTAAATAGCACAGTGAATTACTAAGCTCTTGCTTTTTTATTTTTTATAAATTGAGTACTTACTCATATCTCGGTACACACCTGTGATGACCCCTGGTGCCTGGGCAGCCATAACAGCCTGAGGAATACCCATTTGCTGACTGAGAAGTTGGGGTGCGGCTAACGCCCCCAGGACTGATGCACCGGCTACAGCCTCCTTGAGAGAGGGGGGCCAAAGACATTAGGTAAGGGAAACAGAGAACAGCACAAGGCCGCAGAGTCAACCATCACACAGCATGGCACAGAGTCAGAGCAACCTTAACTCCCTGTAGTGAGAATCAAAGTCACAAAAATCTCTTCAGATTTACTAACAAAATCATCACCTATACTTAGCAAGTCATAGATATACAGCAGTGGAAAATATACATCAAGACACTACAGGAAAACACAATGGACCGATTTATTGTTAGGACCTTTCACACTGGAAAAATAATTATGTTTTGCCAACTGAGAGGACTCTTAGCTTACACACCCAATCAGTGAATGGGAGGAGCATGTATTGCCAACGTTATTATACAAAAAGATAAATATTCATTCAGATTTAAATACATTAAACTGGATAAAAAAAGGCTTAGCTCAGAATGTCCTGAATCTCATTTCAGGGCTGTTAAATTGACACATTGTCAGGGCAACTACTGTTTTTATGTGATCTCTACACAACTGGCCTTCTCCCAGTCACCTGCCCATGTTAACTGTGCTTAAAGTGTCAATTCTAGCTAGATCTGGGTTATATTTACCTGGAAGGCCATTAAATCCCTTTGGAAGGGATTCATACTTGCCTGGGCCGTTATCTTAGCGGTGGCTGCCGCTGCGGCCACCGCTGCAGCAGGCGGCAGACCACCAGGGGTCGTGGGGGTCAGTAGGGGCATGGGCGGAGTCACCGCTTTGCCGACCCGTAGGTACTGACCCCCCAGGTCAAACAGGTTCATAGAAGATACAGCGTCCAGGGCTGACTGAGGCTTTTCATATTCTGTAAGTGAATAATCATATTGTAGTAAACAGCGCAGTGATAACACAAAGAGCACGAGCGAATGAGGGCCCCTTGAGCTCACCAATGAAGCCAAAGCCTCTGTGTCGCCCTGTTGTGGGGTCTCTGGCTAACGTGCAAGACTTGATCCTTCCGAAGGCCTCAAACACACTCTTGATGTCGTCGTCGGACAGGTCGGGGTGGACGGACGCCACGTAGATCCGATTAAAGGCGCGCGCCTCCTCTGCCAGCTGGTCAATGATGGGTTGCGCCTGACCGATGTTACTTGGCCGCCCAACCTATAGCACAGATCATACCAGCAGGGCTACTGAGTAAGGGACTCAAAACCAATGAGAACGCACTACCGAAAACTCCAAGTCCCTGCAGCACTAACTTTGGACAGCCACCAAGCTTATTCAAAGCCACTCTATTTTTACAATCATGCCATGGCTATCCTTGAATCCAAGTAATTCGTTAATGCTGCATGTCAATCACTAAACTCAAAGTTCTGAATCTGAGATTTAAAAGAAAGGCACTTTAATTCTTGCCTGTTATCCTATCATTGTTATATTGTCTATTAGATTCAAAGTACTCCCTACATTATAAAAAAATTCCATGTTTAAAACATGACAAAGACTGTACTTAAAAATCTGTATACATCCCTGCACTCTTCATAGATCTCATTTTACATTAACCACACATTTAAACCAGCCTGACTATAAAACAAACAGGGTCTCTTAGGGATGCCGATCATTTGAACATGAATTTAAATCAATGTACAAACACCTAGACTCTGATATATTAAAATAAACTCACTACACAAGTCACAAGTAAATACAAAATAACCTTCAATATATTAAATACCAACTATCCCTTCTTCTACAAGTTGTAAATAACCGTGCGAAACTATCAAATAAGGACGCGCTGTAAATTTCAAAACACTACCAGCTCAGCCAGTCACACTCTGCATGCACAGTGTGACTGGCTGAGCTGGTCGAGTTACCGAAAGTGGGCCGCAAGTGTTTCATTCTTCTGCTACGCAACCTGACAGCTTCCTCTCCCTATGTAGGACGGGTTTCTAATGACGACTGGGATCTGTACTACAGATGGGGCGGCCAAGCAACACCAACCAGGCGCAGCCCATCATCAGCACACCATGGACATAGAGCGACGCCATGCGCCGCTGGGAATCCTACTGGAACTGGTCACTAAAATAGTCTTGATGACATCATGGAAGCATAACACACAACACTGACAGTACACTAAACATACACCCAGACATACACAACTCACGCACCTGAAAATCAGAAAAGCAAAGAGAGAGGGAAATTAGTCGTATGCAAGTTGTATTATGAGTCATCAGAAAGCAGTTATTTAACAAATTGACTCGGTCTCCAAAATAAAGATATACAGAAAAGGTTGCTATAAAAAAATAAAAAACTCAGTCGATGAATACTTTACCTTGAGGAGGTACACATAGCTCCGGACAACCTACCTTAATGTTTCGACCCCCCAGCATGACCGAGTTCATCTGCTCCAGAGCCAGCTGAGCAGCCTCTGGCACATCATACTCCACAAAGGCAAACCCCTGCGCCATTAGGCCAAATGCAAAAAAAACAGAACATATACAACCATTGAAGACTTAGGCAGCTTTATATGCAACCCTCAGCATTCAAATGGAGGTGTAGAATTAGCCTTAACACCATGTCTAACACTGAAATGACACTGACCTTGTGTTTCATTGTAACAGAGTCCCAAGACATGTCAATGCTCTTGATTGGGCCAAAGGGGGCAAAGGCCTGTCTGATTGTGTCCTCACCGAGCTCATAGTATATGGAGCCCACATACACCCGACACATTATGGCTAGGGCACGTTGCCGCTGAGCTGCCACCTGCCAACCGGGGGAGTACACGATAAACATTTGAGAGCAAAAGAACAGAAGGAACACATAAATACACTAATACAAAAGAGTATTTTCTACAGTGCATGATTCCCCCTTAAATAGATAAGAGGCCAATTCTAAGTTAGGGGGTCTGGACAGGTAACAAAGGGATACGGCAATCAATAGATAGAAGTTTGTGTAAAAATACTAACACATGTAAAACAGTTATAAAATATTGATAACAGCACTTGTAATTACAAAATGACCATGTCCCTATTAAACTGACATATGAAGAAAAGCACACTGAGGTTATACACATGCAAAGCCCTCACAAATATTTGGCTTCAGTAACTGACCTGTAGTCCAGGGATGAAAGTAAGGTAACAGAAGTAATCGTGGAGATCAAACGAAATCCATATTAAGTCTTGAGAGCATTTCAAACATTCTGCTCATACCTTAGGGGAATTAAATTATTCCTTTAAGTCAGTCTGTAATTTAATTATATAACAAAATATGTATAACATGTGCCTACTTCATGAGGTTAATGGAAGTTGACTTTTTCCTGACAGAAAAACTTGGCTTGGCCAAAAGATCCCCGTTCCATAAATTCTCTCATTTTAGTCTATTTTATATTAAAAGATTTATTTTATTTTTTTAAAAGGGGGGGAGATTCCTATCCCTAACCTAATAACAGCTTAAGAGCTCCTGCCATCTTGTTAAAAAACATTCTAGAGAAAATTATCCCATTGTGACTCGAGAGCAGATAATAAAAAAACATGCAGCTCCAATGATAAACAGTCTACTGATGGTCGAATGTACACTGGCAGTTAAAAGCCAAGTTTACCTCACAAAATATGCATTCTTGAGTGAGATTTTAAAAAAGGAAGAGATTTTGCCAAAGCAACCAGTCAAAGAAGGTTAACAGACATTTTCCATTGGTTATGCGGACAGAAAAATTATTTAATAATCTATTGACCGATTGTAAAGGTGAGAGAGGATCTCCAAAGCCCATTGTCACTGCTGCCATCTGAAAGACAGTAAAAGTGAAAAAAAGTGCTGAAAAGAAAGTTAGATATCCCTGAGCTTTGCTTTTTCTAAAATGTCATTGCTAGACAAAATTGGTTAGGCTAACACTTTATTCAGAACTTCCTGCTAAACAACATACAGTTTGGAGAGTTTCTCCCCTGTCTAAATGATAATCAATAGACAATAAACATAAATAACTGCCCTATAAAAGTGCAAAGCAAACACAATAAACAACTCTGTCTTGACGACGTCCATTTGAAAAAGAGCCGAGGCTAAAACAGGTGCATATGGTCTACAGGCGTTTCTTTTTCACAGCTTGAGAGAGAATGAGGTAAGACTTCCAAAAGAGCTTTAAGAACTTTTGAGAAAAGAGATTATTGAATTACTGATTCATGAAAAGGCTAAGACATTTTGTTAAGAATAAAGAGATGACAGACACAGTACAAACTTTGTTTCAGCCAACCAATGCATTTTATAAATCTCACCTGCAGGTTGGTGAGCTGCTGTTGCTGATGGGCAATGGTCTGCTTCACCAACACACTCTTAATGCTTTGTTCCATAGCATACTTCTTTGCCTGAAACAGGAGAAAAGCCATTACAAACAGAAGAGAAAGAATACGTATTTACTAATAACAAAAACTGACAAGCACTGCATCAGTACATTTACTGATTAATAGTAATGCATTTGTACTTTATTATGCAAGTCTTTTTTAACCAATTTCATCCAGTTTAAGTAAATCTGTAAAAGGCACAATAATAAGGGTCCCCTTATTATTTTTAAACTTAAATAAAAGTTCACATGGAATTAAAAAAAGAAAAACATTAAAATTGTTTAGGGAACTGCAGCCTATGTGATACAATGTCATGGGTCTTAACTTTCATTTGTTTTTTTTACATCATAACTTAAGGAACATTTAGGCAGATACTGTGCCAGGGGTTTCCTACCCTCTGTAATGCCTCCTGCTGCTCTGGGGTAAGAGGCGGCAGGCCGAGCTTGGAGCCTGTGCCCTGTCCATTCTCCATCGTCAGAGCTGCTTCACCTCCCTGCAATTCAGAAAAGTCAATTAATGAAGAAAATAAGACACACAAATTTGTTTGAAGCATTAAAACCTGCCTGTATATACACACCCACAATTACACTTCCCCATTAAGAAAATGCCTGCGTTACTTTTAGAAGTGACATCACCTCACACAGTTTATCATAACATGTGCTAGCATATACAGGACAAACACCCGGATTTAAACCAGGTGGGACGGGACGAACTCCTTACCTACACAACCCGCTAATCGCTGGGTCCACCAGACTGAGGCAGGAAAGAAGATGACTGACGGGGAAGCTTTAACAATTCAACAAATTCTAGGGGAAATAAAAAATGCCTTCAGACTAACACAACAGACAGCTAGCAATATGTTACATTGCAAACTTCACAAAGCCGGTCAGTCGTTCCTTATAAGTTTAGCCATCTTACGTCGGAGTGATAAACATGAATGTGAATGATGAATGCCATCCTAACATAAGCTAGGTTAGCGAGGTAAACTAGCAACAATGGGCTAATCGAAGACGAGTCGATAAAGACATTAACCACGATGCACCTTTGTAGCACCCACATATACATTAATGTGCATAATTATTACAACAACATTAACTACTGAAAATCTAGAACTGAGTTCTATTAAGCTCGCGTAATCTTTGTTGGTAGCAAGGAGCTAGCTGACATAAGCTAATGTTAGCCATTCATTGCAATGGCGCGTGAAGCTATATTTAGATACATTTAGTCTATTTACAGGATAGTAAGTGCGAATAAATTCTACTAAACATCACTAACTGATTATGCAAACGCAACTTTAGCTAAAACAGGTTAGTGTTTGATTGTAATCAGAAATACATTTACCCCAGTCTCCGTAACCGCCATGAAGCACACTGTCTTGAGAGGCCAACTCACTCAACACTCGCGAGAGCTTCAAGTTTTTAAATAAAAGATATCGCGATGTCGGAACCCTCGCGATGATAGTCTGAAATAATCTATATGGCGCTGGTATGAACCATAAATGTTTTTATAACATTTTACAATACAGCCATTCTAATAACGTTACTGTTATAAATGTTTTAAATAGTGTTGTCTTTCATCAGACTATGTGAGCTTTATTTCAACTCCCAAAGTTTTAAGCAAATACTGTATTTCGATAGCACCTGCTGTTCCTCCTAGCTAGTGTTAGCCAAACACTGAACATCGAAAACATCACAGACAGGACCTGATGCACAGAAGTATGCAAATGCCTACTAAATAGAAATCCATTACTTTCGTGAATTCAATTATTTTTTTCATATACTCAATACATAAAAGTATACATTTGTGTAGCAAAAAATAAGTTCAGACATACCCAACATGTCACTGTCACATATTGTTTATTGTAATTAATTTCAGTACCTACAATATTTAACAAAGTTTTAAGTAGAACACATCCAAAAGCAAGTTTCATTCAATAGATTCACAGGGGAAAAAAACATTAAATAAGACTGATATGGATGTTTTCACAGTCTTAACATTCATTTTCTTGGTCAGGTCCCCTCTGGAACTAAACTGTGACTGACAAAGGCAAAATGCAAAGTTTTGAATTGTTGCAGGCTATTAAGACATGCAGCTTACTAGATAAAATGAAAGCAACATTGGCACTGCTTTGCAGTGACATTTTGTCTAAAAGTAAACCCCTTCGATAGCCACAAACAAATATGTACACCACAGCCCGTAGTTATTGAATATCTTGGAGAATGTAGGGCTTCTGTCTTCAGAGACACGCTGATAAGAAGGCTTGAGTAAGTAAGTACTGTAAGCAATGACTGTACAGCTCTAACTGTTGTGAAACCAAGAACTAATAGACACGGGAAAGAAATGGAGCATAGCCAAATTAGGCTGACATACAAGAGTACATTACTGAAAAGGATCAGACCATTCACGATGGTTTTTTTTTTGCTGTCCAGTTTTGTAAGGGAAAAATCCACCCAAATGGTAGTGTTCTTCTACAGTGCCAACACTGGATTCTTGAGAATGAAATCTGGCAGAGTTGAAGGAGTGTATTCTATTTTTGTGTTTGTGTGGGCAGCAGTGCAATCAGTCCTAAAGTTCACACTGAAATAAACCTACAGTAGATCTGGTACTGGGAGATTAACATTTTCTGAGCAGAGTGCCACTATTTTTATCAGAGATTGGGTTTTATCACCTGCTGCACATGGAATCTTTCAGAGTTTAGCTCTTATGTTGATTACATTAGCAACACAAATCTAAAACCACATAGTCTTAATGGCTTTGATTAATTGATTGATTAAAAGTATTTTATACAAATGTCAAAAATCAGAGAGGATAAAACACAATAAATTCCAAAGGCTTATTTGCATTATTTGGGTAGGTGTTTCAGTGTTAGACAATATACTCAGATAATTTGAGAAATATTGCAAAAATAAGTACATTTATTAAAAGTACGCAATTTTTTATTAACATATCTATAAATCACATTACCATCACCCTTTCTATCATTCATATAGGACTATGATTTTGTTTCACAAGCTTCCTCTGATGTATTCCAATTGTTGTACATTACTGCAGCTCTTTCCAAAGTAATATTGACCTGATCCATATGCCCAATATACAAAGGCTGCAGCTTCTAATGGAGCTGCCAATACAAGTTCATCTTCACATTCACATAGGCTAACTATATAGACTCATGATAAGAGACGGGAACTAGTACAAATCAATTAGTCTGGTTTTAAAACTCAGTCAGCCTGAATTAGTTAAATTCCAAATTGCTATGTTGTGTACCAATGACGGTTCATTAGGACATTTTGTCCAAAGTACATTGCCATATCAGGCACTTTGCAAGTCTTTGGCTTTCAGAACACTTTCATAGGGAAAACCCCTTAAGAGCACAACAGGCTGAAAGAGAGGCATCATTTCATTGCTCGTCATAACATTTAGGCATGGTGTGTTTAGCTCAGAGTGCCATGAGGTTTGTTAACGCTGCATGTCAAAAAGAGTTTAGGAAAACAAAAGAAAAAAATAGGTTTGTGCAAAGCTTCTATTGTTCACAGTTAAGCAGAAATAAATAAGTCAACTGAATGATTATTAATAGTGCATGCTGGACGGAATATTAAATTCCTAAAACTGAAATAAACCAACGGTTCTGGTTTGCATGGGAGAGGCTTTAGTAAAATTATCTTTTTTACAATTCAACATAAATATGCACTAATCAATGAGGACATTGGAGTGCAAACGAAGCAATAAAACATCCGTCTGAAAACATATCTGTTGCATTTGCGAGTGAAACATATCCATTCTGAATAGTGGCATCATGGAAAAGTTGTCAAGATATCTTAAGGCATGATAGCCCTTTAATGCAGGGAGTTTGTCAATCTTCCACTGCTTTGTGGGATTGCTGAACACAGTCATGATGCCTCCGGCCCTCCTATCAGAGGGGCCTTTGGTTCCTTTCTCAGCGCTGGCGTTCCCTCATTCTCTCTGGGATGGTTAACTGACTGTCAAAGCCCGGCATCCTTCAGTATTTGTCCCCTTCATGTGCCCAGCTGGGTCAGCCCCCTCCGTTCCCGGCTGTGTGATCCCTTTCTTGATCCGTATGGTCAACGCCGGGCCCCTATGTCTGGGGCCAGCCGCCGTTGTGACCCAACCTCACTGTGTGGTCCCAGAGGTTAGTCCTCGGACCCGGTGTCGACTAATGGCGTCCTCCAGGAACACTGCCACCTTCTCACTGTCCTCCTACGGAGCACACGGGACACAATGGGACGTCAAGTTTTGCTTAAAGAAATCCAAACCACAGCAATGACATTTATGGCTGTTAATCAAGAACAAACAAAGATGTTTTTATATGTACCTCAGTTATGAAGGCGTAGTGAACAAGCTCACTGGCAAGGTCTCTGGAGGTATCAGCTAAAATGGTCATATTAAATATTTCAGTTATACAAATCTGTGAAAAAATTAACCTTAAGAGCTTGGTGTTTATTAGGGATAAGTATGGTGATTCATATACATTTTTTAATTATCAACCAATCCCAAGAAAAGAACAGTGATACAAATACAATCACAAGTATTGTATGTGTATCCAAAGCGTGAGAAGCTGGGTGGCTTGTTTCTTAAGCATACCTTTCCGAATTACCATTAACATGTGCACAACTGTTTAAGTTTTGGTCAATACAACACTGAAAATAGTGCCTTAACAAATGCACTTTTTACAATGTTTCCCAGAAAATGCCCAACTATTTTATGAAAATGTCAAGTGTATTTTGTGACCTGGGCTTGGGTCTGAATGCACTAAAGGCTTGGGATGTCAGAAAGTGATAAGACACTGATTCAAGCTTTTGTGGTTTTGTTCTTTTCATGGTATTTGTAGACAGCAAGAAAAATATAGAGTCACACTGCTGAAGTACTAATATTAAAGATATTCTACTTAAAAAGGTAAAGTGGTGGCCAACTTACTTGGAAGGATGTCACAGCTGAGCTGCCTATGAAGTTTGTCATCCATCTTCAGAAACAAAGATAGCTGAGGAGAGATCAAAAAGTGTAAACCAATTTACTACTATAATTGACGTTGCTTGTAAAATAAATGTTGTAACAGTAGTGCTAGTAGAATGTTACTGGCAAATATTCCAAAAGGCTCACATTTAAGAGCCTTATAAAATAGTTTACACTAAAATAGAAAAAAGTACCTGTAATACAATGTGACTCACATGAGTTTTGGTCCCTTCTTCATTTGACTCCAAGTTACAGTGAATCTGAACAACCTACAACACAGACAGACAAAGAGGGTCAGTGAGTAATGAACCTGAGACATGTTATCTCTGTATGCAGCCAGATTCTGTAGCTTAACATTTTTGGGTGACGTCTTAAAGTCTTACCTTCCTTGTCTCGGTCTCCTGGGGTTCAGGAGTCGGCGTCTTGACCGTCTCGACCTGCTCCTGAGACAAGGAGAGGGCACGGGGGACGGGGTGAGGTCGAGATGATGCAAAGTTCATCAATGGGTAGATCCCATTTCTGGAGAGGAGACAGGAAGTCATGTTGAAATTCAAGCTACAGTAACAGTAATAAACGGTATGATAGAGTATGAATAGTTCCTCTTACTTGACATCCTCCAGAAACTTGTCAAGCTCCAAAGGGGATACATGGGAATATCTATAGGAGATAACACAGTAGAGTAAATGAGTGTTAGGCTTTGAATGTCATGTCAGGATATTCAAGACAAGTAGCCAAAGATAAGAGGTGCTTGTGTTCATTTACTTGAGCTGAACTCCCTGTCTGTCATCATGCTTAATCTCCGCCATGACAGCGTTGGGGTCGAAGGACTTGGTTTTCTCCTCCACACAGTTTTCGGGGAGCAAATCTGTAGAGGCAAAACAAGAGTTGACTGATTATTTATTGAACACATTTGACAAATCTGTTTTTGTGCGATAAAAGGTTTCTTATTATTTTAGGTACATTTTCTGAATGCGATTGTGGTTCTATGACTGAAACTGTTGTTATAACTAGGACACAAATACATCAATAATTACCCTACTTGTGAATGTCCAAAGCTTCTATGTGTTATAAAAACAGTGATTTCTAACAAGTGAGGAATTTATCCTGCTGAACAAAATGTGTTTTGCCACAGAGTTTATTTAATATTAGCTATATTCCAAAATCCAAAAGAATAATCCCATTTATTTTTGTCAAGGGAGCCGTTTCAATGCTAACTTCCTAGTCGGCCTACACAAATACGTCATTCCTGCAGCACTCAAACATTTAAAAGTGATTCAATTGATCTTCTCCATGTAGAAACAAATACATGTTGTGAAAAAATAGATGTTAGTGATGTAAGCCCAGTGTGCGGAGGTGAGAAACTCACACTGGTTGTTGATGAGGCAGTGGGCGGCGAGCAGTTTGAGGGAGTGGACTTCAAACAAGACTCGGTGGAACAGAAGGTCGTGAGCCGTAGGACGGAGCTTGGCTTCATGGCGTAAACAGGACTGGGTGAACTCCTGCAGAAAGCAACCACACACTGAGTCCAACACATCACTTTCATATTGAACAGTATGACCCAGTTGAGCAACATCTGTTCTGGATTTCCCGGCATGTTTCCACATTCACTTAAAACTGTAAAAAGTCTCTATATGTGATAACAAATACATGTAGAAGCAGGGCGGGTGAACAGTTTATCTTTATCTCCATGTTTGCTGTGTAATAAGGACAGCTTGTATGACAAGACTCACTTTCATAAGAGGGTCTTCTAGGGATTGACCTGCATTGATGATGGCCTCCTTTGAAACAGCAGTATCTCCATTGGCCTGGATTTCCAATACTGCCATCTAGGGGTGCGAATAATATGTTAAACAATCACATATTACACACACACAGGAGAATCTGTAAGACCTGTTCTCTCACCTCTAGAGCACAGATGCCAAACGAGAAAATGTCTATGGCATAATCATCTTCGCTGGCTAGAGACAGAAATGGAGAAGCAAAGATGAACACATCAATAACCTTTAGGAAAAGCTTACCCTAAAATTAAAATGCAGTCAGATTGAGGCTTGTCGCAAGCTAATAATTAACCAGTCTATGTTTTTTGCAGCTTTAGAAGAGGCACACAACATCCAATTAAATGTCAGAGCAGAACAATATAGTATTTTTGCGGTTTTCAGTGTGCCTCATATTATCCTGACAGTCATTATCTCTCCATCCCCTAAAATTACAGTCATTAATGTAGCACACTGTCCCACACTGTCTACACTCTGTCAATAAAACATTTGGATTTGACTGAAAACGGAGAGTAATATCCTATCACAGTAGCTACTTTCCACTCTGCTTGACAATTTTACAATTGTTGAAAGAGACGTTAGGCTATCAAGGTATTACAGTATTTAGTAAGATGATTATTATAAACAAATTATGAGACTTTAAAATAAATCATAATCAGACAAACTCTGCTCCATCCCACTTACATCCATATTCTGGAGCAAAAAAATGAAGATTCCTCTGCTCATCTCGATGTTGCCTTGCTTTACCGTGGACGCTGGCATCTGGAAACACTGGTTTGAGAGAACACACAAAGTATATAACCATAACATGGCATAAATTGACGTAGGTGACACGTACCCAATACGAAATGAACTTTTTCTTACCATTGACAAATAGCCGATGCCACACTGTGAAAAAAAAAAAGAAGCATTATTCAGATTTTTTTCTTCTGAATTCATTAAATGCAGATTTAGAGGATACATCATGGGTGAGATATGCTGGATGCAGTAACATAAAAAGCCCTGAGGGGAGCAGACCTGAGCCGATCTTGATGAGGCCGTTATGCTGAATGAAGATGGTGTCGCACACCAGGTTGCCATGGATTATTGGTGGTTCACAAGAGTGCAGGTAACTGCCGAGTAAACAATAAAGCGACTGGTTAATGCGATGGCTGTGATATTAGAAATCTCTCATTTTAAAAGCCTTGGGAAGAAATGAGTCAGTACCTGAGGGCAGAGAGAATCTGGGTGCACCATCTCTTCCAGGCCTAAAATGTAGCGTAACAAAGCAACATTTAGAGTCCTCTAAAGACACAATAATACAAATCCAAAATTCTCAGAACCAAATAGAGCACTGTTACTACATTTATTTTGCAATTTATTATTATATTATAGACAGAAAAGATCAGACAGAGAAGAAAGAAGAGAGAAAAAAGAAAGGATAAGATGTTTAAACAGATTTAGCCACTAGGGTGTTCTGTTACATCATCTCTAATCCTGCAGGAGATATGGATCTTAACAGGGATTTGTCTGCAATACTCAGAGCCACCACCAGGACAGGCAGAGCACACTAACCTTCACATTCATAGTCTTGTGGTTCTTCTTAGTTTTCTTCAGAAACTGTTTGAGGCTGCCCGACGACATGTATTCTGTGATGAATATAACCTGTGGGCCATTATGGAGTTGTGTTAATGAACCAGTGTGTGTGGAAATTAATAGCACTGGGGGTGGGGGGGAAGACTAGAGGAGTTTAAAACATGTTGTACCCGCGCCTGGCTCTCCTTCATGTCCAGCCAGTACTTGTGGAACTTGACAATGTTGGGGTGTTCGACCTGCATCAGGTTCTCAAACATCTCCTTGATCTTCTCCTAAAGAAAAATAATCAGCGTTGATTCACATTACATCATCGTCCAAGAAACATACTTAAATATAAAACTATAAGTTGATTACATGATCAGTAAATTAAGTAATTTCTAAAGCAAATAAACCAAAAAGAAATCACTATATCTTTTGGTTCATAATTTGGGTAGTTTCCTTGGTCTTTTAGGTGAATTCACCTTGGGTCTTGGAATCTTATTTGAACTAAATAATTACTTTATTGTTTCAACTTGGATACAGAGAATTTGTAATGGGCATTTATTTAACAATTTTTCACTAATAATAATAATCTGCAAATACAGTACATTGATAATTAAATTAATCATTAAAGACCTCCAACTTCTCCTTTTAGGGTTCTTTTGGAGACATTATATCACTCTAAAACACAAATATATCCAAATGGGAAAGTGTAGTATATCAGATTTAGTTTCAAGACTTGTTATTTTACCTGGGTTAAATCCCAAATTTAAATATAACAACGTTGTATAGTGCATGTCTTGTCTGTAGGGAATAAGAGCCACCATACCTCCTGTGCTTTGAAGACCTTCTTGTCGGAGAAGAGCACCTCGTTCCACACCACCTCCACCCCCTCCTCTGTGTCCATGGCCAGGGAGGCACTCTCCACACCGGGGACATTACCTTGGCTCACCTGCAGGGGGCAGACATAACAAAAAAAGTAGGAGTTAGCATTATGCTAATGCTGTTACAAGCTGCGAACAACATATTGACAAGTATAATCTTTTAAAGTTGTTATGATTTTACACACCCTGATACCAAGCACAGTTGTGTTTGTGTTCATTGGACAAAGTCTAATATCTGGCTCTTCAGATGCTAAATGTTAGCCAACTTGACGCTTACTGCATCTGACTACTGTTTGGTACGACTTTATGAGAGCGGTGAGGATGAACAAAAACAGTAAAAATGTGAAAACAAAGCAGCAAAGCATTAAAAAGCTCTTGCTTAACTTCTCAACAGAAAAAGCATGTCTGAAATGATTAGACGTCACCTGTGCTGTGGTTAAGATATCTTCTAAAAGCTCCATATAATCTACTCAAAAAAATCATTGTGGCGTCATTTTTATTTAAACGCCATCCAACTCAATTTTTCATTCATTAATAAACAAGGAGGGGTCAGGTTAAAGATAACTCCATGTACAGAGTTTATGCTAAATGTTGCCAGCCAGCTAAAACATGATGATGTAGGCCAACGGGATGAGCAGTGTTGGGGGGGGAAGAGATGGATTATCAGGAGTCAGACAGGGTGAAGTGAGGGGATTTTCCACGAGGGATTTACAGAAATGAAACATGGGCCACATGATGGATGATGTGTTACTGGAGATGGGAATAAAGAGGAAGCAGAGTGGAGTGGAGTCAAGAGGCAGCGGCTAGGTCTATAATCTGGCAGACGCAGACAGCCCGGGGGCTCCATGAGTGTTTATGCAACAGCGACCAATAGCCTAAAGACTGCTTATCCCAGGATATCGCTGCCTCAGCACAGACCTGATGTAACCCTTATGTAGCAAAAACGCGTGGTGCACTGGAGTTTCAAACACTTCATTCAGGATCTGCACTAGGATTTAAAGGTTAAGCTATGACTGTTATTTGACCTTTTTCTCACATGGCTAGATTGAGGTCTGACGAAGCAAAAATACATTTTTACCGTCTCTAGGAACACTGACTTCTTTGAGACTTCTTGTTGAAGATCAATAAAGTATTTGCTTTGTAGTTATGGAGAAGATATAATTATTGATCTTGGTATTGATGGCTTACATTGGATGGAACATTTTCCCTCTGCAAGGAAATTATATGATACCGAGATGAGGAAGCTGACAGAGTTTTATGACGGGGTAGGACTGAACAACCATTATTAGGGCTTCTTTCCCCACCTAAATGACTACTTATTACTGCAAAATGCTAACCATTGATCATTATTGCAGTGCTGTACTTGTACATGCGTCATGACATCATCTCACACTGTGATGAATGGAGTCAAAGGACGCCTCTCTGTATCCGGATCAACAGGAGGACGTTTGTTAAAGAACCAAATAAGCACAAGACAAACAGCAATTACAACCACTGCTGCTATAAATATTCAGATTTATGATCCAGCTTTTCAGTCACAGCCGCAGAATTCTTTTATGAAATAAACCAGCCTCAAAAGAAAGAAAAGTTCCATTAAATGTTGGCAGTGGTTTGTTTATTGCTAAACTTGTAGCAGCAGTAAAACTCTATTTACAGACGCGATGATTTACAATCTCTTCACTTCCCTACTCTACAAAAGATGATAATCTAATTACTTGTATTACAGATCGCAGACACAGTCCTCTGAATGGCTGACAGAAGAAGGAATTCATTCACTTTAATAAGCTATCAGGAAGGAATCATGTCAGTTTCCCTCTGGCGTCAGGGCTCTGCTGGTATTTCATTTCTCTGGATGTTGAGAAACACTCGGCCCCCTGTCCCACCTCTACATCCCGGGGGTTTAACAGGGTCTGTAGCTCGGTCGTGGTAGCGTGAGACTCGTAAACAACACACCGGATGCTGGGCTGTGATTGGCTGTGTGAAGGGAGGTTGGTTTAGGGAGAGGGAAGGGATTTAAGGATTGTATGTTCAAGTCAAAACAACGTCCACTGGGCTGTGGTTAACTACAGTTGAGCTGGGTAAAACTGGATTATAAAGACTGTCACATTAACCTCTCATTACCTCACCCACACATGTTTTCACTCACATGATTCACTTTATTTTGATTTGGAAAGGGAAAAACGACCAGGTACTAGCGATACTATAATACGGTTCAATCCCACCTCTGCCACTTCAGTACAGCTTAAAAATGGCAACAAAAATAGGAAAGCAGAACTCTAAATTGAGTGTCGAAATCAATACATCACTTTAACGTTAGTTATGTTATAATTCTATTCTATTCTTACTTGCAGCATACCACATCGCCATGGTTGAGACAGCATTATGTAGATTATATTCAAAGCACAAATTAAATGCACGTTATGCAACGTAATGCGAGGAAAGCTAATCAACCAATTATAACAAAATAAATCTCATCTTTTGTTGCCGTCTTCAATTAATATAAGCTCCCTAATGATCAGCACAGCAGCTTACCCACAATTCACTGGTTTAGCTAAAACAGTATCTTGAAAGATATTGGTGTATAAATGAATTTGAAATCTGTATGTGATGAACTCTAAATTGCCACTTTATTAGGGAAAGCAAGCTAAAAGTAATACAGTCTAATAAGAGAAGCAATAAATCCTAACTTAAAAAGGGTTAGAACATTATTCTTTATTTGAAACAGTTTAAGAGAGGTGTTAAGTGAATTGTACGATCATTTTAAGGGATGTAGTGCTGTTGAAATGTATTGCACTGTGTTGTACAGTGGTGTATTGTTGATAGACACACCCTGCCATCTGTGCAGAGCTGACTTATAGTTTACCCCACATTTGTACTGGCTACGTCCAAGTAGAGGAAAGTGCAAATCTCAACTGGCTGGACCATTTGCAGTGACAGTTTCATTGCCCAGAATACGGCAGCTCTTTCAGCCTCATTCTCCCTGCAAAGGCATCTTATATGAAAGAGTCTCTTTGTGTGAGACTGTGTGTGGGTACAAGCTTTACAGTGACAGAGATCTTTGTCTGCCAGACGTCAACATATCAAATCTTCCTACACCTCATACCTCATTCATATTTAACAAGTAGATTTTATACAGCCCTACACTCAAGTCATTTTGCACCACGCTGTACTAGATACTTGCTAGGTGTCTACACTGTATGTAAATGAGTTCAGTCTTCCTTCTGCGTTGCTTTGAGCTTTATCTCTCACACATTTCACTGGCATCAAAGAGGAGCAGGATCAAAGATTTGGGCTGAAGTGCTGTGGAAAATACACAAATTATTTTTAAATCTGCACAATGAGGATGTGTGAATAGGGGAAAAGATGCAGCCATCCAATGTTAGATACCAAAAACAAAATTACTTTATAATGCTATTACCCAAAACCTATATATATATTTAAGCAATAGCTCACCACAGGCCGTGGTATATGCTCATTATATCAAAGCTAAGGGGCGTGGTTCGGCCCGACGCGAAGTATCGATGCTATTGGCTCTAGTATCGATATTTTGAAACGTAACGTAATATCGGAAGTATCGATATTTTGGGATCGATCCGCCCACCCCTACTCAGTATATCACGGCTAAGAACCAATCAGATTGCTTGATTTGACTTGTCCGTTTATAAATATATATATATAATGGTTATTAGTTAGTGTGTTTGAAACATTTTCTGAAAGATGTTCAAACTTTTCCCTTTAATTTATCCTTTCCTACATCCCTAATTTCATCGAAGGTGCACTGTGCCGTTACAGACATGTGCTAATGAGCAAACACCGAAGCAAGCCAGACTTTACACGCTCTTCGATGAGCCGTCTCACACTCTGTTTCTGTCTGGTCAGTGTCGGGGGCCCTGAGCCACTGACCGTCTGCTGACCTTCACCGGCAGCTACTCCAGCAGAGTACAGTCCGCCTACACCTCTCCCTCTCTTTTCCGCCCCAGGAAGGCACCTGTGCAGCACACCATCAGGTCAGAGTTTCGGATAATGTGTGTGTGTATGCTCAGCGTGAGGAATAACGTGATGGCACCAGCCGTGACAAGTCAAGCAGGGGACAGGAAATGTGCAGCTCAAAGCTCCACATTCACATTCAGATGATGTCCGCTGGATAAGATTTTAAATCATCGAGAAAAATGATGTCTGGAACATTTCCTCAGATGTATTTATGGAAGCCCATTTCCGCCACCTAAAAAAATTAAAATCCCCATGAAAAGTCATAATTATGAGATTAAAAAGTCGAAATTATGAGATAAGAAAGTCGAAATAATGAGATAAAAAGTCATAATTATGAGATAAGAAAGTCGAAATAATGAGATAAGAAGTGCGCATGCGCTGCAGTGGCGCTGTCTTCAAAGGTCCCTTCATCACCTTGCTGCTCTCCACCATGCAAACGACATCTAGTCCTAAATAAGGTAACTATTACAGGTAACTTTTGTAAATGTTAGATGTTACATATAGCCTATATTGCAGCTAAACTACAACAATGCAGTTCATAGCTTTGACATGACCTGTTATGAACTATAATATACATGCCTATAGTTTTGTGGTAACGTTAACGCCACTAATGACAATAGTGTAGGCATACTGCTGCTGTGAGTTGCTAGCCTAATTCTAACTCGTAGAACGTACCACAAAACTATAGGCATATATATTATAGTTCATAATTATGACTTTTATCTCATTATTTCGACTTTCTTATCTCACAATTATGACTTTTTATCTCATTATTTCGACTTTCTTATCTCATAATTATGACTTTTTATCTCATTATTTCGACTTTCTTATCTCATTATTATGACTTTTTATCTCATTATTATGACTTTTTATCTCATTATTTCGACTTTCTTATCTCATAATTATGACTTTTTATCTCATTATTATGAAGGAGATGTCCGGGAAATCTCCTTCATACAACGAGTAATAGGGGGATTAATCGGGCAGTTCGATGTGTGTGTGTGTGTGTGTGTGTGTGTGTGTGTGTGTGTGTGTGTGTATAGAGGTGTGTGTGGTTAAAGCGTAGCAGCCTGCGGTCGCTCTTTAGCTGTTCTAATGAAAGTACACACAGTGAAGGCGTTGCGTAAAAGGCACAGTTCTTTGCGCGCTGGTGCTACACTTCTCAGAGGCGGAGTTACACGTCCCGCTGCCTTCTGGTGCTGTAGCAATTTACCAGAAGGCAGCGGGACGTGTAACTCCGCCTCTGAGAAGTGTAGCACCAGCGCGCAAAGAACTGTGCCTTTTACGCAACGCCTTCANGAAGTAGTAGTAAGTGACCAAAGAAAGTATTAGGCGCTTTCACACCGGAGTACTTTTCCCAGTAGGCTATAGTTCCGATATAGTTCCGAATATGTGCGTTCACACCAAAAAAATCCGGAACTAGAATTTATTTCATGAGGACCTTACCACCCCCTTTTCAGTCCCTGCTAGAGAGCAGGTACTTTCATGGGAGAAAAAGGTTCCCATGTCTGATTGGCTGGGCGGATTGCAAACCACGCCCCGTAAAACTCGTAAAAACGTTTTGTGAAGCCACCATTTTATTTGCTGGTATTAGCATTATTAGCATTAGCATTAGCCCAGCGCACAAACGGAGAGAGACTAATTTATGGCAACACAAAAGAAAACATGGGAGCGGTGGAGATGAGGAGGTGTCTGCGTTCTAGCGATTTACTCGGAAGGCTTCAGTCGAAGCTACTGGGAGTCCCAGCAGCTTCTACTGAAGCCAGTCCCCAACTCCGGGGACTTCAGGTGGCAGTATACTCCGTGAAGTTGTTTGCGGCCTGCCAGTAAACCCAAAGCAGAAGAAGAAGTGACGTCAGCAGCTTCATTTGCCTAATCCTCACCCAGGGACTTATTCCGGTGTGAACGCGATCTGCTCTTTAGTTCATCATCATGAACTAAGTACGGCAAAGTACTTGGTGTGAAAACGCCTAAGGACTATAAAGAAGCTCAAGCAAATACCAGGAGACTCAAAATGACAGAAAAAAGACTTGTGACTTTGATAACGAGCAAAACAACCATTACAAGATGCAAAATGACTCCAAAGAGACACAATATTACCCCAAAAACACTACAAAAAAATGCAGAAAATGACAAAAAGACCAAAACGGTTACAAAGGACTCCCTTGAGTAGTAGTGGGGCATTTCGATTGTGTCAATTGTGCCTATTGTCTCATAATCAGTCCATACCTATACTGTTTGAACTAATTGCTTACATCAGCATCCGTACATGCTGACAATTCAAATGCTACCATGCTGATTTTAAGCTGGTGTAGAGTTTCCCGTGATCACAATCTCATTGTCGAGTGTTCCCATGCTTGTATTATCAGCAAACCCACACATTATCTCCTGAGGCACTGATGTGTGCAAATAGATTTTTTATTAGTTTAGTTCCCCTCCTTTTCTCGGTCCTCAACACACTGCTGTGCAACCAGTCACGCTACATTAGGCAGATTTATTTTAAAGGGTGACCTTTACCCAGGAATATGTAATGAAAAGGGGGAAGAGGAGGTAGACCTGCAGACATTACTCAGAGATTTAAAAATACCCACTTTTACTTTGCTGCATGTTTTCCAGAAGAAAGAAAAGTTATAAAACATCAGTATTCTTCTTTAAAAAGACTCCATACTCTATGTCCACCTATCTAATAGATGTTGATATATTTCATAGAATGAGTAAAAAAAAAAGCCTTGACCTGCTACAAGATGTGTCAAGACCTCGCCAACGTCATTGATCCACTGGGCACGCTGAATATCTTTAGAACATTTCAATGCAGCCCATTTTAAAGTTGTAGAGACATTTAATAAAACCGGAAAGTCATTGTGATGCTGGATGAGAGGTCTCCTATTATGAAAAATCCTCTTCTTCATGTCTCTTCTACATCAACATGTGTCCCCTCTTCTCCATGTCTCTTCTACATCAACATGTGTCCCCTCTTCT
>NW_011357368.1:8990842-8994422 GCF_000735185.1 Notothenia coriiceps
GTATTCACACAGGGATTCCTCAGTTGACAATCACCTTCGACCATGTCGCTGACACAGACGGATTTTCGTAAGAACAAAACTTAGGTGAACTTTGTATGTGAGAACGCAGTAGCACTTGAGCTGAGCTCACCTTTATTAGTCACCGAGTTGGCGAAGAACAGCAAGACCAATGCTCTGGAGAAGAGGATCCACAACCTGGTACTAAGCACACAGGCATCCTTGTTAAACGTTATCTTATCTTAGCAGCGCATATAGATAGATATACTCTATATGGTGCTGGATCTTAGCTATCCTTAGTGAGGAAAACAATTGTGGACATAACTTACGCGACTCTGGGATTTGTATTCTTTCTATTTGCGTATTTTTCATAGTCTTGATATTGTTAACAGTTATACGACAAACTGTGACCTTTTTTGAACACGGAAATTATTTTTTTAAGATTGACAAACATCATAATGTGTAATTCATGGCACAATTCCCAAACGGGATGGAAAGATAAGTTTTCTCTCACCCATTGACTTCATACATTATTTTTCCGAAATAAGGTCCCATGGACCGGAAGTAGATGGGCCCGTGACTTTGCCACTCTATAGAGAATTTTTAAGTGTTTTGATCAATGCTAGGCAAACAGTCTCACGGCATTTCGTGTTATAGTCACAACATTTATCCTGATTGACTTTGTGTTCCCAACACGATTTCCGCATTTTTTTTGTGTTCACACAGAACGATTTTTAAAAGCAATGTAAATAATAACAAATTTTTTGAAGGAAAAAGAGATAAAGAAAGATACAGATTTCAGTATTTTGACACAGAACGATTTTAGAAGCATGCATTTCTAGTGTTAGTAATGTTTCGTGCCTGGCACCAAATAATAACAAATTAGAAGGTGTAGTGCCGAGAGATAGGGAGTTGAGGCGGTGCAATGAAGGTACAAAGCTGGCTTTAATGAGCAGCAGAAATGCGATGTTGTCGGGTCGCAAGCCCGGGAAGACAAGAGAAAGCCAGAAGGAGGGCACACAGTAAGATTACCACAACATAATATGTCCGTGCGGAAACACATACCCCCAACCCGTAGTTCCATGAGTGAATTATGGTACATAGAGTAAATTACGTGATCACTACAAAGGAAACATTTTTTTTCAAAATAAAGATTCCAGTATCTGAGGCTCTGAGCCCCATTTATTTTCCTTGCGGACGGCAAAAAAAACTCAGACATTATACCAATTTAAATAAAAGGGATGGTCAGGCTTAGGGTAAGCTATTGAGTAAGGAAAATGTTGTTATGAACCACACAGCTTCTGGTCTTACCAAGAACCCGATTGACAAAAGACGTGGTGCAGGCACGAAATATACTACCAATAGAAATACATTGCTTTTAAAATCGCTCTGTGTGACACGGAAAAAATGCAAAAATCGTGTTGGTGAAAACGAATCAATAGATAGAGGAAACAAAAGTCCACTTCCAGCTCAGGTCTGTAAATGTTTCCATTCATTTGGCCTACAGGATGAAAATAAACGTGCAACAAAAAATGTCCTTAAACCAAGGCATTTCTTTGTAATTGACAGTTCACTTTTTAAGCATGTTAGGCCTACATTCAAATGTCACAGTGATTTGTGCTTGTTCCTCAATTAGGTTAAAATATGTCCCATCAAATTATGACATTCATCAGTGTAAGTTGGAGTTTTGGCAAATGCTAACTTGGTAACTACTTAAAAGATGGTGAACACAATAAACTTGCTAATTATCAGCATGTTAGCATTTAGCTAAAAGCATTATGGTGTCTAATGGCGTATTTCCACTACAGGGCGTGCCGTGCCTGGCCCGCTTTTGGTTGCGTTTCCACTCGGCGTAGTTCCGGCTAGCGGGTACTTTTTCACAGTTTTTCTGGCTCTCCAAAATCGAGGTTCTTTCCGGGCCAACAACCGGGCTGAGTATGCTAAACTAGTGAGAGAATCGCTGGCAACTACAACAAGATGAACATATTTTACCGTGATTTAATTGTAATACACGTTTCAAAATGATGCCGAAGTAAGAACATACTGACACCGGTTAGTAAAAACCATGAATTAATGCTTTGACAAGTCTGCAGACAGACGGCAGACGAAAAACCTTTTAAAATGCGTGTTGTCTAAATGGAGATTGCCTAAGCTAATGCAGTAACTGCTCCAACCGTCCACACTCACAACAACGGCCTACAGACATAAATAAACCAGCGACTGTATTCGCCATGACACAGACAGTCTGGTTTGTACTTGTTTAACTTTTGTCTAGTTTCTGAACAGATATGAGGAGCTGTGAGCTCTGAGTGCTAACAGCTAACGGCTGATGTTGGTTTTGTCTTTGGCATTGAAGATGACGTCACGGCTCCGCCTACACTGCGTTACTATAGTTACTGCCCCACCAACTAAACTGTAATGGAAACGCAGCATAAAGTGAGCCTGGCCTAAGAAGGCCTAACGAGGCCTAGCCATACCGTACTAAGCCGAGCGAGGCCCTTCAGTGGAAAAGCGCCATAAGAAGTATAGCCTCAGAGCTTTTAGCATGGCTGAGACTGTCTTATTATATTAGGGTGTTTTCAGAAGAAATCATTACTTGTTTTGCTAAAGAATACGCCATGCTGTTCTGATTAAAATGATCTGAGCTGCAAGCTGGGCTACTTTTCCTTTTGAAACAGATTATTATAAATAGTTACTGCTCTTAATCAAGCCAATATGTCAGAAAGCACACACCATTGACAATTTGTCTCCTCAGAGTGAGACAAGTGAGTTTGACAGTCAGCTGCAGAGAAGACGGATGAATCATTGTACCTGTGCTTCTCTGCTACTGGAATGTATTAAGCTCCTGTTGTGCAACAAGTCAGGCCACAAATGTCACACTGATTGAAAGAATTGGTCTAAACAATGGTAATTATTTCCTCTCTGTTGAACTTCCTTACTGTCAGTACATACACCAGCTCACTTCAAAGCCCCAGTGGATATGTGAGCATTTCTCTCTGTGTGTGGAGTGACAAGACATAGGAGTCTTACCAAGTGTTGACAGACAATAACCATAAACCTGTAACACTGAAATGAAGATTCATTGTAGACACAGCAGCTCTTAACATGTCTTCTGATTCCTCACAACGGGTTAGTCTTGCCTGCTATCTGAATCATTTGTGTCTCACATGGAGCTTTTTTTCAATAGGATCGGTGCTTAATAGTAAAACAATTGCTGTAAATGAATAATACTGGTGTGTAGGTTGATTTTCATTATTTATAATAATGCTTAATTTGGAAATGCTTAAGATTACAACCCACCAATTATTGAGGAATTGTTACAGTTAAGTTTCACATCCAGTAAGTGTGGGTTGGTGCAGTTTGCCATAACCTTTCGAATGGTAGTGATAACAACTGATAGTGGCCATTCAGTTGTCTAATAACGTCTGAAACAAGTGGATATGATTAGAATACCTGTTGGGTATATAGAACTTGCAGATATATATATAAAGAACGCTGAACATCCGTAAGCAGCAATCACTACCTCTGTATAACAGCAAAAGCTAACACATGACAAATGGCAACCGCACTGGTGAAAACAGCA
>NW_011357368.1:8994532-8996840 GCF_000735185.1 Notothenia coriiceps
CATTCAGAAATAATCAAATTATAATAACAAAACACAAAACACATCTGATTCCTCATGCATTTCTTTATGACAACTCCACATGTTATTGTTTTTATCTCTTCTCAAAATAAAGTAAATACTAATAAACGTACACTGTATACTATACTATATATATATTTGTTTCTAATGAACCCTTACATTGTTCCTTTGTCACTGTAATTATAGTGTAGTTACAGACTATTACAGAGCTAAGAATAGCCCCTCTTTGATAAGAAAATGTGTTACATTTAGTTGAATTGAACATAGATGCAAAGGCTTTCAGAAGATGACCAATTGGTTTGAACATCCGGATAAAGACCCGGTCACTCTGCCTGGAGAAATCAAGGATGGTTTGTTACCCTGTGTGAACTGTAAACCTGTAGTCTGTATGTAGGAGGTTGGCTGCAAAAACTGTGAATTGTAAGGTGGATTTTGTGTCTCCACTTCCAAGGAGTTGCATTGAATTTCATTTTCATTCATTAAACTGGAGGTCACACACGAGCGACACCAGAATACGTTTTGTAGGACGAAAGGTGGCGGACCATCAAAGTCAATTTCCTTTTAATCTCAGCCTAGCCTTGTGATTTTGTACAACCTATATGGTACGGACTGCATTACCTCTTCTCATCAGGGTACTTATAGCTACTCATGGCGCCACGTTTTTTCCATTATAGAAAGCCTTGAGCGGTGATCATTCAACAGAGACGCTTTTAAAGGAGATGCATACTCAAAAGGTGTATTATTCTTTGTTTATTTGTTTATTGGGAACTTAACTTTCTTAAAAGTGTATTGTTATGAGGTTAAGCGTGTACCTCCGCTATTCACAGCTGTTTCATTGATAAATAGTTGTGTGACAGCTGATGGATGCAGCTTTGTGACAGGTTGACATTTACACTTCCACAAAAGGACAAGTAAGGTGACAGAGAGTTATAGAAGCCAAACAGGTGCAGTAACCTGTCGAGTGTCAGCTTAGTCAAACAAGGCCCAGTTATGGAGGCGGTGTTCAAAACCAACAATACATTATTAATAGTGCTAATCACTTAAAAGCTATTTACCTTATTTGACCCGCTGTTCACATACAAAAACTGAGAAATGCAGCTTTGATAAAGGACTAGCAATCTATCAATCATCAGAATTGTTATTGATTACGTTTCAGTGGACGAGTCAAAATATAACTTTTAGAAATGAAAGGATACATACTTACATACATCTGTTTTCACTCTGATGTTACCGTTGAACTACACATGTGCACAAACAGGACCTGCTACATATCAGGCACACAATACATACATGCACAAACAGAAGTATTCATGGAGAGAAGTCAAAGCGGCTGACATGGTCCAGTTTTGGGGGTTCTGTGCCTTGCTCAAGGACACCTCTGCAGTTTGGACTGGTTCCTCTCCAGCTATACATTTTGGTAACACTTTATGGTAAGGGTACTTACATTCATGTATGACTTAATGCACAGGTGTTAATGGTATCTCATGCATGACTTAATGCAGGAACAATACCTTAGTCAATGCATCAACTAAGGTATCTCAATCATCATGACTTCTGAGTTATTAATGATGNTCATATAGATCTACAGTTAAAGTGACAGGCCAAACAACTGACCAGTCACAGCAATTCCAAGTGTTTTAATCCTGATGAACTAAGCATTATTTTGTCATTACTTCATCGTGTTTGTGCCCCTTCAAATAAAGTGGTGACCTGTTCCGTCGTTTACACTGATAAAGAACATTAATGACACTATGTGAAATCACCTGTATTAACCATTTGGTGCTCATGCATCAATCATTTATGTCTATTTAGGCCTCATGTATTTGGCAATATTACAAATGCAAATTAGATCATCATTTTGGACTTAATTTCAATTATCAATTATTTAGTTAGGACTTTTTTTTATGTATCATACATTATTATCTTAAAGCTCACAAACCATTTAAGATAACCCATTCATAATATTAACAAACTTTAATTTATAATTTAAAGCCAACAAGATCACATTTTCACATATCATGTCACACAAGAAAGCAGTACAACATTTCGGCAAAGACACAAGATTAGGAGGCCTACTTTAGGGAATTCATGCATTAAGTCATGCATGAATTCATTTTTTTGGCTTGTGTAACCATTAGTAAATAACCAACCAACCAACCAAGGTACCAAGGCCAAGGTAACTGCCGCCCACCTTATCACCTGAATCTCCTCCTAGAGCACCATTGTGTTCTTTTGAACCAGATATCTCTCAGAGGGGCGTGGGCAGTGGCTCCTTATTTTCAACTAAAAG
>NW_011357368.1:8996885-9007304 GCF_000735185.1 Notothenia coriiceps
GCTATTTTGAAAACTCCCACCCCTCATCTCATACGGGGGAATAAAACTCAAACAGCTCTATCTGGTCCTTACACTGCCACTCCATGTTTGACACAGATCCGGTCTTCGACACATAGGGTGACGACATGTTGGGTACAGTTTGGAGTTTGTTTGTGGACGTTTCTTTTGTACTGATTGCCACTTCGATTATCTGATGTCCTAGGGCTTGGGTCTCTACTCCTACACACTCACGCGGCGGAGCTAGTCTTCGTCGTTTTTAACTTAAACCTTCCTGGCATTGGTTGTCGTCTCTACCTGTCCGAACATCGTAGGAAGTATCAGTCTCCTTTAGCAACGGGTATAACGTTTCACTTTAGTGGTAGCAGAGTCTGTCTATTGATGACGGCGTTTATGTCTATCGTCCTCTGTCTCCCTGTCGGTATCAGTCTATCCTTTTGTAAGTCCTCGCATAGACCTGATAGTCAGCGAATACGCTTGTTACCTTTGACTTGAGTTTCTCTTGTAATACTTTGAAAGCGTCAGACGCACTAGACGGACATCCCTCTCCCCGGTCCCCGGCCCGGCCGGGACTGCTGCATTTTATTGCTCATTGTCATTGCTCGGGGGGGGGTTCATTGTTCAATGAAATACATTCTCGATTGTTTCATCAGATTATAAATGAAAAAAATCTTGATAGAGCATGGAAATGAAAAAAAATCATGGCGTGGGTAGAGACATTGGGCATGTTATAATCTCAGGTTAGTATGCCTAACCAAACTTGGTGGTTAGTTATCGCCTTTGTTTTCGTTTGATTTAACGTTTTGTACGACTTTGTTTCCTTCGTCGGTGGTTGAATGTCTTTTGGATGTCGTCTTGTAGGTGCGTTCTTCTACGTGTCTTGGAGAATTCATTACGAACTTACTAGCACTAAAGGTACCCGCTTACATAAGTCGTTAGTGGGGAGTTGACGGCCCTCGAAGTTGGTGGTACGACTTGTTTATTTAGCTGAATGTTACATAGTACTTTCTTAAAGGGAGTCAACCCAATACGTGAGTGGAGTTGCAGGACAAAGACGGGGAGTGCAGGGAGAATGGTCGGGCGTTGTAGCTGCGCTAGTCTAGTTAAAAAGTCAGATATCTCAGTTAGGTGTCTCCCTCCTTTTCCTCTGTACCTCTGAGATTTGCTCTTCTCTCTGTTTCTGCTGCCTCTCTCCGCTGCGCGCTCTGCTATGTCCCTCGGCTACACGCTGACCGACCTTGGCAAGCGCCTTGTGCACCCGACTAGTCCTACGGAGCCGCGGAATGCAATGTTGGGCGAGTTGCGGGGGCTCTCTCTCTCCCTCGCTCCTGTGTAACTTCTCTCCCATCCTCATTAATAATCCTCTCTCTTCACCACATTCTCCCTCCCCCGTTTTTGTTTCCTCTCTACCACTTCTCAAACCTTTCGTCTCTGTATATGCCTGGCCACCCTTGTCTTTCTCCCTCGCTTGCCACAGGAAACAAAGATCCAAAGGGTTGTTTCATGTAGGAACGGGGCAAGAAGATAGAGACAAATGAAAGGGTACCTAGAGCAAAAATTGAAGGGCCGGGAGTAAGAGCCGGGACCGCAAACCAAATCAGGTTTAAGGAAAGTGTTCATAACCCTTCATTCGTACGAGGAAGTCCCGATTAAGGTTTCACCAGGATAAGACGGAAAGTCAGATAAATATATTCAAAACACGACATTTTACCAAAATAACACTAGTCACAGATCACTGGTACTATTACAATATGTGAATGCGAAGATAACCGATGTCACGAGTGCGTAACATGTACTAATACCTGGACCTTTACACCGATTATAAGAGTAATTTATTTTTAAGCCTGTCAATTTCACTTAAACGTTTCAAGTAGAGGACAAATAGAGAATTGACCAGGTAGGAGTTTTTTGCTGTTCATCCAAACTAACAGAGCGCGAATGAATACGGATATCATGTTACCTATATCAAATGTTTGTTTTATGTAAGTATAACGGTGTAATGTGGGCAAAAGACGACACGAAATATTAGTACGAGAGAATGGTAGGTTGGGGGTTATTGTTGTGTGTGAAGTTATGTGTGTGTGGTACGAGAGACAAAAAGTCTTACAGAACACGACAATCGACGACTTTAGTAACCGGAGTCGTATCGGATGCGTCTGTGTAAACAGAAGTGTAAGTTCTGGTGTGTGTGTGTGTGGTGTGTGTGTGTGTTGGTGTGTGTGTGTGTGTGTGTGTGTGTGTGTGGTGGTGTGTTGTGTGGGGTGTGTGGTGTGTGTGGGTGTGTGTGTGTGGTGTGTTCGTGTGTGGTGTGTGTGTGGTGTGTGTGTGTCGTGGTGTGTGTGTGTCGTGTGTGCGTGTGTGTGTGGGTGTGGTGGTGTGGTGTGTGTGGTGTGTAAGTGTAAGTCCGTTCAGTACTAGTAGGAAGACCCGAGTTTAAACAAATAAGCAGTTTTTAACTCGTAGCACGCAGTAACCCCACAAATAAACGTATATCGATTCCTTAACTGAGTGTGCTACGTATCCTAAAGTAAATGACAAATACCGTAGTGATGTTGCTTCTATACGTAAAATTTATGAACATTCACGTCTTTGTGGTGAGTGACATAGTTTTCTAATCGAGACTCACCAGCAGCATTTCGTTTGTTGTTAAACGCCGTTACCCGACTACGAGGGGTCAATTGTACGTTTGCGAGGCCTTCGCCCAGCATATAAGTGTTTATTGCGGAGAGACCTGTTATACGGAGTTGAACTACATCCTGATGGCAAACGCCGGAGATTTTACGAAAAACCTTAATCTTAAAGATGATCGCTCTTCGAAATATACACTGTTGGGCGAGCCATGTTTATGCAGCACTGCACGCGGAGATGTGGACGCGCAAGTCATGCAGATTACGTACATATAAACCTGCGGCGGAAACCCCTCTTGTCTCTCAGTGTGATTATGACTGATTTGATAAAAGTAACGAAGTAACGCGTGTCGGGGAAATGTTATTAACTGTAGTGTGATTACTGAATTATACGCGTTACACTATTCCGTTACCGACAAACGTAATATTATTACAACTCTGGTACAGTACACATGGAACTGGTTATTTATTGTAAAAGTATTGGATTTTGCTTCTGTTATATGGGTTGAAATAGTATTAGGCCTACTGTGTATGCAAAGTAGAATAAAGCCTTATGCTTGTCAAAAGCGTATTAAATCATATTGATACTCTTACGTATGTTGTGATAGCAATGTTCTTCTTCATGCATCATGTTGTGTATGAGCACCAAAGTGAACATTTCTTTTTTTTCAACATCTTTCTTTCCCTTGATTATGCTACCACCAGGAACATGTCAAGCAGCCCAATAGCAGCATTTTCTTGGTTACGTGTTTTACGACAATGACAAACACACACAGGTAGGACGCTTATCTTGCTTAAAAAGATAAAAAAATAGTTTAATATGGAGGAAAAGACAAATGTCTACGCAGGGAATAAATAGTGTTCATGTGTGTTGATCTGTTGGATCGTTGTAGATGAGTTGTAGATGGGACTTCACTTTGGTCCCTGTTGAACATTCAATCTTTAAGTGTCTCCAGTGGTATAACCAGCTGTTTCTGTTCCTACCAACAATACAGTATATTTTGCTGCTAATTCATTAGAAAGAAGAATAACGCTTTGTTACACTTCACATTTGTTTAAATATGATTTGATAAGACTGAAGTTTACTTGAGTGAGCCATCATTTTTACCAGGGTCAGCATTAGCATAGTAGGCAACGCTCATTGCTTGTCAACAAATACAATGATTCTCACCCTTCCATCCATCCATCCATCCATCCATCCATCCATCTTCTCCTGCTTATCCTAAGGTGGGTCATAGGGCTGCCATGGTAAAAGGCATTCCTAACGTTCCTTATCCTAACAACATTTTCCAGATCTTCCCGGTAGTCCCTCAGCCATTCCCAGGCCAGGCGAGATTCAAAATATTTCCATAGAGTACTGTGTCTACCCCAGGTAAATCTCCATTGGAGGCATCCAGGAGGCATCCTGATTGAAAGCCTGAATTAAATGTCATCAGATGCCCAAACCACTGTCACCTCTTGTGACTGCAATGTCATTATTCTAGTCAGTCCCCAAATCTCATGGCCATAGGGTCAGAACATTACGGAAGAGGATTGAAGTCAGGATGCTAAGAAAAAAATCGTAATTCTGACCTCTCAGATCTAAAAAGAAAATTGGCCTGAACCCTCTTATGCATAACTTACAAATGTACTGTCAAAATGAAAACATGTTTGGTTGAAAATGTTATAGTGATTTTAAATAACTTTGTAGTAAGCTCATCCTCATTGGGGACTATCAAGCGTTCTAAATACCCTCATAGTCAAAATGTAAAACAAGCAAATATGAACCCAGCACTAAGCAGGTTTTATTATTTTCCTCTCTCAACTATACAAGCAGAGTTTGAGATATGCATCAGAGGTATTAATAAGGTGAGTGCCATCCTATTTCATGCACCAATGAGCACGGTGGGAGCTATATTCTCTTCTATGGCCTCAGAGACTAACTAAGCTGATAGCTGTTCAGGGGAATGAGCTCAGGAAGCCACTCTCATTTATTGTAGTTTTATGTAGATTCAGACTCTATAGAGGTCTCCCATTTCACTGCATGCTTTGTTAAAAAACACTGCTGCACTTTGGCTTCATCCTCAAGAGGGATTCATTGGAAAAGTCAAGCAGAAGAGCTTTGGAGAAAAGCAGGTCAAGATACATTTTAGAAGATTTATGTTTCAATTAAGTTCTATGTTACTGTTGGGCACATGCCTGTTCATTATAGCCTGCGTTGTTTATAGGATTGATGTAATGTTTTTATCACTTGAAGATATGAGCACATAAAAGCGGAGGAGAAATGGGGAACATTTGAATGATGAGGGGTTAATCGCCAACTTGGCTTTCCGCCAAATACACAAGTTGATTCACTTTAGCATTACTGAGCTGACCGCGCTGAGAATTTAATAGAGACTGTGGCGAGACGGTGAGGGTGTTGGATGTTATCATCAGCTGCGCACAGGGCTGCCAACATTTGAGTTCAGCTTGGAGTGAGATATTTTTTTTGGTGAACCGAAAAAACAAACATTCATGTGTGCAGTGTTTTACATATGTATTGAACATGTACAAACTAGGGTTTCCCATTAATGTACCGGGCGCTACAGTGGAATACGCACACACAGTGTACCCGCGACTCAATGAAGGTTTGATAATCAGCTCACAGCATATAATGCCATATAGGTGTAAGCAGAGGTAAAGTGCTATTTTATAAGTGGGGGGGGGGATTTCTTTTTAAATATTGAAGTTAAATGCGTCAAACTGGTGCACTTTGAGAGCAAAATGAATTTATGGATACATCTCTCAACATCCATATGAAACAGAACTGTGAACAGATTTTATTTTTCTTTATGAATATTTTACAAATCACTCACCTTTTAAACTGTATTCTTGTTTTACTGTCATATAGTATTTCATGACTGTTTTTCATGAACTATTTAAACCCTCAGAGAGTCCCTTACCTCACTGAGCTGTAGTTATCTCTCTCAGTCTGACAGGAGAGAGCTCTCCCTCTCCTTGTTTTAGAAACAGCTTCTAATATCCGTTAGCGCAGCTAGCTAACCAGATGCTAACAACAACAATGCAAATAGTGAGTTTGGTAGAAATAAACTGTATAATAGTAAAGTTATTCAAGATAATGCCATATTTATTGAAGATTTTACATTATAAATATTCCCCAAAATTATTCAAAAGCATATTCTTCTTTTATATTTATACATTTATTTTGGACGAAAACTTAGCGTGAGGAAAGGCATGTGTGGCGTGAGTGTGTGAGATATGGGTTAATTGCGCGACTCTCACGCTCAATGCGTGAGTGTTGGCAGCCCTGGCTGTGCATGACGCGTGCAGTTTCTCTCTGCTGTTCTCTACAAAATGCATTTCGCTCAGCGTGTTGTAACCATAATCCTCCAGGAGGGCGTCTGCTCTGTGGCTAGGAGCGTGACGGTGATACAAGCAAACAGCAAAAGATGAGAACTCATATTCACACAAACTGTACATGCACCTTCTGATTACATGTTGGAGCTGTAGGTGCACTTGAATGCGTCATATAAATATCTCTGTGTTTTTGTCATTTGCTTCTCAGTTTCTCCCTCCGTCATTTACATTTACACAAGGCCTTTAGATAACGCTCGATTTCAAGCGGCTTACAAGCAGTGCTCAGGTACGGCAGCTCACAAGGGCCAAATCATGTGACATATTAATGAAGGGTCTTTGCTGAACCTTGTCAACAGAGTTCTCTGAGCATCATGTCTGATCTGTGGAATAGTGTTGGCAGAAATAAACTAAACTGTTATTTCAAAGGTGTTTTTGATGTTTCATTTTCCTGCCCTACACTTGCCAAGCTGTTTCCTCCTCATGCCTGCTTCTGTTCAGCTACAAGATTTCCTTGTTTTAGGAGGTTTGCCTTCCTATTACGGAGGCTTTTGTGTCATATGTGTCAAACGATTTAAAAGTAGAACTCAGAACAGACATCATTTTCTTTTTTTATTCGGCAAACATGAGGTTGGTTGTATCGGTGTGCAGTCAGTATGTTCATGGTTTAGGTGGTCTTGGCTTTTTAGAGGTTAATAAAGCAAAAGCTTTCAGTTTTTGTCAATAGCAGAATTTGGACAGTACAAATCATGTATGTAATACTTGTGAGGGAGCATTGAGCTCCAGGATGAAAGGATTTAATTCTGGTTGAATGATGAGTGTGTATCTTACATACTTTTATGCATGAGAGTTTATTTCACGTTACAGATCTGTAGCCCAAGAAAAAACATAAATCGTTTCAGGACGTGCACAAAATAGACCTATTTTTAGTAAGCAAATAGGAAGGGTTGATGTGTTTATAGAGTGACACAGTTGTTATAGGGTACAGATCGGAGTAGATGAATCAACAACACATGAAACAAAAGTGGCTAGCTAAGGCCTTGTTAACAGTTTGTCATCTCAAAGGCGTTTACAGGCCCAAGTTAACAAAGAAAACAGGAGAGAGATTCTATCTAGTGATTAAGGCTCAGGATTGTGTTTGGAATGGATGACTAGTACTTGTACAGGTTACTCCATTAAGCGTATGATGGAGAGAGGATAGCTGCATGTCATTTCTAACTTTGCTGTTTCCAGAAAATAGCCTTGCCTTGGTTACCTCTTGAATTGAATGTGCAGTAATGTTTTGGAGGATATTTTGCCCAATGATATCAAAAATAGTGTTTACGGAACTATAGTTATATATATTTTTTGTTAATACCAAAAGATCTCCTTGATCTTCACCATGCCATAGTTGCTATATGCAGCAATTGTAAGGTAGAAGTCAAAACGTTATCCTTATAGTGTATTTTTTAATATGGGTAGTCTTGACCTCGCAATACAGTGCGTCTTTAAAGTGTGTACGATTGGTTAACTACTTGCCGATAGTGTGTCAGTTGTTAGAGCCAAATATTTTTATTTTCAGCTACAAGGTGGAGCCTCAACAGATGTGGGTTGAGATTCCTTCAACCCATAAATTAATCAAACACACCTCTCAATACATTTATATAAAAGGTTTAACCATCTCACAATAAAGAATCAACTTTTAACTTTGAATGGAATGAATAACTCATGCAGTGCATTAAAAATGTACAAAGGTTACAACAAGTGGTTATGGGAAATGTAGTCTTACCGACCCAACATTATTTTGGAATGTTCCAGAAACAAAAACCTTTAGAGCTTTGAGAGAACAGAGGTAAAAAGAAAAAAAAGGAAACCCATGAGCTCATTAGAGATAAAGCGGTGGTGATACCAATCTTCATCACCCCCCCCCCCTGCTCTGAACCACCCCTTCCCACCAGATCCATACAGGCTGCAATTAACCACAACAGAGAAGCCATTAAACATCCTAATTACTGCTTGTTCCTTCCATAGCCGCTCTATATGTGTGGGCGAGAGTTGTGTGAGTGAATGTGTATGTTTGTGTGTGTGCGTGTGTGTGTGTGTGTGTAAGGTGCAAGTATTAGTTTTGCTCATATTGTCCTTCGCTTTTTCAATGTATTTTTCACATACTGTATGTGTTGTATTTGTTAATGGTGAGGGGGATACATGGTTAATGTGTTCTTTTTTCCTCGTGTGTGTGTGTGTGTGTGTGTGTGTGTGTGTGTGTGTGTGTGTGTGTGTGTGTGTGTGTGTGTGTGTGTGTGTGTGTGTCAGTATGTCAGTCGCAGACAATAGCTAATTACACATCTTCACCGCCTTCAGCATCATAATGACCGCAATCAGATGCCTTGGCATTCAGAAACTCAGTGTGTGTGTGTGTGTGTGTTGCATTGGCTTTCTGTGCACGAGTACTGTGTGATCAACATGTCCTCATGCTTAAATTATGCTTAAATAGGTCATGTGTCTAATGACTCCATGAGTGTTTTCTCATCGGCCACTGTTAATGAACACATGAATTGTAAATGTGAAATGCTATCAATATCATACATGATGTCAGCAAGCAGGAAGACATTTGAAATGTGATGTCTGGGAGTCAATAATAGGGCTAAACACCCTTTTTTGGTTTTGACATTGAATGGATTTAGCGTGTTTAGTGATCTGTCTTATTGTCACTAAATCAAATGTGAAGTATTTTTATTTAAAACTAAACTAACACTGTGTTAGTTTATTTCACATCTCTTAGTATAAAGGCTTAACAGCTTGGAATTGTAGTTTTTCGACATTGTACACTGAAGAAAGACATTTTGTATTGTCAGTTTTTCTCAAATGTTCTGCCTCCCCAGACAGAAGATTACTTCCGATTGAACAGTGGAGCTTTTGATCCAACACCAGTCTTGAGGGTTAGTCTGATCCCAACTCTCTATGAAATCCATGTGATCAGGCCCGTGCACAAAGGCCTGTTGCCCTGCAAATATAGAAGTGTCTTTTTCAAATGTAGTTATTTAATCAATAAAATGCGCAGACACAAAGCAAAAAACAAAGCCTCTGTCTAATACGCCTTATCTAAGGAGAATGTGTCAACCTTTATAAATGTGTGCCTTAGTATTTTATGTTAGGTGAATTATATTAAACTTATCTTATGGCACATAGTAATAGTTTATGCCATACATTATCAGCCTCTTCTTAGTGCCTGTTATTACTGAAGCATTATCCCATAATACCTTAATTACAATTGTTGTATTTTAGTTCCTGTTTGAATAACAGGAATAAAAAGTAAGCCATGCAGAACTTTTTGTGAAAATAAAGATTGTGATATGCACAATTTGATACGTTTTCTGATGGAATAAGGTTGGTTTGGAACAGGAGGATTCTCACACCTGTAGTTCTGCTAATTCTCTGTATTGTCGCAGTAGATAAACAGGTGTTTGCTCCTTTATCTCTTCACCATGTTGCATTGTGACGCCTACCTGCAGCTTCCCTGAATAGTTTGTTGATTGTAATTGCGTGTCGGCTTGAATGCCTTATTTAACTAAATGAAACAGGGAGAGTGCATTACTTCTCTCAATTCAACTCCTTTCAATGGCATCTTCTGTTTCCTTTCATATCAGTCCCAATTTAAGGTGTCATTTCTCCCAAAAAAAGATTTTTTACTCACTATATCAACAGCCCCACCAAAAATATTTTCCCCGTCAGGCAGAAAGGGCGAGAGTCTCGAGTTCGTGTCTCGACTCGACTCGTTTCTACCGCCGGTCGTTAAACCGGCCGGGGCTTGAGCTGTTGTCATTTTTTTCTTTTTTACGGAGACGCGGGACAACCCTGATAAAACCCAAATGGCAGCGTTCACTGAAGGTAGGTCGTGCTTGCTCTTGCTGTCTCCGTGAAGAAACCTTACAAATTCTGCTCCACTCACTCACAAACGTAAAAAATTTAGATACGTTGACCAACTAAAAAACATCAGCTCCGAGCCTGCCAACAAAATTTTTGGCTTTTCGGTTAAGATGCGACGAATTTGTAAAGTGGCGCTCATTGAAGTTACTAGTTTAACCATTTATTCCAAAAATTGGTGTACGTGCCTTTTAATTATACCGGTTTTGATCAAATCCACTTATAATCGTTTGAAATAAGGTCTATTCAGTTCAATAAAAATTGGGCGCTTTTTACAAATACATTCTACTTATATAACAATTGAATCGAGTGAACCTTTCGTTGCAGCCTGTAGATGTTTGCGAGGACATAGGCTAGAGTTTCAACGGTAAACGTTGTTTCACAAATACATACGTCGGGAACAAACGTGTTAAACGCCGCGTGCAGCGCGCGTGAACGCCCGCAGATGGCCGAGCCCGACGTAAATGTGGCTTGTATATTATATGGCAGAAGCTTTGTAGATTAAACGGCGGCTTGCGGTGGAGTGAGGTTCAGTTGGTTCAGTATGGCAGTCACCGGC
>NW_011357368.1:9009843-9015799 GCF_000735185.1 Notothenia coriiceps
GTAGTGGCAGTTGCTCGAGGCGTGTTGTGTACGATCAGCTTAACGTAATCTAGTTGCAACATTTCATAACACCCCGACCTCAGTGGTAGTGAGGGAGCCACGCTCTTCCTGTGTCCCACTTGGCCCCTCTTCGCTGGGTGCTCAGATCCTGATGGTGGAGATTGGAATCAGGTCACTCGACTGTTATCTCCACACAGACATTAGATAGATATCTGAGGGTGCTGACTGCACACACACCTGCCACACATACACACAGACCTAAACAACCAAAACAAGGCTAGAGCCAACATCTAACGTGAGACACACAGTTTTTGCATGGGTCAATTCTTTTTTTCTTTTTTATTAGGGCTTTATCATAACAAGTGTTTCATAGTACACATTTAGGTGTTTATTTAATAAAGTTAACAAGAAATCTTTAATTTATTTAACATTTAAATCCAAAGAACATGGGAGATTTGTTTGTCTGTTAATGTAATGTATGCAGATTGGCACCTATTTATTGATTCCTTATTATGCCTCTTATTACAATAATACTTTATTTTAAGAATGTAATCCACTGGATCAAAGTCATGGTGATACCTATTGGTTAAATGGTTACCCTATTCACCTTCTTCTCCCTCCTCGCTAGCTTAATTATTTATTTAAGGGTAGTGGTTATCTTAAGTTATCCCTCGATACATTTTCTTGTTAAATTATATATGTAATTATATCATGTTGTCCAGGCATTTGTGTAAATATGCTTTATGCATATACTTTATTTGATTTGATTAAATATACTGTGGAACGATCTGCCCCTGCACATCAGACAGGCCTCCACACTGTCTGATTTTAAATCGCTTCTTAAAACCCACCTCTTCTCGTATTAACATCTTTTAGAGTGTTGCTTTTATTGCTTTTAAATTGTCTATTGTTTTTACTTGTACTTTCATTTTTTTCATTTCATTTAATCGTTTATTTGAATAGGGATTTTAGCTTTGAGCTAATTTCCATCCGTAGTACCTGACATACAACATATAAGAACATGACATTTCGTATGTTTTGATTTGTTTATTTGCCTGTACAGCACTTTGGTCTGGAGGTTTAAAGTGCTTATAAATAAAGCTTTATTGTATTGTATACAAATATAGATGACGGACTGCATAAAAAAAAAAACATGCATGCAAAGTGTCACCTTCAGCATGCTGTATGTAGTAATAAATCAAGTTTAATCTCCATCCTAACACTCATTTCACAGATAAACACAGATTACACCTGAGTACAGTCAGTACAGAAGTAATGATAATACTGTAGGTCATGTTGATACTGCCGTCACCTACATTTCAAACAGTCTCTGCCCCAGTCTTTAACTCCTCAATGCAGAAATGTTGGTGTCGTTTTTTTACCATCATCTCAGTTTGGACAAACATGTCAATTCAATGTATCAATCATGCTTTCATCCCCTCAGAAATATCACGGACATCCGATCATTCCTACAAACCACATATCTCAAAACATTCATCAATGCATTCATTACCACTAGATGAGATTCTCCTCCCTGGAATCCATTAAAAAAAGAACTCTCCTGCCCCCATCTCTCGCTACGTGTCGCCTTTAGAATACATTTTTAGATTTGATTGCTGACTTATAAGGCCTTGAGTGGCCCTCACCACAAGTTAGCTACGGCTAATGGTGCCAATGATGGGTGACTTGTTAAATATCATCAAATAAGACAGATAGATATACACTTTATTAATCCCAAATTGGGAAAGGATTTTGTTACAGGACCAATGTGTTCAACATAAAAATTAAAATACTTAAAAAAGTGGAATAGAGTTAACAATTACAAAATGAAAAATCGTATATAAAATATGAACAATATAACCACGCTTCATCAGGTGCTAATCATGATTGTAGGTTGTCGAGTGCAATTCACGTATATAAAAAAAGCACCTAAAGTGTGTAAAGATGTTGACATAATGCTGTGGATTCAAAGGCTCCAATCTGTTAGTATGGTTTAATAGCAAACACTATCTATTCTGTGACCTATAACACCAAGCATGTGCACCAGAGAGAGGGGGGGGGGCCCTCTGAGATAAACACCAACAGTGGAAAAACCTCAGAAGATTATTCTGCTTAAATGGCACAATATCACAGCGATAGTGAGATCTGCTTATGTGTCAATTTGTGCAGAACAAGGTATATTAACCAACATGTAGAAAAGGCACACACACACACACACACACATAGCAAACCGCACTTGGCCTGCTGAATCGAAACAACGGTTTTTGTGAGCGAGTCAACATGTTGCAGATGCTCCCGCCCGATAAGCGAAGTTCGCATTATTTCTAAGAAGCGAGGACACCGCAGCGCCCTGTTTTTCCGACCCTTCATCCGCTGAATGCAGAAATACAACAACAGCGGAAGCACGTGAAGGCGAGGGCGAGGGCTTCGCAAACATTAGCCTATAGAGATACGAGACCACAATGACCTGATTGAGCCGATAGCGATGTGCACAATGTTCTGCGGAAAGTCTCCGGAGGACGGAGCGCCATCCAGTCGGCAACAGTGGTGTAAAATAACTGAATACATTTAATCAAATACGGTACCTAAGGGCAATTTGAAGGTCTTTGTTCTTCACTTGAGTATTTCAAATGTTTGCTCGACACTTAAATAAGACTTTAGTCACACCTGGAGTAAAATTCACATGCAGTAAATTAAACAATTAAAATGTGTTCGACCTACAAGCTTCATCAATGATTTGAATGAAAACATATATATGATTCTGAAATGGCCCAATCTGCATAGCGTGTACTTTGACTTTTGGTACGCTAAGTATACCCATACTTTTTATACTTTTACTTGAGTAACATTTTGATTGCAGAATTTTACAGAGTATTCCTAACTATATTATTCTGACATTTACCAATCTGCACAATGACTACTTTTACTTTTGGTACTTTCAGTATATCTTGATGATCATACTTTTCTACTTTTACTTGAGTAACATTTTGATTGCAGGATTTGACTTGTAACAGAGTATTCCTAAACTCTGGTACTTCTACTTTTCCTCAAGTACACGATCTGAGTACTTCTTCCACCTCTGGTCTGCAAACACGACCCGATGTTCAGCGTGAACATCTCAGGTCACCTGGACGTTGTCACTTATTCTCACCAACAGACACCCATCACCTCACGTTGTTCCCCCCTTTTCCCCTCTATATATCTGCAGCCCATGTCTCAGGCACTTTGCCCTCAGCTGATGGAAAGCAAATAACAAGCCACATAAAAGGCCCTGCTACGAACACACACACATGCACAAAATGCACACAGTCGCACACAAGATAACAGGGCCTCTGCGGGGGCGAGGGAGTTGAGGGTCGGGAGGCGGGGGGGGAGGGCGGGGCGGGGGGGCGCGGGGGGGGGGGAGCGGGGGGGGGCGAGGGGGGGGGGGGGACGATATGGCACTGCCCACAAAGAGGCAGCTGAAATACCCCCCCCCTCGCACAATGAGACTGCCACTCTGTCTATGAGATAATGTCTAATTGAAAACACTGCAGCCATTGTGCTCCTGTCACCGGCTCTATTGTCCAGATAGCCCTCTCTCTCCCCCCCCCCCCCCCCCTCCACCTCTCTTTTTCCATTGACGCGGCACGATTGTTCGTCGCCATTGTGGCAACCCTACTCTCTCCCTCTTTCTCTGTCTCTCTATCTCTCCCTCTCTCTCTGTATTGTTATAATTTCATTACTTATTTGTTTTTTGTTCCGCTTCTCCTTTCACTCCCCTGCAGACCTTTTGTTCACCATATTTAGGCACTTCATTGGGATCTGCTGCCAATGTGTGTCTCTGCCTCTGTGTGTGTGTGAGCAGGTGTCAGTTTCATGAGGAGATAAAAACAGGAAGCAAGATAAAATAGTTCTCCGAGATGAAATAAGGCCCTCGGAGGCATCACACAGATTGGTTTTATCCATGTGTTTGCTTGGGGTAATATGAAACATGGCCCTGGTCCTCTGGGAGAAGTGGCTTTGAGGACAACAGGCATTGTCCTGAGTGAATTACAGTCTGTGTTGACATTGTCACAGCTTGCCAGTGTCCAAAAACTATGGACAAGCTGTAACCTAATGACACACCTGGCAGGGACAAGGAAAAGGCGGATCATGAATCATGGCTCTGACAAGGCCATGGTGGACCTGAGGTGAAGTCGGGTAATGCTCCAGAGGCCTGAGGAATCTCCTGCTGCTCATCTTACCGCTGCTATTAATAAGGCTCTTCTCAAACGATAGGATAGGTTGTCTGTATTAAAGGCTCTCAATTAGACATCTACTGTATCCACAAAACAACTATTAACAATGTAAAGATGTAGACTCATGTCTGCCTGAGCACAACCTCTGAGTGTTGTAATCTGAGTTTCTTTATGATTCTATCTACTATTTAATATTCCATTCCTCACATACTTATGTATAACATCCTGCTTTATATTTTGTTACAATACATTTGTATTTCAACATGTATATTTTCTACTATTTTTTAATGCTATTTTATTTATATTGAGATGTTTACATTTTGGAATGTTTATTTATTTTAATATTTAATGTACAATGCCATGTCTTTTTATGCTGCTGCAACGCAAACAATTCCCAAATTAGGATCAATAAAGTACTTCTTATCTTATCTTTATCTTATCTTTGTTTATATAGTCGGGCTGGCCCCTTCTGTGCATGTGAGCTCTTTCAGAACGGTTGTCGTTGTTTTCACTGCTAGCAGCGTTAGCACTGTTAGCAGTGTTAGCACTGTTAGCAGCGTTAGCACTTTTAGCAGCGTTAGCAGCTAGCTGAGCCACTGCTTGTCTCGCCACCCCGACCCTTGGTGTTGTTGCAGAAACGTTTCTTACCTCCCGCCGATCTACCACCATGTTAACACTGATAGCTCTTTCAGCCTGTTTGCCATTGTTTTTGCAACATTAGCACTGTTAGCTGCTAGCCGCTAGCTCAGCCGGTGTCCTCTGCAAAGTCCCTCCCCTTCCGGTGGACCTCCATTGGACCTTATTTCGAAAAAATTATGTATTGAAGTCAATGGAGAGAGAAAGATTATCTTTCGATCCCGTTTGAATCGTTCCACGAATTACACATATGATGTTTGTCAATTGAAAAGATAATTTTGCAAGTAAAAAAAAAAAAAATGTGTCGTAAAACTGTGAAGCAACACATTTGTTTGTGTGAAACGCTCAATGAACTACATCTCTGGTCTCGCAGAACAACACACCAAGTTGGCCGTCACTACTGTCTTGTCAACAAAACGATTGACTACCCTCACTATCAACACAATGAAACACGTCCAGAAGAATGTCATGCAAAGCTGCCTGCCTGCCTTCCTTTGATTCTCTCTGAACTGCCTGGTCTTTTTAATGTTTAATGTGAACCATTTGTGCAGATAGCGTGAAGTAGAAAAGATCGGCGATCGCCGATGCTAGCGTTAGCATTTCTCCCCCGGGCTTAAATGGTGTATTATAGAATTATCACACCGGTGACAGTACTCTTCAAAGGGTTCACGAAATATGACTAATACTCTTACTGTTTAACATTTTGGGTTACTTAATGTTACTTGATATTAAGGCTAATAAAAATGACAAGGCTGTAATGCTAACTAACGTGATAGCTACTAGCTAGGTAGCTAACTTGATCCAGCCACTCCTGGTCCTTTCATCAGACGGGAAGCGAAAGAACGAGCAAGACCCATTGCTTGTATGATAACAACCTGGTACTAAGCACACAGGCATCTTGTTAAAGTTATCTTATCTTAGCCAGCGCCATATAGATAGATTCTATCTATATGACGATGATCTTAGCTATCTCTTAGTGGAGGAAAAAAATTATGACATCACTTACACGGCTCTGGGATTTGTAGTCTTTCTAGTTGCATATTTTTCATAGTCTTATTTTTCAACAGTTTTACGACAAACTGTGACTTTTTGACATGGAA
>NW_011357368.1:9015837-9017864 GCF_000735185.1 Notothenia coriiceps
CACACACACACACACACACACACACACACACACACACACACACACACCTTTCGACCAATGAAACATTATTTTCTGTTAAGTGGAGAGAAACAGCCCAAGGTCAGGCTTTATCTGTATAACCACAGCCTATGTTTACTTATTTTACTGCTTAACCTCTTAAGAAAAGGCCTTTATGGGATTAAAGGAGTACAGAGTAATTTGTTTTCCCACCCTTGACAAACCAGACATTGTTTGGACAAGAAGCAACTAGACCATAGAAGTGTATAGGATCTTGGCTCAGAGACACAACAATGACCGTTCAGAGAAAATAGGAAAGGCCTTTGTTGCATAAGAAACACTCGGCCTTAACATCACACCTCAGCAACCACCTGGGTCTCCTCTAACGTGGAGGTTAAAACTACATAATGTAGCAACATTAATCATTATCAGGCTCTGTTATCACCACGGTATTCTCTGTTATGGCTTTTTACCCTCAAACAATCACTCAAAGTTAGGCAACATACTATCATCCATCTAATCATTCTTTGTTTCTGATGAGGTGAGTGCTGATTATACAGGAGGAAAGTGAGAGAGAGAGAGAGAGAGAGAGAGAGAGAGGGGGGAAGGTCAAGAGTCCTTCTCACAATGTCACAACGACGTCTGATGTTTAATTTATAACAAAGATGTATACTAAGGGGGTTATTCATGTGTGCCTCCTTCACATTAATTCTATGCAGGCTTCATTTGAGAGCATTCTTGTTTGTCTTAAAAAATGCATGGTTAATGTGTTTCATCATGTTGTGATCCTCCTTATTTGTTGTTTTGGGTGTTGTCATTTCTAATCAATCATACAGACCTAGTGTCAGAAGAGGGACCAATCTTGTTGGAGATAACATTGTGCAAGGAAGGCAAGCAGAATATAAATCATTCAATTTGGACATGCTGAAACAGTGTCCCACTTAAGAGTGTGCCTCACTTTCTCTCCTGCAGCGCAACAACATGCAGGATCATTCCCTCACACCAAACATCCGTACCTAACCTCACAGCTATTGCCTTTGATTCACTAAACTCCTGTAAAGTGCTGAGTCATAATTGTAGAAAATCTGCATGAGTCACCGACACCTTTTTCGATCGTCTCTCAGGGATTTATTTATTGCAGCTTACCATGCTCACAATAAATACAGATACACACAGCGGGAAATAAAGGCTTGTTGATGGATAACACAAACATCTCCCTTTTTAAACTTCCGAGAGACGTCTGCTTTTCAGTGTCTGTTGGAACAGGAAGATGCTCTGCCCGGTCCCAGTGTCCGGCCTAGCAGACGCAATTGACTCTGACTCAACTCCATTATGGCTTTGGGGTTTTTTCCCACGGCATAAATAGTTATTAAAAGCTCTTTTTCCATCAATTAGTGTTGGAATGTAACTTAGTGCGTTCACCTACTGCAATTTATAGAATTCTCTATTTGTAATCCACTACATTTAAGAGGGCTTTTTAATCCACTGTTCCTTTGACAAAATAAAGCAACATTGTAATACTCTTTAGACTTCACAATGCGTTGTTCCATTCCAATGTGCAGCCCACAACATTTGATGACGTCATCTAAAGTTTGTGAGGTTTCAGTGCTTAGAGCAGAGGTGAACATTTGTCAATTCCCAGCTAAGCGTTTTAACTTTCCCTTAGCTTCACCCTCAAACTCACTCACACATACAGAGTGTTTTGCAATTGCTTGAAATAATCTGCAAACAATTCTTGGAATGGCCGCAGCGTTTTAAGATAAAAAGATCGCTTCGACCTGAAAATGGCCACCTTCCAGTTTCCCTAAAAACATGTGCAACTGACTGTGTTCTTGGAGAAGCTTAACAGGGTCTGGCAAAGTCTGCCTGAGTCTTAAAGCTCTCCATAAAGCGGGGTCATTTCTGCCCACTGGATTACCCAATTCATGCTTGCTAATCAGCACACACTGCTTGCTTCATTGCTACTTCATACCCAGTGGAAGAGCAATATGTTATGTGACCTCCTACTGCTCCCCCCCCCCCCCCCCCCC
>NW_011357368.1:9017871-9023142 GCF_000735185.1 Notothenia coriiceps
CCACCAAGTAGAGGTTACTGCAGTACAGGTTTCCCGCAAGCATGCGGAGTGACTCAGGGTAACAGTTTAAAGGAATTGGCACACAGTGCAAAGGGTTATTGAGTGTTTGCCACAGTAACGAGCAAGCAGCTAAAAGCTGGGACTGAGCACAGTAGCAGTTAGCTCGTGTATGTAGGACCACCATTAGCTCGTAACACTCCCATTACCGGAGGCAGCAGCAAGAAAACAAGATTGTCGAGCAGAAGGAACCACTTAGGGGTGCGAGTACAAGTTTCTAGGCCTCAATTAGTCAAGCAGCTGATATTGAGCTTGTTACAAAAACAGGCCCCATATGGAGGAAGGCTGAAGGAAAGTAGATATGAGTACGATGAGGGAGCAGAAAGAGTAGTGTTTATCGTGCAGCGTTTATCTTCCAGGGCTGGAAAGTGAGAGCTAACCTGAGCTGGCTCTTTAGCACGTGTTCAAAACAAAAGCTTGTTGGCAGACATGCATGGAGACAGTAAGAGGCCTTTTCTGGGCCGGCGGCTGTTATGTAACCTTACAGACAAAGCTCAATGGGTGTGTCTGTGAAAGCACCACGTGGGGGGTTAGTGTGTTCATCCAACCCTCAGCTACCTGTCCACAGTTTCTGCACAAGACATCAAGAGCTACAATACGAGTTGTCATCACCAGGGCCGCAGACAGGCGATAAAATACGATCCAGGGGGGTCAGCTAGAGTAACAGATCCATGAGTTTCAAGGTTTATTAGGAGCCCTTTATTATAGCATGAGATAACAGCAGCAATTATTTATCTCTTGCTTCGATGGTCATAAGGTAAACAGGAAATAAAAAGAACTTGACCTCTCAGGCTGCTATAGCCGTGCGTAAGGACGGGGGGCTTTTATTAATCTGCTCTTTAATGAACCGGCCATCTTTACTGATTGATGGCTGCGGGGATGCATTTCTAATTCAGCTCCTGAATGAAAGTGACCTGCTTTATTTTAAACCACCTGAGCTGCACAGACAACACAAACACATTCAAATTCTGAGTGCAAATTAGGTGGCGTCTGACACACAAGGACAACAGCACATTTATGAGGAGGCGGTTATCTGATTTCTGTTTGGGAGCACAAGATTTAATTTCCGCTCAAGAGGAGAAGAGCTGTAATTTAACCAAGGGGGCCTCAAGCAACACATCTGGAGTACACACTCATAACTACATAAATGCATTTACAGCAAATATGTAAATGCCAAAACCACATACAATAAGTTGCCTTCACATTTAACTTTAATAATGAATGTACAACGTCCCTCCACAATATCCAATTGTTTCTAAATCCCTCTTTATGTTTTTTAGGCACCCACACAGGATATCAATATTTGGCTTCAGAGGTCAAGATAGGAGTTGATAAGAGGAATGAAATATCCCTTTGAAACCGGCACACACAACGTTTTCATATCAGCAGGTCAATAAAGGGAGGATAACTCCCCTTTGAAGCGTGAAAAGCTTGTGTATGAGGCATTCTTGGGTATCCCTCCTTTATAGTTGAAACACAAAAGTCTTTACAGAAATAGTCGTGTTTATAGAGGCTTTAGTCAAGCTATTCGCACCTGCCTGATGCAGGTGGAGATCGAGGAATGGTGGTTTTTTATTGTTTGAAATCATACCAGAGCAGATGTTTGAAAGAAACAATATTCACCCGACCATACCTACACCTTTAATGCCTTCAGTCTCTTGCTCTTTGTAACAACACTACAAGACAGGAACTAGACAGAGTCAAAAACTATTATTATACCTGACTGTGTGCATCAGAATCACAAGACAAAGTGTTGCATAGGGAAATTCCCTCGGTTGTGATTTAGGTGTTAACATACTGTTAGTCTGGATACGATGCCTACATTTCCATACTGATACTGAAATCATTTATGTTTTCATATCTTACTCCAAGAATAGGGTGAGGGTTAGGGAATAATTTAACAAAACGATAATATTGACACCAGTTTTCTGTACTTGGATAGTTAGTGATTTTCCCGAATGCCAAAGTCAGCTACTTATTGTTCTGCTTCATGCAGAAAGTCGGAATCTACTTCCGGGATTGTCAGTCCACAATGAACAAATGATTTTAATGTCTGAAAACCTGACATTTAACATTAACATTTAACGCTGTTTTCATATTTGTACGTTTTTTGTTTAAATCCCACTGATGCCGTTCTGGAGTTATGTTTATGTGATTTAATATTGACAGGATGAAGTTCAAATAGTACTGTCAATATTTATGTTTCTGTGTGATGAATGCCAGAACCCTCAGCAGAATTTATTGATGCAAGAAATATAAATAAATAAGTTTTTACTGCAAAGATAAACAATCATTTCCACATCGCCATGTGAGAAGATCACTCTAGGTAAAGGCTATCTGGCCTAATGTGTTTAAAGCATACTTCAGTAATTGTGAAGCATTCCTCAGAGGCATACATGTCATGTAACGTGAACTACTATGACAGCTTCGTGAAACCCGGCGGACATGTTAGCCATACCTAGAGGATTCCTTTTCATGCCAGCATCCCCATTTGACTGCCAGATAGTACGGGTAGCTCCGAATCTCAGAGCTAGAGTGGAAAACGCTGACAGATACCCCTCTGTATCTCCCATCAGATCTGATGACCCTACTAGAGGCCTTGCAAGCCGAGCTGCTCACATTTCACTACAGGTGAGTCCCTATCCAGTGTGCGAAAAAGTACACGTCCCACCGTCCGGGACGTGTTATTTACAATATCGGACAAGTATATCTTTCAATTGACTTGTCCGGTGGACAAGTGACGTTTTTCGCCCTGATTTATTGACAAATTATTGATAAATTCAGTTTACAAAAGGCAGAACTCATTCGCAAATTGTACGTGTCCGCCATTGTTCGTTTAGAAATGTTAGTTTCGGTTCTGCTTGTCGATTCCTAAGGAAATGCATCTCGCCGCTTTCTGTACAGTTAGGGGGGCGGGGCGGGGCGGGAAGTGTAGCACAGTGGCAGGGTTGGGAAGCAAAACTCGGTTCCGAGTAGGAACAAGAAATAACAATTGTCCGGTCCCGGGATTGATAAGAGTTGTGAGGACAGGAAGCAAGGCCGAGCCCCGCGGACCGCAGCGCTCTCTATATGCTCCGTATCAGCTGATCGCTGCATGGTGCAGCTCAGCGTCTCTCTCTCTCTCTCTTTCTACACACAGCGGATCCGCTGCCCGTTTAACAGCCTCATCTTTGTCAAACTTTCTTATGTTCTTTCTCTAACACGTAATGAAGGTTATTAAGCGTTTTAGCTCCTGTGTTGTTAATATTGACCGCCATTTCCTTTATGAAGTGAAGCAGCCTCCCTGTGTCCTCGCGCTGTCCTCACAGGGATGTGAGGACAGCGCGAGGACACAGGGAGGCTGCTTCACTTCATAAAGGAAATGGCGGTCAATATTAACAACACAGGAGCTAAAACGCTTAATAACCTTCANAGGAAGCATCCTCAATGTGGGTGAGACAATTTAACTGGGGGTGTGGGCAGGTGGTGGACCTCACCTCCTCTAGGGGGGTCCGGGGGCAAGCTCCCCCGGGAAGATTTTCTTTTAAATGTTGAAGTTTAATGCGACCTCTGAGTCAGACGTCACTTCCCCCTTTTCTATCCTAAGGGTACAGCCGTACAACCACTCCCCCTGAACCACACCCCCCTGGGCTGGGCTGGGCTGGGCCGGAACACTTCCAAATGTGGGCCGGTAGGATTTAGGTAAACACACAGCACTGGCCCATTGGGGAAACTCCCGGTATTCCCAAGGGCCAGTCCGCCCCTGCCTTCCATTCTTTCAGCATTAGCCGCTAGCTATCTCTTTATAAGTGAAAGGGAGCACAGTGTTCGTACCTCTCCAGGTGGGTGTAATGCCGTGACAGAACATTCTTCACCATGGTGACTGTTTTAGCGTAGCTTTCTTCTCCCTGCTTCTTGGCGAAGTAGAGTTTAGCACGCAGGAAGTAGCCTACAGGCCACAGCCACTCCTACAAAAAAAAGATATATTAAAATCCTGCTGCATCGCTGGTTCTATGCTATAGTTCAAGGTGTTGGTTAGCTTTAAGCTAACTCTTCTGCAGCTCATTGTCTAAAATGCCCTTATCTGTGTTTTTAGACAGCAGTTGTTATAAAATATTTTTCTGCTCTGAAATAGATTTTAGTATGTAAAGTTTTTCAAGGCTTGGGAAGTAACGGATTACGTAATCAGGATACGAAAAAATGGTAACTGTATAAATTACATTCAAAAAGACGCAACAAGATTACTTTTTTTAAAGGTCCCCTATTATACTGTTTTTTATAAATATATTTTAAGTCTCAAATACAAAACAAGTCTCTGAAGTGTTTGCCTCCAAACACCAAACAGGTCATTGCAGCATCCCATAATCCCCTCTGTTTCAGCCCCGTTTCAAAAGTGCTGATTTTCTGTCTGTTACTTTAGATGAAAATAAGGAGCCACTCCCAACACCCCTCTGAGAGAGATTTGGTTAAAAAGAACTCAATGGTGCTCTAGGAGGAGATGCAGGTGATAAAGTGGTGGGGGGGGGTTACCTTGGTTGGCGATTGGCAGTGGTGTAGTGGGGATTTTTTTACTGCGTGGACGCTATTTTAATTAGGTCATCCCAAACAATGCCAAAAGTGCGCACGCTCGCAAAACGGGCAGACAGCTCTACAGAAACTACCGGTATGCTTAGTCCTACTTTAGTTACTGTACTGCAAAAATCAGACGGCGCTGCGCTGAACACATACACAGACTCAAAACCATGAACACACACCGGCACATAAGTTACATAAAAATTTACAGGCCTAAGCTGCATAAATGCTTGAGCTACAGTATTGCAACAGACAGCGCTGCTTCTCTTTCTCTCTTTCTCAAATCTATTTAAAACTCATAACAAACAAACAAAATTCCCAAAGTTGTCCTGAAATTAACTTATTAAATAAACAAAATGACTGGGGACACATGTTGATGTAGAAGAGACATGAAGAAGTGGATTTTGCATAATAGGTGACCTTTATTGCATACGCCTCTACATTTTACCGGCCACTGGCTAAATTCAGACACTCCCCTCCTGTGCTGCAGTAACCCTTTACCCACCATCCTCTGATTAACTGCCTACCTGAACACATATTCCCACTTTCTGCCCTGCAGCAAATATACTGATTATTTTAAAATATTTTCTTGCCAGATTATCTGCTATATATTACCTCAGTTTCGGTCTAGTCCTCTCCGATAGAATTAAATTTTTCCCATCT